>NC_092501.1:100096150-100403754 GCF_047511675.1 Marmota flaviventris | reverse complement strand
ACTCAAGCAGGAACAAACTTTATTTCTGAATTCCACCAGCACACTCCACACACACTCCCCTGGAACTCTCCCAAACGTCACCCACGCCACTCCTCCAGGAACACCACACACCAACCGGAACTCCCACCACCAGAACTTTTCCAACCAATGCGAACTCTTCAGGAATCCCCGCGAGAGCTCAACCGGAACTCAAAGGGAACTCCGCGAGAACTCAAAAGTCATCATCTTAATGGCTCTCTGGCGTCACCTCTCAACCACTACTTCTGGCAAAAATGCCATTCGTCATCCCGACTCGGCTGTGGCCCTCAACAGTATTGAAGCCCAAATCAGTGTTGGGGATCAATCCTCTTGTCTCAGCCTCCCCAGCCGCTGGGATTACAGGCATGTGCCACCACGCTCAGCTCCTCCCTACTTTCTTAATAACAGGGTTGAAGTTCCATCCTGTTGATAAAAAAATGTTGCTTCCTTTTTTCCCACTTACTTAGGTCTCTTCAATACATTTTCAATAAGGTCCTATAATATTTCCATGCATCCCTTGAACATATATTGTAGATTCACACCTAGTTATCTTACTTTTTCTTTTCTTTTTTTTCTGTTATAAATTATATATTTTTTCTTGTTACACTTGTGATTCTTTTAGTTGAGCAAATCACCTCCCAGAAAAGAACATTCATTTCTCCAGTTTTTCTTGGATATAGATACAGTCACATAACTACTAAGTTCTGGCCAATGACATACAAGTAGAAGTATTGTAGGCAACTCCCAAAGAGCAGACTTAAAAGGACACTGACCTGGAGTATCCTATTGTAGTTTTCTTCTTCCTAGAATGTGAAGGCAATGTCTAGAGCCCCAGCAGCCATCTTACACCCTGAGGATAATTTGAAAACAGAAGCCAAGTTCTGGACATGGAGGTGCCACAAGGAGTCCGGAAGTTGTCACTTCCTTTCCCATTGTCAGCATTCTGGTCCTCAAATTTAAATGCCTCCATGCTCCTCTGTGCCTTCTGATTCCTAAAATATCAGGTTCAGAAGTCCCTCTTTCAGGTATAGACTTGAAGAGGCTTCCTGTTCTCTGAGTCAAAATACTTTAAAATTGCATTAAAAGACTCTTCACAGTTTAAACCCCCCTCTCAAACTTTCCTCACCCAATTCTCCTTACATTAGCAAAGCTTTCATCAAATTGATTTCTTTGCCTGCAAAGTATTTTTACCTCTGCAACTAAAGTCCTGATTTCCCCCCTCCTGGAGAGGCCCGGATCTTTCCCTTTAGTTACCCATCATATGGAAAATATTTGCTACATTGGGAAGCACTATAAAAACAAAAGAAAGGTTTTGCTTTGTTTTGTTTGACATATAGTGCAGTCCAGGGAGAAAGCATGAAGCTCCCCAGCCCAATCATACACTCTCTAATGGCCTGTTCAACCTCTTGGCCACTCAGCAAGGCTACAATCACCCAGTCTAGTTGAGGGCAGAGGTTGTGTCTATTTAAGGCTGGAATTCCAAGACCTAACAGTGTGTTAGACATATCTGGTGAATGAATAAATGTTGAATATCAGTAACTGCCGAGTAAGTTGCAGAAGTCGAATTCAACCTAAACCTTTGACAGTTTCCTTGGGTCTATTTCTTAAATCTATAAAAGAGCAAACTGTTTTCATACAACAAATATGACTTCTGCATCCAACTCGAACTTTTCGCCCTAAGATTTCCTCATAACATAGTGAAGTATCTTTGCCCTCCAGATAAATGATGGCAGTGCAAGCTAAAATCCTGGGGTCATAAAACATTTACTACAGCCCCTGGTGTACACTGGACACTAAATAATGTTTGTGGAAGGAATGAAGGAGAGGAGGGAACAAAGGAAACCAAAAAGACAAGATAAATGAAGGAAGAGAGAAAGAGAGATGTAACAGAGACTAATGGCTGTTCCCAATATCTATTCTTCTCCTATTTGATTATTACAGAGTTTTTAGCTGAGGACGTGTCTGGACCTAGTAAAAATTAACTTTCTAGTTTCCTTGACAGTAGGTATCATTGTGCAGTTAAGTTGTGGTTTATATGCAAAGACAAGTTTTGTGGGGCAGCTTCTTGGAACCTTCCTCCAAGAAACATCTGGATAACATCTTCTACAAATCCTTCTTTTTTTAATATTTATTTTTTAGTTTTAGGTGGACACAATATCTTTATTTTACATTTATGCGGTGCTGAGGATTGAACCCAGTGTTTCATGCATGCTAGGCAAGTGCTCTACCACTGAGCTACAATCCCAGCCCTACAAACCCTTCTTCATACCTGCCTTCTTTCTGGTGCACTGAAGGTGGCGTCCACTTCTTGTATTACATCTTAGGGTTCACAGGGAGGTGAACTGGTGAGAGACTGGATCTGTCCAGTAAGAGGACTCTGTAAAGCACACTCACCTTAGATGGCTTACCACCAGCCTTGTGCATGAAAGAAAAATAACTACCTTGTTTGAGAGTCACAGTCAAAACTAACTCCTAGTCAAGAGTCAAGAGACAAGGGCAGATACCAGTGAGAACAGTATGCAGCAGGACAAGCATGATCTCTGCCCTCAAGGAACATGCGGTCCACAGACAGAAAAGCTCCAGAGTTCAGAACTACCTGCTTTTGGGGATACTAGGAAATCAACAAAAGAAAGTGGCCACCAAAATGGGGCTTCATCCCTTTCTCAAAATTAGCCATGGAGACACTCTAGCAGAGGAGAAAAGTCGTTAACCACCAACAACTGTAAACACCACTGGGGAAACAGAAAATCAACTTAAAGTGACAGGGGATGACTAGAGGAAAGCTCATAAATTGCTGGTCCTCTCTCCCAAGCCTCATCTAAGGATGAGCGGTGCCTAGCACCTACACCATTGAGGAAAGCTATGTGGAATCTAAGCAGTCAGTCTGAGATGGTTGAACATGTCCCCCACCCAGTGTCCATGTGCTGGAAACTTAACCCCCAATGCCACAAAGGGGAGTAGGTCATGGGCTTTGCCCTGTGCATGGATTAATGTTGTTATTGCAGAAGTGGTTAATAATCTCAAGAGTCAGCTTGTTTTAAAAGCAAATTCAGACACGAATTGGTGCATATACTTTATACACAACCAGAGATATGAAATATTGTGCTCTCTCTGTGTAATAAGAATTGTAATGCATTCTGCTGTCATTTATTTTTTTTAATTAATTAAATAAATAAAAGCAAGCTCAGTCCCTTCATCTCTTGCTCTTGCTCTCAGCTTCTCTTGCCCTCTGCCTTCCAGCTTGGGATCACACAGCCCTTGCCAGGTGCCATGCACCTGGACTTCTTAGCCTCTAGAACTGTGATCCAGATGAATTTCTTTTCTTGATAAATTACCCAGTCTGTAGGATTCTGCTATAGCAACCTAAAACTGACTAAGACATAGTCTTTCTTCTCTTTAGCCTCACCAGAGTGGACACAGATTGAGACATAACCTTTAATCCTTTCTTAAAACACAGAATATAGAAATTGATATCTCTAGAGGACCATGAGCTCACAAGGCAACATACCTACACCTGAGAAGCAGGGCTCTGTAAAGACAGCAACAGGTAGAGTACCTGATGCAGATTCCTCAGACTTTATGAAGATTGTAAAATAATCACGGCATCAAATATCTTTCAGAATGTATTAGTAACATGGAAACTAAACAGGAAATCATAAGAAGTCATTGAAAATATTAGGTGTTGTTGGGAGCCATGGCCAGGTCAGGATGGCGCCTGGCGTTTTGCCAGAGGGAATGGTTGAGAGATGACACCGGTGAGCCATTAAGATGATGATAATTAAGTTAAGCTGTGTATAATTATTAAGATAATGACTGCTTGCTATAACTGGATGATGCTGAATTGAAACAAGCTGTGTATGTAGACCTCTGCTGTCCGGCAATAGGGCGGCTCCCGCTACCTCGGGTGCCCACTACTTTTGAGTTCTCGCGGAGTTCCCGTTGAGTTGGTTCGCGCGGAGTTTCAGTAGAGTTCTAGAGCGTTCCCGTTGGGTTGGAGAATAAAGTAGTTCCGTTTAAACCTACAAGTGGCTCGTGACTGCCTGGTTATTTTGTGCCCAGCCAGACTGCGGCAAGGTGTAAAAATATAATGGTTGAAATTTTAAAATAGAGTAATTAGTAAATGGAAAATGTTAGATTATAAATTTTTTGAGCTGGAAGTAAATTGAGAAACTCCCCAGAAGGCACTGGGAAAAGATAAGGAGTTTTTATTTTTTAACTTAAAGATAAGAGATACTGATGATAGAAATAGAAATATCAATATGCAGATAAAAGAAGTTTCACAAAGATGGGGAGCTGGGAGACAGAATAGAAGGACATAGTTTAAGAAATAATGAAGATAAATATCCCAGGATTTAAAACAAGATAAAAGACCTAAAGTAATAGTGTCCATAGAATACCAGATATGAAGAAAAAATGTATCTAAACACAGAAGAGTAAAATATAAAGACAATAAAAAGATTATTCTAAATTTTTGCAGAAAGATCAGTAACCAACAAATAAAATCAGACTAAATCAGATTTTCAACAGTGAAATGACAAAGAAGTGATGATTTTAAAACATGTTTTACAAAGACCTTTGAACCTACCACACAAGATCAACCTTGCAGATATAAAGAATATATGAAACCAAAAAGACATTAGAATATGTAAAATTATGTTCTTTTTAAAGGAAAAAAAATATTTTATATAAATTTCAAAAATGAATTGGGGTGGTAGGGTGCTATGGCATATACCTATAATCCCAGCAGTTTGGGAGGCTGAGGCAGGAGGATTGCAAATTCAAAGTCAGCCTCAGCAACTTAGAGAGGCCCTAAGCAACTTAGCAAGACCCTGTCTCTAAGTTAAATATATATTTTTTTTAAAAGAGGTGGGACTGAGGACACAGCTCAGTGGTTAAGTGTTTTGGGGTTCAATCCCCAGTATTTAAAAAAAATTAATCAGAAGAAAAAATATGAGAATGAGTTTTACTTAAAAGTCACGGTAACTACCAAAGTAATATTAAAATAAAATGTGAACCTTTACAAACAGAAAAAGAACACTTGTCTTTCTAAAGAAAAGTAAGTACAGAAAGGATGAAAGAAAAAGAATGAAAAGTGAACAAATGGAAACTATAAAACAACAAAAGTAAATTTTTCAAAAATTAACATTTAGAGTCTGGGGATATAGCTCAGTTGATAGAGTGCTTGCCTCGCATGTGCAAGACCCTGGGTTCAATCCCCAGCACCACAAACTAACAAACAAAAATTAACATTTCAATTAAGAAATACTGGGGCTGGGGTCATGGTTCAGTGGTAGAGTGCTTGCCTAGCACATGTGAGGCACTGACTCAATCCTCAGCACCACAAAAAAGTCAATAAAGGTATTATGTCCATCTACATATATAAATATACATACACACACGTATATATATATATATATGTATATATATATATATATATATATATATATATATACACATATATAAATATACATACACACACGTATATATATATATATATATATATATATATATATATATATATATATAAATGGAATACATTTACCAACCAAAATGCAGAAATTCACATGTGGAATTGAAAAATAATCCAACTGTCTGTCATCTACCAATCAACCAACATAAAAATTGAAAAGTTATAAGAAAATATCGACCTGAAATAAACTGTATTCACCATCCAAATTCACCATCTTTCAAAGTGTTCACCTAATATTACAAAGAAAGTGTAACCCAAAACCAGGGCTCAAGTAGGATGCATCGGACCACCAAGACTATTTTCTGAATCTCTATGTCAGTGCTACAGACTCCTTTACAAAATGACTTCCAACAGTAGACAAAGATGAGAGAAGAATATAGCTCTCCCCTGTGCTCTGCATTAATTCTAAACATCCTGGCAAAATCCCAAGGTACAGTCAGAAGTTAGGACATTTCTGTAGGAGCAGGCTGTCAACATAAACTCTTAATCATTTTTAATTATGTGGCCAAAGTACCCAATTTGACAATTTCTTAGAAACTGTCATGAAGCAATGACCTCTTCACTATCTGTCTGTTGAAATTAAGGTGAAAGAGCTTTTCTTCCCTTTGTAGTTCAAGTACACACAGATACACCCTTCCATGGGGAATGCTGTACACTACAATATGTGTGAGATTGAACAGTGAGCTTTCAAGGACAGGAACAATGACTGGCTCATAAAAAGCAGTCAATACTGTGAGTTAAGTTCAGCCACAGCACACACAGAGAACGTTTATGTCACAAAACACTGTTGAGGTGTGAATTATTTTTCAACAGAAAAAAATTTCTTAGGCTAAATTTCTTAAAATGTAAATTGACTCAAATACTAAAAAGGAGAACTGTGTTGCGGTAATGCAAGAGAGAGAGATCATTATGAACACTAAGAACAGAGTATACAATTTGATCAAAGGTACAATTGTAAACTACTTTGTAATTCATTTGAAGCGTTTTTTTTTTAATTGAGCTAAAATTCAAATTATGAAAGAAATTTTTAAAACTGTTGAAACTTCCACGTTTAAATGTACTGTCATTCCCATACCTCATAATCATGAGAAAATTACTTTTGTTCACTTTTCAGACATTGGCCAAGCAGTAAGTAATGGAAAAACCTACTTAAAAAAAATCAAAATATATACATACAGAAATGCACTGAAAAAACTATACTGAATATGCATAAAGATGTCAAATACAGTGTTTTACTAGTAAAATATAATAAACAATCTAAAATTTAAAAAAACAAAATTTCCAATATTTATACAGGTTTCAATGGGTAAATATTTTCAGAAACATCAAAAGGTTGACTCAGTCCTTTCAAAAACACCTGAGTTTTGGATACGGTTGGTAGAAACATTTGTCTGAGCAGTTGGGGGATATTTTTCCTGCATCAGCTCTAATGTTCTGTACTTTCCTCTGCTTTCATCAAAGCTAATTATGTCCAGAAAAAAAGCTTCTGTGTAGAACCCATTTCTCCTTCTGCTCCATCCTGCAGTGAAGTCGCCATAATCTTGTTTTTTACGATACCACAGTCTGTTGCCATGAAAATGATTGCAATGTCATAAATTCGGAATTTCAACTTTACAGCAGGATCAAGAAGGAAAAAATAACAAAGCCATTCACAGTGGTATAAGTGCTTCTGGTCAATAGCCAGAGGAACATGGAAACAGTAAAATACACAGGGAGAAAGAAAATGGAACAATGGGGCCAAGTCCTTTCCTTTAAGCCACAAAATTGCTTCCCACCCTACTCATAAAGGTTTTAACATATGGGCCCTTTTACCAGTAATGACCATGTGTGCATGGCATGGCCAGTGGACTTCCATGCCCTTCATCACCCAAGCATTTGTTCTTTGAGTCCAACCCTAGGCCAGAGATTGAACTTATGCGCTATATATGCACTCAACTTTGAGAAGCACCTGCCATATTATAGGTAGAGTTTTTTACTTCCTCATTAAAGTATTCTAAACCTCACTTTTCAAGGATTGTACACCATTGAGGAGTTGAACGGAAGACAGTTCATGACTCAGTTAAACAATTTTGAAGATCAGAGGGAAAACATGACACCCAGATCCTTGAGTCCTCTAAAGCGATCCCTCTGCATTTGGCTCTTTCTAGTGTTTGACACCAGGCCCTCCTTATTTGATGTTATCACTTTCATTTTCTTTCTGTCTTTTTTTAAGTACCAGGAGCAATTAACCACTGAGACACATCCCCAGCCTTTTTTTCTTTTTTAAATATTTTTAGTTGTAGATGGACACAATACCTTTATTTTTATTTTTTTAATGTGGTGCTGAGGATCAAACCCAGTGCCTCACTCATGCTAGACAAGCGCTCTACCACTGAGCCACAACCCCAGACCCCCAGTCCTTTTTATTTTGACACAGGGTCTCACTAAGTTGCTTAGGGTCCAGCTAATTTGCTGAGACTGGCTTTGAACTCATGATCCTCTTACCTCAGCCTCCTGAGCCACTGGGGTTACAGGCATGCACCACCAAACCCAGCTAGATCACTTTGACTCTTATCCCTGTAGTTGTAGATAGCTCTAGAACAAACCTGTCTCTGAGCTCAAGACCTATCTGCAGATGCTTTGCTCACTTGGTGATGAAAATGTACCTCAAACTCATCTTTTCAATACTGAACTTGACATCTTCCCAGAAACTTGGCCTTGTTCTTGGGGTCTCTATGTCAACAAATGGCCATCTTTGTACAAGTCAGAAACCATGTCCCTCTTTGCTCTGCACATCTTTCCGTGCCTTTGGCATATCCCATACTTGCCAATTTTATTTCCCAAACAGCTTTCAAATCCATCTGCTTGACCTCATTACCTTGCACACCACCTCAGATCATGTGGGCACCACTACCACAGCCTAACTACTGAGCTTCCACATCCATCCAATGACCCCCGCCTCTGCTATCTATGCTGCTGCCAGAGTCATCTTCAAAGTCCAAGTCTGGTTATATTATCTCCCTGCTTAAACCCCTAGGTTCCTTCTAGGTTCTCGTAAAGTAAAGGCCTAATCCTGAACAGGGCCTGCAGGACATACAACATCTATTTGCTTTGCCTTCTCCTTTTCCAGTCTTCAGATGCACCTATTTGTTCTCACCCCAGGACCTTAGCATAGGACATTCCCTCTTTCTTGAGTGCTCTTCCTGCCATGTGTTCCCAGCCAGCCCTGTATTAGATTATCCCACTCATCCTCCTTTACTACTTTGCCCAGGAAGCCTCCCTGATTCTGGGCTGGGGAGTCAAGTTACTGTATTGTGGTTTTTCATAGAACCACATTCCTTTCCTGGAGAGCACATATGTCAATGGTTTATTATATGATCAACGGGATAACTATTTAATTAACATCCGACTCCTATTCCACTTTATCAGGTACCTGAAAACAGGCAAGATAACAATTTTTGTGTCCATCATACCCTTTTATTAGCATACTACCTGCTACATATTATATGCTTAAGACATGATAGAATTTTTGACTGCTAATTTATTGAGATGTTATAACCAAAAAATTTCAAAAATTTTTTTTAAAAAATTAAACATATCTACCAGGATTACCCAGTCAGTCTAAGTATTCTTCATGGCAGTTTTATTCACAACAGGAAAAGGAAAGAGAAAACACCAAAAATAACTCATTACTCAGCAACAGATGAGAAGGCAAAATGTGAAGCATTCATACAATAAATAAATATACAGCAAGAATATATGCTCAAAAATATCTTTTATGCTGAAAAGATGTTTTAAAAGGAATGAACTATTTTACCTGCAACAGCACAGCAAGCCTCAAAATGCTGAGTGAAAGAAGCCAGACACAAAAAGTATATGTTGCATTATTTCATTTGTATGAAGTTCTAGAAAATGTGAACTAGATTATAATGATGGCAAAATGGCAGTGGAGCAGGGGAAAAGAGGAGCATAAAGAAACCTTTGAGAGTTTATGGAAATGTTAATTATCTTCAGTATAGTGACCATCTCATGTGTGTACGCATATATAAAAACCATCAATGATAGCCTTTAAATGTATGCAATTTATCTATTATACCTTAAAAAGTTGTAAAAATTATATAAATTTAATAGCAGTCATTAATAAATGAATGCAACTGGTTGAGATTTAATGTAAATATAATTTACGAAAAAATTCCAATGAAAAGGGGGATTAAAATTTCAAACCTTGACGTTACTTCATTCAAAAAATATGTCATATTTGTAACCGAAACCAGGACATACAACAATTAAGAAATCTAAGAACTTGCAACCAAAAAATTATAAAAATAGCATTCATTCCCTCTCAAAAATTTATAGTCAAATTAAAGACAATAATACAATATTTTTATTCAGATATTTACTTGCTAGGAATTTTTAGAAAATGCCATGATTTGAATGCCAGAATCTTTGAGGACCATTATATACAATGGCTTTGGAAGACAGCATAGCCAGAATTTAAAATAAATGAGAAGGAGCATGATGTTTTTAAAGTCAATATTTCCAACAATAATGACAGCAAACAATTCTTCTACTCCTTACCTTCCTGTCTCTTTATTTTTCATTTGAATCTGGTGATCTGTGTTTAAGTAAAATCTCTGAGCATTTTTGCTACAGGCAAAATTTTTCTATTCTCTTAGTTCTGTGATATGGAGAAGTCAGCTATTTTAAATTTTTGCAGACTAAATAGAATATTAATGGACCTAATGATTTTTAAATACTATTTGCAAGGTTGTTTAAAATGTCTTAGCAACAATCAATAAGGTAATGAATGTGAAAATACTTTGTACATGGCAAAGCGCTGCCTGAGCATAAGTGAAAAGATTAAAATATTTTTAAAATTATTTTTCAAATGAAAGTCATTTGAAAGAATAGAATGGATGGTAAACAATCATAACTTATGTGAAGAGAGGAAGTATGAGAAGCAAATTCCAGACTGGCATAGGCCACTTGAAAAAGTAGAAGCCCACAGTTTATTATTTTAAAACAGGAAGGGATAATGTTCCAAATTTTATTTTTTTTTAATTTTTTATTGTTGGCTGTTCAAAACATTACATAGTTCTTGATATATCATATTTCACACTTTGATTCAAGTGGGTTATGAGCTCCCATTTTTACCCCATATACAGATTACAGAATCACATCAGTTACACATCCATTGATTTACGTATTGCCATACTAGTGTCTGTTGTGTTCTGCTGCCTTTCCTATCCTCTACTATCCCCACTCCCCTCCCCTCCCCTCCCCTCTTCTCTCTCTGCCCCCTCTACTGACATTCATTTGTCCCCCTTGTATTATTTTTCCCTTTCCCCTCACTTCCTCTTGTATGTACTTTTGTATAACTCTGAGGGTCTCCTTCCATTTCCATGCAATTTCCCTTCTCTCTCCCTTTCCCTCCCACCTCTCATCCCTGTTTAATGTTAATCTTCTTCTCATGCTCTTCGACCCTACTCTGTTCTTAGTTACTCTCCTTATATCAAAGAAGACATTTGGCATTTGTTTTTTAGGGATTGGCTAGCTTCCCTTAGCATAATCTGCTCTAATGCCATCCATTTCCCTGCAAATTCTATGATTTTGTCATTTTTTAATGCAGAGTAATACTCCATTG
Organism: Marmota flaviventris; assembly: GCF_047511675.1. NCBI lineage: Eukaryota > Metazoa > Chordata > Mammalia > Rodentia > Sciuridae > Marmota > Marmota flaviventris. Next base: position 100,392,643 of record NC_092501.1, on the reverse strand, counting down.
TGTATAAATGCCACATTTTTTTTATCCATTCATCTATTGAAGGGCATCTAGGTTGGTTCCACAGTCTTGCTATTGTGAATTGTGCTGCTATGAACATCGATGTAGCAGTGTCCCTGTAGCATGCTCTTTTTAGGTCTTTAGGGAATAGACCGAGAAGGGGAATAGCTGGGTCAAATGGTGGCTCCATTCCCAGCTTTCCAAGAAATCTCCATACTGCTTTCCAAATTGGCTGCACCAATTTGCAGTCCCACCAGCAATGTACAAGTGTACCCTTTTCCCCACATCCTCGCCAGCACTTGTTGTTGTTTGACTTCATAATGGCTGCCAATCTAACTGGAGTGAGATGGTATCTTAGGGTGGTTTTGATTTGCATTTCTCTGACTGCTAGAGATGGTGAGCATTTTTTCATGTACTTGTTGATTGATTGTATGTCCTCCTCTGAGAAGTGTCTGTTCAGGTCCTTGGCCCATTTGTTGATTGGGTTGTTTGTTATCTTATTGTCTAATTTTTTGAGTTCTTTGTATACTCTGGATATTAGGGCTCTATCTGAAGTGTGAGGAGTAAAGATTTGTTCCCAGGATGTAGGCTCTCTATTTACCTCTCTTATTGTTTCTTTTGCTGAGAAAAAACTTTTTAGTTTGAGTAAGTCCCATTTGTTGATTCTAGTTATTAACTTTTGTGCTATGGGTGTCCTATTGAGGAATTTGGAGCCTGACCCCACAGTATGTAGATCGTAGCCAACTTTTTCTTCTATCAGACGGCGTGTCTCTGATTTGATATCAAGCTCCTTGATCCATTTTGAATTAACTTTTGTGCATGGCGAGAGAAAGGGATTCAGTTTCATTTTGTTGCATATGGATTTCCAGTTTTCCCAGCACCATTTGTTGAAGATGCTCTCCTTCCTCCATTGCATGCTTTTAGCCCCTTTATCAAATATAAGATAGTTGTAGTTTTGTGGATTGGTTTCTGTGTCCTCTATTCTGTACCATTGGTCCACCCGCCTGTTTTGGTACCAGTACCATGCTGTTTTTGTTACTATTGCTCTGTAGTATAGTTTGAAGTCTGGTATCGCTATACCGCCTGATTCACACTTCCTGCTTAGCATTGTTTTTGCTATTCTGGGTCTTTTATTTTTCCATATGAATTTCATGATTGCTTTCTCTATTTCTACAAGAAATGCCGTTGGGATTTTGATTGGCATTGCATTAAACCTACAGAGAACTTTTGGTAATATCGCCATTTTGATGATGTTAGTTCTGCCTATCCATGAACAGGGTATATTTTTCCATCTTCTAAGATCTTCTTCTATTTCTCTCTTTAGGGTTCTGTAGTTTTCATTGTATAAGTCTTTCACCTCTTTTGTTAGGTTGATTCCCAAGTATTTTATTTTTTTTGAAGATATGTGAATGGAGTGGTTGTCCTCATTTCCATTTCAGAGGATTTGTCGCTGATATACAGGAATGCCTTTGATTTATGCGTGTTGATTTTATATCCTGCCACTTTGCTGAATTCATTTATTAGCTCTAATAGTTTCTTTGTAGACCCTTTTGGGTCTGCTAGGTATAGAATCATATCATCTGCAAATAGTGATAATTTAAGTTCTTCTTTTCCTATTTTGATGCCTTTAATTTCTTTCGTCTGTCTAATTGCTCTGGCCAGTGTTTCGAGAACTATGTTGAACAGAAGTGGTGAGAGAGGGCATCCCTGTCTTGTTCCAGATTTTAGAGGGAATGCCTTCAATTTTTCTCCATTCAGAATAATGCTAGCCTGAGGCTTAGCATAGATTGCTTTTACAATATTGAGGTATGTTCCTGTTATCCCTAGTTTTTCTAGAGTTTTGAACATAAAGGGATGCTGTACTTTATCGAATGCTTTTTCCGCATCTATTGAGATGATCATATGGTTCTTATTTTTAAGTCTATTGATGTGGTGAATAACATTTATTGATTTCCGTATATTGAACCAGCCTTGCATCCCAGGGATGAATCCTACTTAATCATGGTGCACAATTTTTTTTGATATGTTTTTGTATCCGATTCGCCAGAATTTTATTGAGGATTTTTGCATCTAGGTTCATTAGAGATATTGGTCTGTAGTTTTCTTTCTTTGAAGTGTCTTTGTCTGGTTTAGGTATCAGGGTGATGTTGGCCTCGTAGAATGAATTTGGAAGTTCTCCCTCTTTTTCTATTTCCTGAAGTAGCTTGAAAAGTATTGGTATTAGTTCCTCTTTAAAGGTTTTGTAAAACTCTGCTGTATACCCATCCGGTCCTGGGCTTTTCTTAGTTGGTAGTCTTTTGATGGTTTCTTCTATTTCCTCAATTGATATTGGTCTGTTTAGGTTGTCTATATCCTCCTGACTCAATCTGGGCAGATCATATGACTTAAGAAATTTATCGATGCCTTCACTATCTTCTAATTTATTGGAGTATAAGGATTCAAAATAATTTTTGATTATCTTCTGTATTTCTGAAGTGTCTGTTGTGATATTGCCTTTTTCATCCCGTATGCTAGTAATTTGAGTTCTCTCTCTTCTTCTCTTCGCTAGCATGGCTAAGGGTCTGTCGATTTTGTTTATTTTTTCAAAGAACCAACTTTTAGTTTTGTCAATTTTTTCAATTGTTTCTTTTGTTTCGATTTCATTGATTTCAGCTCTGATTTTAATTATTTCTTGCCTTCTACTTCTTTTTCTGTTGTTTTGCTCTTCTTTTTCTAGGATTTTGAGATGAAGTATGAGATCATTTATTTGTTGGTTTTTTCTTTTTTTAAGGAATGAACTCCAAGCAATGAATTTTCCTCTTAGAACTGCTTTCAATGTGTCCCATAGATTCCGATATGTTGTGTCTGTGCTTTCATTAATCTCTAAGAATTTTTTAATTTCCTCCTTGATGTCTTCTATAACCCATTGATCATTCAGTAACCTATTGTTCATTCTCCAAGTGATGTATTCTTTTTCCTTCCTTCTTTTATCATTGATTTTCAGTTCCACTACATTATGATCAGATAGGATGCATGGTATTATCTCTACTCCTTTATATTGTCTAAGAGTTGCCCTGTGACATAATATATGATCTATTTTTGAGAAGGATCCATGTGCTGCTGAGAAAAAAGTGTAACTGCTTGATGTTGGGTGGTATATTCAATATATGTCAATTAAGTCTAGGTTATTAATTGTATTATTGAGTTCTATAGTTTCCTTATTCAACTTTTGTTTGGAAGATCTGTCCAGTGGCGAGAGAGATGTGTTGAAGTCTCCCATGATAATTGTATGGTGGTCTATTAGACTCTTGAACTTGAGAAGAGTTTGTTTGATGAACATAGCTGCACCATTGTTTGGGGCATATATATTTATGATTGTTATGTCTTGTTGGTGTGTGGTTCCCTTAAGCAGTATGTAGTGTCCCTCTTTATCCCTTTTGATTAACTTTGGCTTGAAATCTATTTTATTTGATATGAGTATGGACACTCCTGCTTGTTTCCGAAGTCCATATGAGTGATATGATTTTTCCCAACCTTTCACCTTCAGCCTATGTATGTCTTTTCCTATCAAATGCGTCTCCTGTAGGCAGCATATTGTTGGGTCTTGTTTTGTGATCCATTCTACTAGCCTGTGTCTCTTGATTGGTGAGTTTAAGCCATTAACATTTAGGGTTATTATTGAGATATGGGTTGTTCTTCCAGCCATATTTGTTTATTTATGTTACTAAACATGGTTTGTTTTCCTCTTTGATTATTTTCCCCCCTTTACTGTCCTACCTCCCACTGTTGGTTTTCATTGTTATTTTCCATTTCCTCTTCCTGTAATGTTTTGCCGAGGATGTTTTGAAGAGATGGTTTTCTAGCTGCAAATTCTTTTAACTTTTGTTTATCGTGGAAGGTTTTAATTTCATCTTCCATCCTGAAGCTTAATTTCGCTGGAAACACAATTCTTGGTTGGAACCCATTTTCTTTCAGTGTTTGAAATATGTTATTCCAGGATCTTCTAGCTTTCAGAGTTTGTGTTGAAAGATCAGCTGTTATCCTGATTGGCTTACCCCTAAATGTGATCTGCTTCCTTTCTCTTGTAGCTTTTAAAATTCTCTCCTTATTCTGTATGTTGGGCATCTTCATTATAATGTGTCTAGGTGTGGGTCTCTTATGATTTTGCACATTCGGCGTCCTGTAGGCTTCTAGGATTTGGGATTCTGTCTCATTCTTCAAGTCTGGGAAGTTTTCTCGTATTATTTCATTGAATAGATTGCTCATTCCTGTGGTTTGAAACTCTGTCCCTTCCTGTATCCCAATGACTCTTAAATTTGGTCTCTTGATGTTATCCCATATTTCTTGGATGTTCTGCTCATGGTTTCTTAACAGTCTTGCTGAGCTGTCTATGTTCTTTTCAAGTTGAAATACTTTATCTTCATTGTCTGATGTTCTATCTTCTAAGTGTTCTACTCTGCTGGTAGTATTCTCAATTGAGTTTTTAAGTTGGTTTATTGCTTCCTGCATTTCTAGGATTTCTGTTTGTTTGTTTTTTATAACCTCTATCTCCCTGTATAGTTGATCTTTTGCTTCTTGGATTTGTTTATGTAATTCATTGTTGAAGTGATCTTTCATTGTCTGATTTTGCTGTCTGATGTCTTCCTTGAGACTCCAGATCATCTGAAGCATGTATATCCTGAATTCTTTATCTGACATTCCATCTGCTGCAGCTATTACCTCTTCTAACGTTGAGTTGACCTGCATTGCTTGTGGTCCTTTCTTTCCTTGTCTCTTCATACTGTTCACATTCCTTTCTACTTGGTGAAACTGTTGTGCTATTGAATTTTCCCCCTATATATTTATATTGGTCTTGTATAGTTGCAAAGTCTCCCTCGCAGGCGCGGGCGGCGGCTCTGCCCCTCCTCCAATTGGGGCAATGTGCCTACCACGCCGGCAGGCCGCTGGGCCTGCTCTGCCGGTCGGTAGCAGGTCCGCCTACCTTGCAGGCGCGGGCGGCGGCTCTGTCCCTCTGCGGGCCGCTAGGCTTGTTCTGTCAGGGGTCGCAGTTCTGCCTACTTTGCAGGCGCAGGCAGCGGCACCGCCCCTCTGCAGGCCTCTGGGGCTGTTCTGCCAGTGGGTCGCAGGTCTGCCTACCTTGCAGGCGCGGGGAGGGGGGGCGGCTCTACCCTTCCTCAGGCCACTGGGCCTGTTCTGTCTGTCGGTTGCAGGTCTGGCCTGTTCTGTTGGTGGTCACAGATCCGTCTATCTTGCAGGCGAGGGGGGAGGGGGCGGCTCTGCCTCTCAGCAGGCCGCTGCTCCTCTTCTGCCGGTGGGTCGCAGGCCCTCCTACCTTGCAGGAGTGATTCCCAAATTTTAAAAAGTAAACCAAACCAAAGGTGTGCTACCTTTTTAAGCATTCAGAGAGAAATGTGCTTTCACTACCTTTCGTTCTGAGAATCTTAAAGCCAGAACAGTGTTTGCCAAAATATTTTCATGAAACTCTTCTACATGAACAAAGAATTTCAGAGCCAAATAAGTCTAGGGCATTTAAAGTGATTAAAGTAATCTTCATAAACTCTAATCTGATGATATTGATAACATGAAAGATAATATGAAGAGAAAAATATATTATACAGTCTTTTTATAAACTTCCTTGACTACAGAATTATTTTTGACTCAGAGCCTCTCCTGATTCTAACAGGGTCAACCCCTTTTTAGAAACACCATGAGTTAATGAGTTTAGGTGATTTAGGAATTCAGGAGCCAAATGAAGACCAGAATACATGAGGCTAGCAAAAAAAAAAAAAAAAGGCTTAATTTTAATACATTGTGGTTTGAATCAATGAGAAGATCATTACCAAAGTTGCGTGAAATCAGAAGGAATTTGGTTAGAGAGAGATCTGGAAGAAGTCTACATCTAAATGGAGGAGTGAATTGAGAGAATAAATTTTGACTAATACATTAGTCAAAAATGACTTGCATTTCATGAATCCTGACTTTGTGAAAAATCAGAGCTCCAATTAAAGCAAATTCTAAAACTCAGGATATGGTGAGAATTCAAGAACATGGGGTTAGCTACAGGTAAATGTTTCTCAAACTGGAATTAATGGAGCCCTGACCATCTGTTGAGTTCTCTAAGACCTCAATACTGCCTGGTCCCTGGATGGCTTGCAAAAGAGAGACTGGTTCTACCACCCAGTTCCCTAAGCATTCTTCACCCCCATTTGCTGGCCTGGGAAACTCAATCACTTTCAGAACATCACACTGGAAGATAGAGGTTCTGGGAAATGATTCTCAGGCTCAGGGGTTTCGTGTGTAATTGAGCCACGTGAGCAATGCACAAAGACCTCTGGCCAAGGGAGCAAATGGGGCCCGAAATCCAATCAGCATCACATTCATCTAGCAGTAGGCCCTGGGCTGCTTCAGTCTGAAGGAAGAGGGTCTTTGACTTTTGCAAAATGGCACTGGTCAGCTGGCCAAGCCTGCACCTGCTAGCCTTTCTCCATGCCTTCTTCTGATTTTTCCAACCAGAGATAGAACCTTTTCCTAATTCTCACAATGGCAACCTACTGGCTTACCACGCCCTGATTGGGTCCATCTGCCTCCAACTTTTGCTCAGTTATTTCGACTCCGTAGTCTGAGAAGTGCCCACTGGCTTCTGTGATATGAATAAAGGACTTCACTACACGGCAACACACAAATACCGAAGTTGAACTTGTTAGCCCAGGAAGGCTAGAAAGGCACCTCCCCTGCTGTCCCTTTCCCCAGAGCAAAAACAGCAGGAGGACTTCAGAAAAACAAAGAGAACAGCTGGAAAGTGGATACAGGCCAGGTGTGTTCTGAAAGTAAAACCCTGTTGCAGATCCTGTTGGCCCAAACCAGCCTCTGGATGGAGCGTTCCTGGGCCCAGCATCCAACTTCTTGCTCCATTCCACGTAGCCAGAGGAGGTGGCAGGGCTGGCTGCTGGCAGTGCCGACAGTGGTGTATTTTTGCAGAGAAAGAGAATACTGTTTTTCTCTAATCTTGAGGATAATCATAATATTTTTTTATAAGTTAAAGAGCCCTGCTTTCTGACCATTCCACATTGTTTTATATTTCAACTTCTTGAACTATAACTTTCATTTGCACTTTATTCAGGTTTAAATTCTCCTTGTAGGTGTGAAACTGAGAGTTTTATAAGCACTCTGCTAAAGGTCTGAATCCTGAGATACACGAGGGAGAACGACTTTGTGATTCATCATGGGTCTGTGCCTGTTTTCAGCTTCTAATAGCAAGTTCACCTTTTCAAGCATTTTCACATTGATGTTCCTCTTGGTCCTCCCAAGGAATTGAGGAAGGGGGAAATCAGCCAGCCCCCTTCCACAAGGGGGATGGCTTTGTGAAGCGATGATCCCAGCTCCTCCCCAAATTCCTCCATCCATTCTGTTCCTGCCTGAATTCAAAAATCATCTGGACGCAACTGTGACCCTCAAAATAATATTTAGGAAGGGAAAAAATAAACAAGCAAGCAAAAACCCAATTAGATACTGACAAAGTAATCAGCTTTACTCTTTCCCAAGAAAATTAAAGCACTGGGGTTCAACATGCCCCACTCTGACAGAGCCCCAGACACTTGAATGAGGAAGTGCATAGAGCTTTGACTTGAGGAAGGTGGGAGATGGGTAAGGCTAGAAAGAAAAATTAAAAGAACCTCTGTTGTCCCCAAGAACCCCATGCACTGAGGCCAACACAGAATTTTCCCAGGCCTAAAACTGTGATTTGGTAACAGATACTGTAGTAAAGAGAGGCATCAAAAGGAATGACCATGGGGTTTCTGACAACTTAAACACAATCAGAAGACAGCTCAGGAAGGCTCCTTTGGAATCCCAGTCCCCCTGTCCTTCAGGGAGAATGAGCAATGCTTACTTCTTCCCTGTTAGAATTAGTTTAACACTAATTCTAATGCTCTCTCTCTGTGCCAGGACACTGCTAATTCATCTCCGGGACATTCTGCTACTGGGGGACCCTATTCCTCTGTAGGGAAACAAAGCACATACCACAGCCCTCCTAGAAAAGCCAACTGCTTTCTCCTGGAATCCTCAGCAGATTTCTCCCCACCAGCGTGTGCAAACCATTTGCAGCTGGTTATTTTCCTGCTTGTGAAACAACACTGTCTTCCCAGCAGAGCAGGACCTATTTGATGAATGGTGGCAGAGGGCTAAGGTGGAAGTGGGTTTTGATTGCCTTGATTGCAAGAATCCAGGCTTTTAAAAATGACCTCAGTGGCTTAACCCCTTCTTTTCTCGTCTGTGCTACAGTAAAAGATAGAACCAAAAAGAATCTTTTATAGGCTCAAGACACAGATCAGAAAATGAAACTGGCATATTTTTCCAGCATGTTGGAAGCACTGTGAGCACATGTACAGTCAGTCTTCAAAAACTATCTCATTGCATAAATAATATTTCAACAAAAAGATTCAAACTATAGAATTAGAGTAAAATGAAATAGTTTTTGCCCCATATACACTCCCATTTTTCTCCCCATAGTAACTAAATTTACAGTTATGAGTTTCTATGAGTTTCTGCCTGTTGCTATTTACACTTAGTACATCTCTGAGGTCCTCCCATGTCAGTACATATAGGGCTGCCTCACTTTTGAATGGCTGCAGAGCTGTTATGGGTTGGTGCAATAGAAAATTATAAGTATGTTTTCATGGTTAAAAAGAACTTTGAAAAGAAAAAGTACTATTTGCCTGGTTTTGCAGTAACTTTTTGAAAAATTAAGAGGTAACTTGCAAACACATGCTTAAATTGGTTAAGTCTCTGAAAAACTGCTTAGGACTGGGGATGTAGCTCAGTGGTGGAGCGCTTGCTTAGCATACACAAGGTCCTGGTTCAAGCCCCAGCACTGCCAAAAGAAAAACTGCTTAGCAATATGAAGCACATTGCTCACTGCTCCCAGAAGCAGCTTAGTAAGGCATATGCCTTATAATCTAAGAGGTCTTGGTGGAAGTTCTTTGGTTCCCTTTCTTTGCAATACTCTCTTGAAACTGGTCAAGTTAAAATAATTTCCAAACCTGACAGTGCTTTTCCATATAACCTGTATTATCCAGGGACTCTGGAAATCTTTATTACAAGAAAAGGTCAGGGGGTGGGGGTAAAGAAAAGAAATAGAACAGCACTGGATTGTTCAGTTGATTTTCATTCAATTGGGTGTTCTTGATTGGATTCCTCAGCTAGTTATAACATGGTCTCTACTTTCTCTGTAAATGATTACTCTCTTGCTTCTGGCAAGTTAAAGTTTCTTTAACCTTTATGATAAACTAAATTTCAGTTACTACACAGATAGATATGTATCATGAGAAGGTTTCTAGGACCTCCTTTTTCTACTTACAAAAATAAACGAGGAGCTGTAGCTCAGTGGCAGAGCGCTTGCCTAGCATGCATGAGGCACTGGCTTCCATTCTCAGCACCACATAAACACAAACAAATAAAATAAAGGCATTCTGTCCATCTACAACTACAAAAAAAATAAGATGAGCATGAAATTTGGGAGCAAAAATAATAAAATAAAACTAACAGCATCCTGTTTTCCTCAGGAGGCTACACTTTTCAGTAAAAGTGTGTGTTAGCTTCTCCCCAGGAGCTAAGAACATAATCATTTCATGTCAGCTTGTAATGAATTAGTACAACTCTTTGATCAATGGCATCAAAGGCTATTGATAGTACCGATAATATAGATGTTAGGAAATTCTGCATTGATTTAATGCCTGACATCAACCAACTTTTCACCATTCCCTTTCCCTTCCATTACTCCCACAGAGTCACATATAACATTCAGATCCTCAATCTCCAGAGCCTCCCAAGAAGCAGGGAGTGAGACCTACTGGAAAATCTGTCTGCCCATTAACAGCTACTGGATTTGAACCCATCAAAAGATATGGTGGGTCATTTCACCACTCGAAGCGCATTCCTCCCCCAAGAAAATGTCAAAACTCAAGTGGCCATTGCACTTTGAGATGGTTTCTTTATAGGACTTTCTGGTTTCACAATTCACAATCCACTTTCTGGTTTAACAATCCACAGCGGTTACTCAGGATCCGTGATGGCAGCAGGGCCTCGCAGCCAAGACAAAGTCTGAATGCAGCTCAGGCTTTCCTCCACATTCCATTTGTTCAAGTAACTTTTCCAGGGCTATGCAGTCAGGCCAATTATCTTAGAAACAAGCAATTATAACCACATTCACAGCTCCCTAAAAGGGTGAGTGCATTCTAGTAACAATTTCTCATGAAAGAAAAACAGTAATTGAAGGATTGGCGAGGCTATTGCAACAGACCAAGACCTCTGGAAAGACATTTAATAGCGTTCGCGTGCACACGTGCGCACACACAGTGCCCTTGCTTTCCTGCCAGAGAAGTTTTTCGTTTCTATCCAAATCTACCCAATATTTCTAGAAGGTAAAAAACACATAAAGAGACCACAGAAAGTGAAAATTATGAAGTTTTAGCTGGAATTCTGGGCTCTCATGCAATGTTCTTTAAAAATCTATATGTTCATCTCTTGCTTACATCTTGTTGAATGTAAGTCACAATGTAAAATGTTTGCAGACTATTGTCCCCGAGATAATACATGTGTGAAGTGCTTTAGAAAAGAGAAATTACTCTACCAATTTAAGACAGATTTAGTCCTTTTGGGAAATTACTCCACATCTTTAGCAATAAAGCATAGTATCAGCTCAAATCAAGGGGCAACCAAACCATTCTGCATGCATTGCTAGACATATTGCTCTAAAACTCTATAACATCCCTTCATATTTCAATCTTAAATGAATATTGTACACACACCAGAGTACATCTGAAGCCTATACACATGCAAATGCATCTACACATTGCTCTAGCACTAATTGTCCAAGGCTATTTTTCTGGAACTAGGTGGTAAATTCCTTGAGAGTAACAATTTATTTTTGTATGCCCCACATCAGAGTATAAGGTTTCTCCCATCAACTCAGTAACAAGTTATTGAATTAACAATCATTCTTGATATTTCTATAGACATTGGACTTCTGAAATAACAAGTAAACATTTGACTTGACTGGTAAAAACCTTGTCAACAAACATTGACTTTTACACATAGGAAAGAAATATTTACTGATTGATGTTTACTGATATTTTTATTTTAGGCAAAAGTAAACGGGAAACATATCTGTAAATGTAATATACATATATATACAAACACATGCACATATATGTCAAGGCCACTGTTCCACTTGATTCTGGAAACAAGAAAGATAAACCATTGTGGGAGAGAAAGCAGACGACTAACCTCCACGCTTTGTTTTTCATGCATCCTACCACAGTATTAGGACAGAGGGGAGACAAAAGGTAATTGAGCTGGGATTCTGGGGAAGCATTTTGTAAGTGAATAAAAGGCCTCAGTGATGAGTTCAGTGGCGGAGGGAGTTCCCAAACACATCTCCTGGGACTCGAGAGTGAACCTAAATACAAACTCTTTCTTTTCTCAGAAATGCATATAATGCTAGGTTTAATATTTTGCCTCTTGCCAGCGCGGGCGACATGGATTTTGGGTTTGAATAGGAGAGTCCAGCCCTTGGTGTCACGGCTGCCTGGGTGACTGAGTGGGGACGGAGCGCCACCTACAGGCCGCAAGAGCAAGGAGCGCCGGGTCCGCTTCGTCTCCCAGAGCCGAGCCTCCAAGCAAATCGCGCATCATTTAAGTCAAGAGGGCTTTTGGAACCGGAGGCTCCACAGAGAAATGACAAAGCACATATACTTTTTACCCCATCCCTAGATCTCCGCCCCCAATTATCTTTGGGAAGAAAATATAGAGGAAAAGAAATGGAAATTTCCCCTTAAAAACACAGGGAGTGGCAGGGATTTTGTCTGTCTGGAGAAAAGGAAAGAATGGGGCTCTTTTTTTGCCTCTCCAGCCAGGTTTTAGAAAAGACTTGAACCTTTGCTGGGCCCATCTCCACTTCCTCAGCTCCTCTAGCTAATGAGGTTGCTGGATATCCGGAGCCTGCTGGAATGACCTGGCATCAAGGGGCAGTGGAACAAGGCTGCAGTCAGATCAGGCCTGGGCTGCACTGTGAGGACCTGCCAATCCTGACCTAGACTAGATGCCTTCACCCCAAGAGGATAAAAAAGCCACGCCTTCCTTTGTGCTGGTTGGAATCACAGCCTCCTTTTGGACCACCTGTGTCTCCCAGGACTACAGGAGACCACCAGCCCCTAAAAGAGCATCTCTTTATGGAGGGGCCTGTTTTCTACCAATGGTCCCCCAACCTCCTTCAGACCTCAGAGTAGTTGATCCTCCCCACCCTGGTTGATTTATGACAAGAGTTGTGGTGGTCCCACCACAGGCAGACACCCCTTGGGGTCTTGGACCGCTGAATGGCCACTGTGAAGTCCCCACCCCCAAGAAATTCAAAAGAACCACAGGATTCTCTCTGTCAAAGGTTTAGCAAAGCAAAGCTAATATCCGCTCCAAGACCCAAATTAGGAACAGTTTCTTAGCTATCATGTTGGAAGAATAGAAGAACACATCTCTTACTTCTGTGAGATTTCTGATATGTGACTCCTAAGACAAGAAGCCATTTAAAGCACAGTGACATTAGGTTAGCGGGTGTGGTGAGCACAGTGGGGCAACAGGTTCCTCCGCCTGCTCTTCTCTAAGGCTTCTTCCCTTAGGCCTGCAGTTAGCCCCAACACTGGCCCTGCTTCTCAACAAAATCCCTACAAGTAAATCTCGGAGGCTGGCACTTCTTTGACTCCACAATTGACAAACAACTCTTCTTAAGAGAACAGAAAACGTGTGTTTTCAAAGGATTTAATGACTATTTTCTGAAAATGAGGCAAGGAACATTGATTTATTTAATTAATCCCAGGTTATCTCCATTATGTCAATTACCCATAAAATCAAAATAATATGGGGGGAAAATGGTACACCTTGAGTGTATTTTGCAGACTTAAAACATTTAACAGAGGGGACCATATGATCTAATTGCTTAGGTTTAGGTCTTAAATGACTTATATCCAAAGAACACTCTCTATATGAAAGAAGCAGGGATGTGTTACATTGTGTACTAGAATGGTGGTTGCAACAGAAGTTTCTAGTGTCAAGAATCTGAAAAACTGCAGTTCTTTGTATGACACCATGTCCATTTCCTTTTCCAAAAGCTGTATAATATCTAAGGCCTTCTTGTTTCAGGAAACTAAATTTTAACCTCTAGGAAATTTATTTAATGAAGCACACCTGAATGGATGTGTGTAACGGTGCTAATAAAATGTGAGGTGGAGCCTGTTGTGGTGGCACACGCCTGTAATCCCAGTGGCGAGGGAGGCTGAGGCAGAAGGATCATGAGTTCAAAGCCAGCCTCAGCAAAAGCAAGATGCTAAACAATTCAGTGAGACCCTGTCTCTAAATAAAATACAAAATAGGACCGGAGATGTGGCTCAGTGGTGGAGTGCCCCTGAGTTTAATCCCTGGTACAAAAAAAAAAAAAAGTGGGGTCCAGTGGGGAACAGGGAGATAGTCCTGATGAACATGTCCCTGTGCATTCTTCCTGTGTTGACCACACCCTCGTTGTTAAAGCATCAGCTCCTTCTGGAGAGACTCTGTTTTCCTTTCTACTCCAGGTTTCAGGTTCCTAACACAGGGCGCTGAAGAAAGCAAGAATTCAGCTGCTCCCAACAGCACACCCTGCCTCAATTTTGAAGCAAATCCATACTTAAGTGGGAGCATAAAAAGGACACAGCTATCTCCACAAGGCTCTTAGTAGCCACCTCAGATTCAGAATCGGGAACTAGAGAGCAAGCCCAGAACAACTGCATTGTCTTAGGTTCCACTTGGGTTTTGCATTCTCAGGGAGAATAGGGCTCTTTCCTGTGGCCACCACCATGGTGGTCTTGCATTAGACAGTCTCCTGCTACAGATCTCTGTGTCTGGACGCTGTCTGATAACGCCAGCCAATATCCCTATCCCGTCTGAGCACAAAGATTCCTATTAAACTCCCTGAATATCCCTGAACTCTGCTCTTGAATGATGACCAGTACCTGTTTGCCTGGACTGTTAAACATTCAACACCCCTCTCTCTTGGACTTTGATTCCTTGCTATTTTATCTCATCTTGAATTCCATTAGTATAAACGATTGATTTTGACCGATATTGTTGATTTTTTTTTGCACACCTTTGTGTGCCCAAGAGGTGCCCATATAGAAGAGTTAAATCTACAACAAATGTTGGAAAACAAATTAATAAATTGATATTACTAGTATCACCCAATTGACATTATTTCTTGAGCAAGGTCTATAGCTCTCAAGAACAAACGCATCCCTAATAGATATATTCTGTGTCTGGACTCATCATCTCCTGTCTGCTGCTTTCCTTCCAGAGAAAAATCTAGAGATAAGTTAATGCCCCAGACTTCTTCCCGAGTCTAGCCATTCCAGCAAGTAGGTGTTTAACCAAACCCAAGTCTTTCAGAAGTACCATTCAGTCATGAGGCTTCTGGTGAGTTTGCAACCTGTTGCCCGTAGAATTAGGATAAATTCAGACTAACCACCCACCAGGCCCCCCCATTTTATTTTGCCATCCCTAACAATGTACTGACTTTTTTCAAGGCACTCATTTAATCCTTATAATTCCTCATGGGTTGTCATCTTCTTTGACCCATGAGAAAATTGAAACAGCAATGTTTAGTTGCCTGTCCAAAGTCTCATGGTGGCAGAGCATTGAATTTGGGCAGCCAGGCTCCAGAGCCTATGTTCGTATCCTCTGGACTATGCTGACCCCTCTGTGCTGTGTTGATTTTTGTGTTTAGTCCAGTCATCCTGTCAAGAAAAAAGGCAAGGATAATTTGCAATGACTCAAACTTTTGCCAAGTATAAAACTATGAAACCAATGCATCTAGTCTGTTCATCTATTCTGCCTCCCTCAAAAAAAAAAAAATGGTACTTAATTTAAAGCTGGGATGAGGACATGGTAACTCTTCAGTTGAGAGGTAAGGAGATGACTTACTTCCCTTTGTGCTAAAAAAATATAAAGATGATCAAAATAGCCCAAAAAGTAAACATCACACAAATGACACCTCTACAGAATCATAAAACAATATGAAAATAATTTAGACCTACAGAAATTTCCACTTACCTAAAACTTGATTATATTCTTCTCACAGGAACATTCAGATATATCATGGAATGCACAATATTATACACTTTGATGATTTCACAGTTCCAGCTTACACATGGGCATGATTATCTGTTCAATGGCTGGGGCCACACTTCTGGCCAGGGGAGTCCAGGAGGCCGAGGCCCATCTGCACTCCAGATTCCTGTTCATCTCCCCAGGAGGCTTGCAGGAGACCAGGCTGTGGTGAGGAACGCCTGCCAGACAGGCCCCAGGTGTGGAAAGCATACACAGACGTGGTCTGTACCTCACCCAGGAGGGGTATGGCCAGCTGGGCCCTGCTCAGAGGAATTCAGGACTGAGACCAAAAATTTGACTTAAAGCAGAACATTTCTGTGGTAAAGGAATCATAAGATATAATGTTAGAAATATGCATGGGATGCTTCCTATAACCTCAGTTGGCTGTAGAAATACAGAAACATGAGTCTGTGACTAGGGAGGGACAGTTCAGATAATCTCTTTCTAGAAAAGACATTTCAGCACAATAGATTTGGGACTAGCTTATATTCACATGTAGCCAGTTTTCCAGTGACTCACTCTGTTTTCTACCACCATCTTTCCTCTTACTTTCCCCATTCCAGTCTCACAGAAAGCCCATGTGAAATCCACATCTACACTTCCTGTTACAATGTACCTCTGGCCATTGAATGTGTTTTCCCCTGGAACTTCTGTGGTCAGTGTGACTTGAGTGCAGTCAATCAATAGTATCTCCCTAATGGGTTCACAGGATCTAGGATTACCAACAAAGCAAAAATACAGGACTCCAGTGTTTTAGTCAGGATTTTCACTGCTGTGACCAAAAGACCCTACCAGAACAACGGTAGAGAAGGAAAAATGTTTGTAGGGGCTCACAGTTTGGGAAGTCTCAATTTTGCAGACAGTGGCTCCATTCCTCGGGGCTGGAGGTAAGGCTGAATATCATGGTAGGAGAGTGTGGTAGAGGAAGGCATCTCACATGATGATCAGGAAGAAAAGGAGGTGTGGGGGAGGAGAGGAGAAGAGAGGCAAGGGGAGGGAGAGGGAGAGACTCCACTCACCAGATACGAATATATACCACGAATCCATGCCCCCAGTACCCCACCTTCTCCAACAACACCGCACCTGCCTTCAGTTATCACTTAATTAATTTCATCATGTGACTAATTTAGTGACTAGGTTAAGGCTCTTCCAATCATTTATCCTCCAAATCTCCTTGTATTGTCTCACACATGAGTTTTTAGGGGGACACCTCACACCCAAACCATAACACTCCAGTTAGATCAGAATTTTGGTAGATGACTATTCCATGGAATATATGAATATTCCTACACCATAATATTGTGTTTCACAAGTCTAAAATTCAAATTTAACCAGGCATTCCTATGTGGGGTCCAAAAGTGTTTGAGTGTCAATAGCTTTGGGATTAAAAAAAAAAATCTCCTACAAAAATGCAAGTTCCCATAGCAGAGGCAAAAATAAGCTGCTGCTAAATATAATAAAGGACTCAAAATTCATCTTCAATTAAACCCTGCCAGAATCTTCTTCTCTTCCTGTTTTCCTAATCTTAGCAGTTAATTCACCCAACTTGCAATTCTGGGGACCATCCTAGAATTCACACTTGACATCAACCCCTACAGTCACTGGGCCACAGATCTATTCCTTAATACTGTTAAGGACTGAATTGAATCCCCCAAATTCATATGTTCAAACCCTAATCATCAATGTGACTGATTTTTGGAAATTATGTCTTAAGGTTAAACAAAGTTATAAGGGTGGGACCCAAATACAACATGATAGCTATTATTATAAGGGGAGGATGACACATTGAGGATGTGAGCACAGACAAAATGCCACCCAAGAACAGAGCAAGAAGGTGACCATTTGCAAGAAAAGGAGAGAAGCCTCAGAAGAACTTAAGCCCACTGACACCTTGATCTTGGACTTCCAGCCTCCAGCACTTTAAGAAAATAGACTTTTGAAAAACCACCCAACTTGTGGTGCTCTGTTATGGTAGCCCTTGCAAACAAACAAATCAATTTTCATACCTGCCCCTCTCCTTCTGCCACACTGTTTAATCTCTTGCCAAAATATTGTCATAGTCTTCTAAGGGAATCTCCAACTCCATTGGATCTTTTTAAAGTGATCCTATAGACATAAATCCATGTAAAGCCCAAATATAATGGAGTCATTCTGCTTAAAGCTTTTTAACAGTTCCTTGTGGGGACTTCTTTGTTGTCAGTGCTGTCCTGCAGCTAGCTTACACAGGCTCAGCAAAGTCTCTTATGCACGATTCTCATCAGTGTTCATTGAATGGCACCATGTTGTCAGCTTGGAACAGACCAAGGTGGGAATATTTACTCCAGAATCAGCAAATATGAAAAATAATGAGCTTTTATCCTTTTTAATTGGAGAGCTGTTGATAAATAATACCAGCCCACAATTACCTCTTCAGATGGGATACATTAAGCTACAAGAAACAGAAAGTGCTACCAAATTATAAATCAAGCCAGTGATTCTCAAAATGTAGCCCCAGACCTATAGCAATAGCTCAGAACTTGTTAAAAACACGAATACTTAGGGTCCTCCTAGAAGTACAACGTTAAAGGTTGGCCCCCAAAATCTGTGTTTTTACAAGAATCCAGCTAATTCTGTGCTCAGTAAGGTTTGAGAACTATTGACTTAAACTTATGTTCTCAAACTTAGGCATTTTATATGAACTGGGGATCTTGTTAAAATGCAGACCTGATTCTTTAGATCTGGAGAGAGGCTTAAAATTCTACATTGTGAACAATGTTATACCAACAGTGCTGATTGAATAAACACATATTTGAGTTATCAAGGACTTAATCCACAAAGACTTTGGTAATTTATTTAATAAGAAGACTAGAAGGAGGCAAGACTTGTTCAATGGCTCAGTGATATGACTGCACCCTGTCTTTGTGTTCAGTCCAGTAGTTCGCTAGTAAATTTTAAGAAGTGGTACAGGGAAGGGGGACCATTGATGTATGACATTTGCCAATTTCCATGGTGTAAATACCGCCCCCCACCACCACCATAATTCATCTCAATCTACCAATGTGATGCCAACTGGCTTGCAAAAATCCCCAAAATTTCGCAATCAAATCTCACAAGCCAGTATGAGTTGGCTCCAGGACACCACTGAATGTAGAGCTGTGATGACAGAGTAAAATAATGTTAATACTGGAGGGAGACCATGTTCTGAGCACAGAAGTCCTCAGCTGTACAGATCCATGGCAAGTCAGCAAGATTCTGTTCCAGGCCAATGGATGAGCAGTAAACCCATTCCTGGTTGACGTTATTCTACACAGATGAGGACTATCGTGTGTTTGAAAATTCTGTGTTTCTGTGTGAGAGGGAGGGATACAAAGAAAAATCCCTTGAGAGGGTGAACGTGAACGTGGTCCATAAATCAATCCACTGTACAAATGCACCTCCAGTGTCCCAGACATGATGTTGTGGTGAACATGGCATCCAGGACTTTCTTTAAAGTGCTTACTTCCCAAAAGCAGAGCTGACACCCCAGTTGAGAAAATGAAATATTCAATGGGAAAGTACAAACATAGCATAAGAAACGACAAATATACAAAGCCTGAGAATGGGTGCTCTATAAGGGAAAGGATTTGGGTTTATTTTGCCCACAGCTTTATCCCCAGCACCTCCCACTTCCTGGCATGTAATACTCCATAGTTACCTGATGAAACAACTACAGGGAAGCCACTGGTCTGTGCAGTGTGACAGTTTAACATTCAGACCAGAAGAGGAACCAGGGACTTATGAAATTCATCCTGGAAGGAACAGGTGAGGCTTCATTAAAGTCATGTTCCTTGAGAAAGCCACAGTGTCAAGATGTGCTATCTGCTGCCCTGTGAGGTTCTTCACTTAGTTCAGGAAGAAATCCCACAAAATTTATAGTAAGACCTAAATAGGACAGATATTAAGAGGAGAGAAATACCCAGGGCTTGGCAGAGGGCTCTGGGTCCCATGTTTCTTGGCACTTACCTGAATTCACAAGGAATCAGCAGCAAAGGAAAGCCTTTGCCCTCTGTGTGTGTTTCTCTCAGAGTTGTGACTCCTTCTGTGAGTGGATTTCTTTCCCTTTAATGCCAAACAATTTTCCCTAGATTAGAGGAGAAACTGACCCCAAACTTACTTTTTTAACACCCTCTTGTGAAATTTAAACTAAATAAAAAGAGGGGGAAACATTTCTGTTTCAAATCTTGAGGATGAGTGCTGAGCTCTGAAAAGGCCAGGTGAGGTGGACTTAAATGTGACAAAGAGATGGCCCAGCAGGAAACTTACTCACTAATAGAAGTCTCTGTTGGCAAGAAATCTATCTCAGTTATGGAGAAGAGATCCCAAGGAAAAGAAAACCGTCTTTAAGTCGATAGCACTTAAATGAGTTGTATTTTTAGGGCTCCCCTGTAATTTTAAAAAACTAATTAAAGTTAGGTTTCAAATTACTACAGACTAAATCATGCCCCCCCTCATTCATATGTTGAGGCCCCAGCTCCCAATATGATAGTATTTGGACATGAGGCTTTTGGGAGATAATTAGGATTAGAGGAGGTCATGAGGGTGGGGTCCTCATGATTCCTCATGACAGGAGTAGTGACCTTATAAAAAGAGAGAGAGGGATCTTAAGATTTCCCATCCCACCCCTCAGGTGCATGCACCAAGGAGAGGTCAGGTGAGAACACATACAGATGATGACTGTACGCAATCTAGGAAGGGTGCCCTCACCTGAAGGTAGGGAGCTCTGAAATTCACTTCCTTCCACAAACAGGTACTGACTGTTATGGTTTAGATGTGGAGTCCCTCTTAAAAGTTCACGTGTGAGACAATGAAAGAAGATTCAGAGAAGAAATGATTGGGTTATGAGAGTCTTAACCCAGTCAGTGAATTAACTGCCTGATAGGGATTAATTGAGAAGTAACTAAAGTGGTTGTGTGGTTGGAAGGCGTGGGAAGTAGGGGCATTGCTTTGGAGTATATATTTGTAATTGACAAGTAGAATCTCTCTCTCTCTCCCCCTCTCTCTCTCTCTCTCTCTCTCTCTCTCTCTCTCTCTGCTTTCTGATCATCATGTGAACTGAGTCCTTCCATCACACTCTTCCGCCACATTGTTCTGCCTCACCTTGGGCCCTAAGAATGGAGCCGGCTGTCCATGGACTGAGACCTCTGAAATTGTGAACCCCCCAAATAAACTTTTCGTACTCTACAATTGGCTGGTCCGGTCTTTTAGTCCCAGCAAAAACTGACTAAAACACTGACAATATTAGTCAAAAATCAACTTTTGGGAAATCTGAAAATGAACCCAGGGCCTACAACAATTCAAGGAGCATTTATTTGGGGTTGTGGGGACTCCTGACTCTCATTAAGAACAGAAAGCTTGGTGGCATTTTAACCTGCTCTGTTTCCTTCATAGTCTCTCACATCTGTGGCAGCTCTAGGAACTTCCCAACCATGGTAGCCACAAAGCAGCAGACTAGCAGCTACCAGAGGGGGCAAAATGGGCTTAGAGCTCCCCAAGAAGCCTCATTCCCATAGAACTGTTAATATTTGACTTGTCTGGAAGGTTCTAGGAAAGTTGCCTTCATAGACTTTGTCTTTATTTGATCTGACTCTGAGCTTATTAACCAGGAGATGCCCTACCTCTGGGTGCTGTTTAAAATTAGAACTTCCTGAGGCAGTGATACCAGTTGGTACAAACAAGAAACTGGCCGAACAATCTAAAAGAAAAATCTGTGGAGTGAAATGTCTATGATGGACTTTACAGTATATTCCTGGACAGACATAGAAGTTATACAATCCCCACAAAGATCTGAAAAGGCCCTAAGCTGTCATCTCTGGTTGAACTCGAGGCTCTGCACACGCAAGAAGTGAAGGCTAAGGCAGAATTGTAAACTGCGCATTCCAGGTTGACTGTAGTTAGATCCCAGTGCTGCTGCAACAAAGCACCATAAACTCAGTGCTTAAGGCAAGATGAATTTATGATCTTCTATTTCTAGAGATCAGAAGTCTGAAATGGGTTTCAATGGGCAAAAATCAAAGTAGTGATAGGGCTTTATTCTTTCTGAAGAACCAGGGGGGAATTTGTTTCCTATCTTTTTTTTTCCTTTTTATTTCCTCTTTTTATTTGTCTTTTAGAGTCTATCATTATCCCTTGGCTTGTGACCCCACATCACTCCAACCTCAGTTCCTGTTGTCATATCTCTGGCTCCTACCTTCTTGTCTCCTTATTTCCCTTATAACGACTTAGAAGACTACGAAAAACTTGTACAGGCAAATTAGATAACCTAGAAAAATGTATACATTTTTAGAAAAAGATAAACTACCAAAACTGACTCAAAAATAAATTAAAAATCTGAATAAAACTATACAAAGTATAGAGACTGAGTTAGTAATTTAAAACTTTCCACAAAGAAAGCCTAGGAGCAGCTGGCTTCACTGGTGAATTCTACCAAACATTTAAAGAAGAATACCAAAAACATTTTTAAAAAAAGGAAGAAGTAGAAGAAGGAGGAGGAGGAGGAGGAAGAAGATAAGAGGAAGTAGAAGTAATAGTAGAAGAGGAAAAGAAAGAAGAAGGCCAATTTTTCACAAAACTTCCAAAAATAATAATAAAAGAGGTAAATTTTCCCTACTTGTTCTGTGAGTCCAGGATTACACTAATAGCAAGACTCAAAAAAAAAAAAATCACAAGAAAGAAAATAACAGACTATTATCCAATATAAATGTAGATACAAAGATCTTCAATTAAATACTTGAAACATATTAAACACCATGACCAACACCTGATAGCTGCCTCAGGAATGCAAGGTTGGTTTAACAACTGGTAGTCAATCAGTGTATACCAAATAGAATAAAAGGCAAAAACCACGTGATCACCTTAATAGATGCAGAAAAGGCATTTTACAAAGTCCAACCCTCCTCCTTTTAACAACATTCAACAAACTAGAAATAAAATTTCATTACCTAGATAAAGGAAATTCCACAGATGAGCCCATACTTCATGGTGAAAGTCTAAATACATTTCCCCTAAGACCTGGAACAAGATAAACATGCCTGCTCTCATACTTCTATTTAGCACTCTCTTGGCAGCTATGGTTAGCACAATTAGGCAAGAGGGGGCGGGGCATGAAGATCATAAAAGAAGTCGTAAAATTAATCTCTATCACAGTCAAGGCCTGTGTTCTAAGTGCACTGCCGCCCAGTGCCTCCCTTATCTCACTCTCCCTTTCTTTGTTCCTCAACACTTCCTCCCAACACTGTCTGCCTGCAAATCTCAAGAGTTTATCTCCAGGAATTCTTCAATAAAAACAATCATATTAATAAACTTACCTTGCAAACTGTGAAGTGCTACTCATATGATTTACATGGTCCCACCAGCCTGGGAGTGCACTTAGGGAGTAAAACATCAGTAACAAAACAGCTACCATAACTCCAAATAGCTCAGTGAACCAAACTTCCAGTCTCCTCACCGGTCTTGACACCAACACTTCCTCTAGCCGCTAAACAGGGGGTACGAACTTCCCAGATGCATGCATCAGTTACTAACAGCAGCAACCCTAGAAATGTAGTGAAGGAAGGGGTGCCCCCAGCAGAACTGAGAGCTCAGGGAGCATCCTTTTCCCTGTTAAGCCTCCGTGACTGCTGCTTTAAGATCCCTGTTCAGCTTCTGCAGTATTATTGCCTCATCTCTGCAGGAGCAGACACCTTCAGTACAGCTAACCTACCCTCTTCCCATGGCCCACACAGTTCTTTGAATCTTTCCTTTTCCTGGATCCTGGGCAAAGAACTTTCCCAAGAGTAAAGGATCTTAGAAATTAAAGGTCCTGCTATCCAGGGGGAAAAAAACAATGGAGAATAGAGTTATTCCCTTCTCAAACATTAAGTGAGTTGCCTCTTAAGGAAGACAAATGAGGAAATAGGAAAATCAAATCAGATAAAAATAGTAATCAGTAGGGCATGGGGTGGGATAGAAAAAGGTAAGATAGTGACTGAAATGATATCTGTGGGGGAAAGAAGAGGGAGACTAATGCAAAAATCCTAAGTGTGGATGGGAATTTTAAATATATTTTATGTGCTTATATACTTAAAGCTTATTATTTCCTCATGTGAAAAAAAAAACCCTCCACCTCAATAAAGAGGAGGAGGAAAAGAGAGCTTTAAAAATTGCATGCTTCAGGCTTGTGAAAACCTATTGTCTGCCAGAATCAGACATGTATTTACTTGAGGCCATATGCAGCCATGTACAGTATTTCAAAACTGCCACCTAGTAATTTAAAATGACAAGAAAAATAATTTAATGGATGCATGCCTGATTTCTCCTTCTCCCATCCCACAATAAGGGTGAGGGTATGAAGGCTCTTGATGATTCTCTCAACGGAGGTAGCAAAAGACTTTGAAAAGAGCAAAATGGGGTTTGATTTCTACTTGGGTATTTTTCTCCATGACCTGAAACTCATGGATTTATTCCCCAGAAAGAGAAGGAGCACACTGAGGGTATAGCCTGAGCAAGAGGAAGGACTGACGGTGCCATGGTCTGAATGTTTGGGTCTTCCCAAAATTTACATGTCGGAGCCTGATCACCAATGTGATGGTGTTAGGAAGTGGGGCCTTTGGAAGGTGATTAGGTCATGAGCACAGAATACTCATAATGAGATCAATGCCACTGTAAAAGAGGCACAAGGGATCTTGTATGTTCCTTCCAGCTTGTTAGGACACAGAGAGAGATGCCATCGATGAATCATGAATTCAGTGCCCTCGCCAGGCACTGAATCTGCTGGCACCCTGGTCTTGGACTTTGCAGCCTCCAGTACTGTGAGAAGTCATTTCTGTTGTTTATACCCTGTTTGGATATTTTGTTAGCAGCTAGAAGAGACCAAGGCAGGTGCTGCATCTGTCTTGCCCTGTGTGGAGAGCTTTCCCTGTCAGAGATGCACGCATAGGACCTTGAAGAGTTCCGGAAACAAATCTGACCTAATCACTGACTTAAAACTTTTGGAAATTCCACATGGTGGGATCTTTCACCATAGGTCCTAAATTTACATTTTTCCTGAGCATATCTCCCACCTGTTCTTCCCCACACTCTACTCACCCAAGCACACAGACACCCTCACATCTTGTAAGGAAAAATTGCCAGACTCATACTCATTCTTGTCTCCCTCCTGTGTACCTTCAGATCCCCTGCCTGGGATTCTCACCTCCACCCAGTTCTCACTGTTCCTAAGAAGGAATTCACTTCTTGGGAAAAACTTTACCACTCCACCACAACTATGAAACATGTCCAAGAAGAGGAGAAGAGGAAACCTAGGAGAAAAGTGAGATTGATAACATCTATGTAAAATCCCAAGGTTCATCCTTAATTTTTAAGAATTTTATATATTTAAATCTAAACAGTGATAATGGCTACTAACATCACAAAAACAGAGACAATCAGTTATTTGAGACTCTATTAATGGAAGTATGCAACACCATCTATGAAGTTTTTGTTTGTTTGTTATACCTGGGATTGAACCAATAGGCACTCAACCACTGAGCTACCCAGTTCTTTTTTTTTTTTTTTTTTTTTTTTTTTTTTGAGACAGGGTCTCACTAAGTTGTTTAGGGACTCATTAATTTGCTTACTCAAACTTGCAATCGTCCTGCCTCAGCCTCCCAAGTCACTGAGATTACAGGTGTGCATCACCATACTCAGTCCCACCTATGAAGTCGTCTTGCCCCCCCTCCAACAATCAAAACTAAGTCAGATCAGACCTCTCAATCTAAAGCCTGTTTGTAGACAACACAGACGAGAATAGCATAAAGGTACTACCAATGAATCCAAGTTACGGGCAACTTTACAAGATGAAATAGTGACATTGTTTTGTCAACAATATAATTACTAGAAAAATAAAATGAGGTGTTGGGAGCTTTAGAGTTAAAAGAGACTTGGCATTTCAGCCAATTGCAATATATGGACCCTATTTGGATCCTGCTTCAAAGGAACTATTTTAAATATACATGAAACATCAGGAATCTCACTTGTTAATGTTAAGGAATCATTATTCACTTTCAGGTGTGTAAATTGATGTTATGGTCATATTTGAAAAAATATGAATACTTGAAACATGTCCAAGAAGAGGAGAAGAGGAAACCTAGGAGAAAAGTGAGATTGATAACATCTATGTAAAATCCCAAGGTTCATCTATTGTCCTCATTTTACTCCCTTACACTCACCTCAGCTTTAACAATGAGACTCCTCAGCTTGGGGATAATATCATACAACTCAAGAAGAAATTACAATGTTCTTTACTTCTAAGATCAAAAGGTGCTTCCCCAGTGAAAGAAAACTAAAACTCGAAAAGAGACATGAACACTTTGCTAAAGGACAGTTTTCAAAATACTCAAAACATGACTGTCCGACCAATATAAAATTATCCCATCCATTTTTATTCAACCCCCTCATTAATGGGGGAAAACAGATATATAAATATATATGTATATGCATGTGTGCACATATTCTGTTGTGCATGTATATAAATAAAAACAAGAATGTGAAAATAAATTTTCTAATAGATGCAAAACTGGTTGTCATCTCATATGGCAATAAAATAGAATATTATGATCATGTTTTATTCAGGAAGGAGTCGAGACTACGGCCAGTAGTCAAAATTTATTTGCATTGTTAGGGACCAGAGTCATTTGCATTACTACCAATTTTCAACAAGTGAGCTTCTTCCCTACAGTGATACAGTCTAGTTGATAGAAAGGCAATCAAAGGCAATCACTCCCATGGAGGTGGCAGAGATTAGCCATTGGCTTATTTAGGCCCAGGAAAGTTGGAGACAGCCCCTGGAGTTTGATAATTCCTAGGACTTCCAGAGACTCAGCCAGAGACAGGGACATTGAAGCAGAAACAATAGGAGTCTTCCTCAGAAGGACTCTGTGTGGACAGTCTTCTATGGGGACAAGTGGCATCTCAGAAGACTGTAGGCTCCAGGGAGCTGAGGGGAGCCCAGGCAGGTGTCAGTCGTATTCGTACCATGTTCTGCTGGGCTGAGGGCCAAGGGCACAGGTCTTTGGCTGGCATAGGAGTCACACAGGACAACTCTTAGCTCTCCCCCATCTCCCCTGCCTTATCCCTACCACAAGTCCATGGGGAAAGGTAAGACTAGTGTCCTGAGGGCGACGGGACTAAGACTGAATTGACTGAGGCATCTTCAAACGTGACAGAATTCCCAAGAGGTTGCTTGATAGTTTTATGCCACACTCAAAATGGGAGCTCTGGGCCTTAAAATGAAATTTTGTAAACAATGAATTTATATTTTGCACACTCAAGTTTGTGACAAGAAAGCTAGAAACCTGAGTTCTTCCTACAGAGAGGCACGGAGCTGGCTCTGGAGAAGGTTAAGTCTGAACAAAGAGAAGGAACAATAACCAGTGGGCAACGTGGCTCCCCTGTGCACCACACCACCCGTAAGAAAACCCAGGGCACTGGCCAGTGCCCAAGGCATGGTTTCGAGCTGCCACAAAAATACCTATAGCACGGAATCTATACTAATATCTGGTTGTTTTCAAAGCACCATTTCTTTTTTCATACATTTTAGCCACTGCAAATGAGTTATGATCCGAAGATACAGATATCCAGAAAACAGACCACCCAAGATTTCAATCTACTGTTTTAATTTCAAGATAAATACTTTGTTCTGCTGATGCTTTGATGTCATCAGTAAAGAGAAGGAACAGGCTATTGGCTACCAGAGAAACAGTGTTCCAGACAGAAGAAAGACCCATTCAAAAACCAGTGCACGTGTTTGAGGAGCAATAAGAAAGCCACAGGGGAAGGAGCCAGTGAGCCAGTGTAGAGGAGGGTGGGAGGTAAGGACAGAAAAGAAACTGAAGCAATGAATGTAGGGTCTGCAGGTCATGGAAAGGACTTTGGGGCCCAATTCTACTGAGATGGGATCTCCCCACAATGGAATGTTGAAGAGATGCATGGGTTGATCTGACTTGCTGCTATGTTTAAAATAGACTATTAAAGTTACAAATGGAAAATCTACTTAGAGGTTTTATAGAGGCTCACCCTAGAGGCCATGTTGGACCAGTGTAGTAACAATAGAGTGGCTGAGAAGTTGGTTTATTTAGGATTCACATAGAAGGGAGAGTCACCAGGTTTTGCTGAAGCATTACACACAAAGTCTGAAATTAAGAAAAGAGTCAAAACAATCCAAATTTTTGAACTTTAGTTTCATTTATTGAAAACTAAGTTTAAAAAAAAAAAAGACTGGTTGGCAGGAGAATCAAAAATTTGGAAATGTTAAGTAGACATTAGATATTTGAGTCTAGAATCCAGGAAAAAAGTTAGAGCTGAGAAGACATCAACATGTGGATGGTATTTACAGTCATGTACTTCATGAGTTCCAAATTTGTGAAGAAATGTTGTTGATTTATAGCCTGAAAAAAAAACTAGCTTGTAGAAGAGGTATTTTTTAATCTTTTACATCTGTCAAAAATATTTCAGCAAGATAAGACAAAAACTATTTCTATCATGACAGATAGTGTACTGGGTAGGTAAGGTCAAAAATCCAGATTTATTGAAATTTTAAAACAAGAGACTGACATTTCTCCTCTTATTGCTTTCTTCCACTGTCTGATACATATTAAAAATGTTTGTGCTCAGTTTTCTGAAGCGAACTCCATGACAAATGTCACAGATACATTGTTGAAATAATTCAGTAGATATGTGCAAATTACTAATCGTTGCCAGTTAATAGAATTGTTAAAACAAGTAGGCAACAGATTAAAATACCTTGTGCTCTTTGCCTGTGGTGTTTGAGTCATGGAAGCATTTTATAAAAACTTATTTTTGCTGTTAACTCCCATTAAAATAATTGTTTGAAATGCCATTAGACTGACAAGCTCAAGTGCCTTGGATTCCAACAGAAGCAAACAGCTACCCAACTCAGCATAATCCGTCAGATTCTAAGAAAATGTAACTTAAGTGTAACCAATCAAAACCTGGCAACTGGGGTTGGGGTTGTAGATCAGCCGTAGAGCCCTTGCCTAACGTGTGAGGCTCTGGGCTCAATCGTCAGCACCACATAAAAATAAATAAATAAAATAAATGTATTGTGTTCATCTACAAATAAAAAAAAAAATTAAACTATCAACTAACCTCTAACTAGAGACTTTACCACTTTAACAGTCCACATAGGGCTACTGCTCCCCTTTAACCCATCAAGTAATTTCACCACTCTGCTCCTGCATTCACCCTATAATAGTTTCCACTTCAATCAGCTTCCGCAGAGCCCCTGAACCACTTCCCATTTGGAGCTGCCCAATTCAAATATTGCTGTTGCTCAAGTAAACTCCTTAATGTTTAAATAGCGACGCTTTTTAAGCCTGGATAAATAGCTGAAGTTTGTTTTTGTTTTGTTTTTATTCGATAAGGCATTCATTTTCTGTTGATACTTTAAGCAGGAAGTATTTTTTCCCACCTAAAAAGATTTAAATTCATCTGCTAGCATTAAACTTGATAAATTTGGCAAGTGGTAAAGTATCTAGAGACTAAGCAATCAGGTTAAAGAGAAACAGAAATCATATTCCAATATTTTATAGTGAGCCAGGCACTCAGCCTTTTACAAAACATTTTATTAAAAAAATCAACATTTTTGAATAAAATTTAGTATATAGATACTGAATGAGTACATGAGCAAAGATCAACTTCCACATTTTGTAATAGGATTCCTAAAAATAGGGGAGCATAGCATGTGATGAGTTTACAGGAAAGGATCTACAAAGCCAGAAAGAAAAAGAGGCTTTCCTGACGTAGAAGCCAGGCTATTCTGTTAGGTGTACTAGCTAAGTATTGCCTATGATGATTTGATAAGAAAGAACTGGAAGTTAATATTAAAACTCATGACAAACTGGTCATAGTTGGTGCATATTTATGTAGTTATTATTTATAAAGTAAAAATGATAGAGAAATCATTCAATAATGTAAGTTCATAGACTCATGACTTAAATATTTAACATTTTCAAGAAAATATAACTTTAACAGTTTATCTAGGGGTATTCATGGGAAGATATAGGGACTGAATGGTCTGTCCCTATTAAGAAAAGGAAGACAGTAAAAAAAGAGAGAAAAAGAAAAAAAAAAAAACAGTCCCTCTTAAAGAATTATCGCTGGATGCCTGCTCCTGTCTACATATATGATAACTTGCCTTACACCTTCCCAAATTGGGAAAGAACCAAACACAATTACATCAACATTTGGACTATATATGCCTATTCTGAAGAAAAATACAGGAAAGAGATTACTTGATGATATATTGATATACTTAATACCTTCAAAATACTTTTAAAGAGAAAAGCCAAAGAATTAGATAGCTGGCCATGAATCTGTTCATGCTGGGAATTTACTTTACCTTTCTATAATTTCTTTTCTCCTTCTCTTTACACATGAATATGAAATTTAGAGTTCTCATCAGAGTCCCCTCAATTTAGAGAATACCATCAGAATCCCCTAAGAAGTTCCTGTAAATATATTCCCACCTCTGAGGGATTCTTACCTGCCATGTCGGAGGGAGGAGGAGATGATCAGAAAGGTCTGTCATGTGGGTTTTGGAAAAGCTTCCAAGCTGAATCCCATGCTGTTTTCCTTGCCCACCCCATCCTCCACCTCCATTTCCAGCCAATTTGTAACCACTGGACTAGATAAATCACCACAGTCCTTCCCAACTAAAACAATCCTGATTCTGTGACTCATTGAATCATGAAATAATCTAATGGGTATGACATAATACAAGGGATCTCTTGCCCACTGAATTTGGTGACATTTGAGAGCAGATAGCCTTTAGAAGATAATGAAGTTCCTGTGACTAAGCCACTCCAACTCCCCCCGAAGACGCCTTAACAACCTCCCTGTAACTTATTCAAATCAGTTTCACGTACAAACCAGACCCAAATTAGAAAATTAAACCTAGCAGACAGAAATGCACTACACATTTGCAGAATAAGCACATGGAAAGTACAAAAATCAGTTTTTATTATGAAATTTGTAAAAGCAACTCGCTTCCAATTTGGAAGCTTCTTCCTAATGAAATCATTTTTCTCATCCTCCCAGCTGTGCGGGAGGGTGAGTTATCACAGGCCTCGCTGTCGCAACTCCAGTTCCATGGAAATCTGAGGAGTAAATGAGCTGCTCTCTCACCATATTGAACTGATGTTAGGGCTTTCAGATTTTAGCCAACCAAGAGCACATTCTGCATATGTTGTCTTTCTCAAGTGTTTGGACATCATTTAGCATGTAAACCAGGGTACTGAAGGGTAATTCAACCAATAAATGTGTTCTCTGTTCTTAAAATGTTCTCTGTTCTACAACTAAAGTGTTTCTCTAGGAGTATTTTATTTTGATGATACGCTTGGAGATTGAAGCAACACCTAAAATTACATTTAAAATAACAATATAGGGGCTGGGGTTGTGGCTCAGCAGTAGAACACTCGCCTAGCATGTGTGAGGCCCTGAGTTCGATCCTGAGAACCACATAAAAATAAATAAAATAAAGGTTTTGTGTCCAACTACAACTAAAAAAATAAATATTTTTTTTAAAATAAAATAAAATAACAATATAGATGAAAAAGATTGCATGAAATATTTCTCCAGGCTTCCTGAAAACACCCTGTGAGGTATTTTTTGGTTTTGTCCACAGTTGTGGAGGTTGATAATCCCCTCCACAGGAAAGCCATGGAACCTAGACTTCTTTGCCCCAATTCAGGTCACAGAAACTCTAATCCTCCTCTGCCTTGGAGTTAGCTGAAAAGAAATTCCCTGAACTAACTTGTCTGATAGTAAATATTAAGACCCCCGTTTGAGAGGGTATCCTGCCTCATTCCCAAGAAGAAGGAATGCTGGGCAGACAGGCCCAGAAGAATTGGGACAGGCTTGGCTGGGTTTCCCCACATCGTCTATTAGAATTAAGTATGCGATGAAATCTCCATAAAACGCCCAGAAGAAACATGTTCTGAGAACGTAGAGAACTGACCACATGTAGGTTCCCAATGGGTGGTGCCCGAGGAAGGCATGGGAGCTCTGCACCCTTGCCACATGCTTTGCCCCTCCATCTCTTCATTCGTATCCTTTGTATTATCTTCTCTAATGAACCAGGCAACCGGGGGAGGCCTTTGAGCAGCTCAGAAAATTAACTGAACCCAAAGAGGAAATGTGAGATCCCTGATGTATAGAAAAGCACAGGTGAGACAACCGGAAGCTAGCAACAGGCATCTCAACCCGAGGCTGTCTCCAGGCAGTATCAGAATTGAATTGAAGGACACCCAGCTGATGTGTGCAGCAGAATTGATTGCTTGGATATTATGCCTTTGAGGGTCACAAAAGTGATCTGTGTTGTGAGTGTAGAGTGGGAAGTTGAGTTAGAGTCTTATTTTTCCACCATATCTTCAAAGTAGAAATTTTTAGATTGACAGTAAAATGGTATGTAAACACAACTGGAAGCAATGCTTTTGTTCTTTCTGCAATAAAAGTTTTGAAATTTCTTTTCTCTCTCTCTCCCTGTCTCATATATATATATATATATATATATATATATATATATATATATATATATCTCAAAAATAATAATAGTAAATTCTAAAATAGAACAAGAAATATAGTTTAAATTTATATGTATTCAAAGCACCATAACAAAAACAAGAAGTCCAATGTCTTTAGTTGTGTGCATGGGATATCATTAACACCTTCAAATAGTACAAAATTTTTATAAACTCACTTATTGTTGGGCTTCAAGTAACAGAAGATAAAACCTATAGACAATGTTATTTGTTATTTTTTGAAGAAAACTTACAGCTCTGCACTTACGGTTATGTCTTTCACTCTACAGTTATTTGATTAATTTGCTTCTTATTTCTTTGTTTTACCAATACTTAACATTCTATTGTTCAAATAGCATGTATTTATTTGGCAAAATAAATATTTTTCAATCCTATTATCAAGGTATGATTACTATTAACACTGTCTGTGGACTTTCCAAGAGAAAAAGAGAGTTGAGAAGAAATTTTAAAATAAGGATTTGTTCCTATAACTCTTGAATTTATGCACATAATGAGACATCTTGGAGCAAACTTTTCCAAGGAAAAGTCACTTGTCCAACCCATCTTGGTTGGTCAAAATTAAGGCTAGCAGGTGTGTCTATTATTATGGGGGAATATTATAACAGAATCATTGGAAACTGACTGTCTCCCCTCTCCATAGCCCTTTGTAGATGGAGTCGGCATTTGTACAAGTTCACACCAAGGTCTAGGAGACTCCTGGGAAGAAAGGAAGATGAATCTGACCTTTTCTCTTTTGAAGTTCAACATTATTAGAATGTTTGGGATATTCTTGTCAATGCCCTATAGGGACCATAAGGGCTCCAAGTGAGCTCTCTAGAAGGGTAGGGGAACTCTACGGTGAGTCTTTCTTTCAAAGGAAGGGCCTGAAATCTGGGGAGGGTTTGTCCCAGCCCAGAATGTGGCTGATCTAGAAGATCCTCAAGACGTAACCTGTTATGCAAATACAATTAAACCAACACAAAAGAGGTGAGCTTGGATTCTGAGCATAAAGCCCCTTGAGGCCTATGTGGAGATCACAGGCAGCCACAGATCACTGTCTCACTGCAGGGGGAACAGAGAACATGAGGTAGTGCTCTTAGAGCTGCCTGTGGTCCAGAGAACTCGTGCAATAAAGAAAGCAAATAAGAAAAGAAATGGGTCCAATTAACCAAGAGCAATAACTGCTGAAAACAGGACCCGCCACTGAATAGATCAGATTGTTGCTGGAACTTTTACAATTAACACACCCCTGAGGCTGAGGAACCATTCTGGCTTTGTCCTCTAGAAAGGTACAAAAAACTTTCTCCTAAAATACAACTCTGGAATCCCAAGAGATTTGAGGAGAGGAAGGTTATTTGTATTTCCATGCTGATGAAGTAACATAAAGTAACAATCATAAAGTAACAATCATACTGATAAAGTATGATTATGTATGATTATGATTATGTATGATGAATTTAAAAAGAGAACATACAATTTTAAAATATACAAATTTTTTTAAATTGCTAATTTTTCTCTTGGGTTTTTATACATTGATTCAGATATTTATTCACTTATTCAATAAACATTTTTCAAACACCTACTATGTACCAGCACTCCAGGTACTGATTAGTAATGCATTGCCCACTTCAAAGGTCTGGGAGTATAGTAGGGAAAACAATCAATTCCAACACAATTTGGTAAGTGTTAGTGGCCGAGTCAGAGGAACACTGACGATGCTACTGGATTTGATACTTAGCAGCTCATGGCTAAATCTCTCAAAAGAACATTATTTTTTAAGTACAATCTTTGCACCTTGACAATTTAGACCTGATACAACAGCTCCTTTTAGCAGAGTTTAGTAAGGAATTTTTTATAATCTTTTAGAATATTCTGCAAACAGTAGTTATTATTATTCCCACTCTGGATCTCTGTCCCCTTCACTCTAAATACAGAGCAAAGAACCTACTATTTACTTCTGGAAATTCCCTTTTTCCCCAGGACAATGGGAGGTTGGGCCTTATTCCATTGGCCCCTTGCCTGTGAGCAGGCTACGCAAGGTATGAAGTGCAGGCCCCTCGTCCATCTTTACATACATACTTTGCATTGAGAGAAAAGTCTGTGTCTATGGAAGCACTGGGAAAGACTACCTTTCCTTGAAGAAAGATAAAGGGGATTCTGTGCACTCTCGTCTAGGTGTCAGGCAACCCCACTACACCATGCCTTCCTGGCTTCCTGGAGTCAACACAGTGCTTTACTACTGAAGAGATAAGATAATTTCTAACTTCCCAATTCCATCTTCACAAAGAGATATTCCTTCAGCTCCTCCCCATTATTTTCTACCTCTTCTCTAAGAAGACAGTATGGATACTTAAAAGTGGGAAAGGGGGGCCTCAGAACTTGCAGTTTTATAAGCAGCTAATACTATAAAAGTAAAGTCACTTGATAGATCCATTCACTCATCAAATTTTACCTGGTTGCAGTTAACAACTGCCCACACAATTTCCCTTTAAAAAATCACAACAGGAAAGGGGGTGGGGCAATAACTGTAGGTCCACTGGCAGCTGATCTGTTTTTACAAAGTGCAGGAGTCACCATCTAAAACCTATAAACTGTCACAGTCTGTCATCATTGAAAAGATGTGGCCATTATTTAAATTAGACTGTGAATGACTTTTTTCCCTCTGTGATGGCTTTTCAGCTGGCGATATGTCATACCAAGCCACAATAAACTGGCACTAAGCATTCTCAATGCATTAGTCCTGCCCGTAATTTGGTGCTTTCAGGAAAGCAGATTGATGATATGAAAAAGATTTTGTCTCTGTTTATGCCTGCCAAAAAAAAAAAAAAATTCAAGAAAATACATTTGACATAATTACCTGAATATAAGCTGGGTGTTATGACTTCTGCATGTAGGAAAAGATAAACAGACCTCACTTATTACCAGCTTGGACAGATCCTTGATGAAAGGTCTCTTTGGATATCTCTTTCTATCTTTCTGTCTATCTTTCTCCCTGTAGTGCTAGGGATTGAACCCAGGGTTGTGTGCATACTAAGCAGGTGGTCTACCACTGGGCTTCATCCACAGCCCTCCTGCAGGGGGAACAGAGAACATGAGGTATGTTTTGCATTTTATACATGAAGAAACTGTAGCTCAGAACATTTATTTAAGAAATTGATGAACCATTATTTTATTCATTTATTTATATGTGGTTGCTGAGAATCAAACCCAGTACCTCACACATGTTAGACAAGTGCTCTACCACTGAGCTACAACCCCAGCCTCCATCAGAAGATTTTTCACTTGAGGTTACAAAGTAAATGAGAACAACCTAAACCCAATCTCCCCCCTTCAGGACTCCTTAGTAAAGCCTCGTGTTCAGTCTCTTCTGGCTTTAACCTCTTTTGCAGACTGAATTCCTTTTCAAGTGTTTCAAAGAGATGAAAAGTCAAGTTCAGGAGACAAAATCTTAGTGCAGTGGTTCTCACTCTTCTCAAGCTGCATATTAGAATCACACTGGGGAGAGTTTAAAAGTCCTAATTCCCAAGCCACCATGAAACCCAAACAAATCAGATTATGTCTGCATTGCTGGGAGTGGGGGACTGCAAATTGGTGCAACCACTCTGGAAAGCAGTATGAAGATTCCTTAGAAAACGTGAATGGAACCACCATTTGACCCAGTTACCTCACTCCTCAGTCTATACCCAAAGGACTTAAAATCAGCCTACTACAGTGATGCAGCCACATCAATGTTTACAGCAGCTCAATTCACAATAGCTGGAGTATGGAACCAACCTAGATGCCCTTCAATAGATGAATGGATAAAGAAAATGTGATACATATACACAATGGAATGTTACTCAGCCTTAAACAAGAATGAAATTATGGCATTTTCAGGTAAGTGGATGAAACTAAAGAATATCATTCCATGCGAAATAAGCCAATCCCCAAAAAACCAAAGGCCAAATGTTTTCTCTGATAAGTGGATGCTGATCCATGGAGGGGGCAAGGGCAGGAGGATGAAGGAACGTTGGATTGTGCAGAGGGAGTGAGAGGAGGGGTGGGATGGTGGGGATGGGAAGGATAGTAGAATGAGACAGACATTATTACCCTATATACATGTATAATTACACTACTGGTGTGAGTCTGTACCATGTTCAGCCAGAGGAAGGAGAAGTTATGTTCCACTTGTGTAAAATGTGTCAAAATGCATTCTCCTGTCATGTATAACTAATTTAAACAAATTTAAAAAAAAACAAATCAAATTTATCTGGGGATGAGACCAGACTGCAGCAATTTTTTTTTTTAACTTCCAAGAAATCACAAAATGTTAAGTTCTCAAAATTGCTGGGTATTACCCAGAGAAGCCTGTCCTCCCCTCTACACCATTTGATTTGTTAGAAACAGATAGAACTCTAGTGCCTGAATGTTTAGCAAGTTCCCCCACTGATTGTGACACACAAGAAGTTTGAGAACCACTGCTCTGAGGGTTCAGGTCAACCTTTAGTTAGATGAGCTTGGATTTGGCGGTTCTGCCACGTGCCAGCTGTGTGACTCTAAACAAGTTATTAAACTCTCCAAGCTTCAGTTCCCTTATCTATAAAGAGGAGATAATTGTGGTACTTATCTTTTACAGTTGTATTGACATTTAAATGACACCATGTGGAGTTCTCAAAGTGTGGTCCCTGGATCAACAGCATCAATATCGCCTAGGGTCTGGTCAGAAACATACAAATGATTAGGCCTATTGAATCAGAAACTCTGAAAGTGAGAACTAGAAGTATTTAACATGAGGCCCTTTAAATTAGTGTTTATGTATACTAATATTTGATCAATGATATAATGCTTAAAAAGGGATTAGTCCAGTGCCTGATACATTGTACATATTCAATGAATATTAGATATTATTTTGTGATAATATCATCCTCATTGTCATTATTGTCATCATCCCCATTTGTGTGCAAGAATTCTAAAGCATGGTAAAAACAACCTCAAAAAAATCTCAGATGGAGATGAAAATACAAAGGAAAGGCAGACACGAAGTCAAGATTACTATTACAGGGGCTGTGGTTGTGGCTCAGTGGTAGAACGCTTGCCTAGCATAAGTAAAGCACTGGATTTGATCCTCAGCACCACATAAAAATAAATAAAAGTACTGTGTCCATCTACAAACTTAAAAAAAATTAATAGATTACTACTACAGCTGTCAGATACAAATGGCTTTTGTCTTCAAGACCCATTCACCATTCCTGGTAGATTATAACCATTTGACTGCATCATTCCCCTTAAAATCACCCCCAATATTTTTCACTGTCCATAGTACAAAATCTAAATTCTGATCCTAATCTTCATCACCAGACAGGTGTGTACAACCATCTGTACTGCCCATATAGCTCCCAACACAGGTCTGTTTCCATTTTTTAAGATCTTTCAACAAGTCACATTCCCGTCTACTTCCTGAGTCCTGACAATTGCCCTACTAAGAATCATTATCTTCCCAGAAAAGAAAAGAGTACAAAGTAAGCCGAGTAGTTAGTTGAAATAGAAATGCTAAGTTCCTACTTGTGCTGGGGCTTTGTAGATAAATAAAATAGACCTTATCCCTAACTCAATGGAGTGTAATGGAGGGAAAACAGACGTTCAACAAATGCTCACAAATAATTAAATCACTACATGTGTGCAAAATTCTACAACGGACGAACACAAGGTACAAGGGAGAACAGCATAGAGCATACGACTGGGTGTGTGTGGCAGTGACTCCTGAGAACATGATGTTTATTCTCAGATTGAAGATGCACAGAGACTAGACAAGAAGAAAGAGCACTGGGTGGGGGCTCATGAGCTTCCGGTTAGCAGGAATAACAAGTGTAACCTCCGATGTGAGAAAGAACATGATGGTCTGTCTAGGACAAGTAGCACTGACACGTCCCTGCCCACTCAACCTCTTTTATCAACAGCAGAAGGAATTAAGCAGCTGAAGCCAATATTCGTTTCATTCTCTGTATTTGAGAACCAAAGAAACTGTTGGTAGGTCACATGGCTGAAACTCTGGAAAACCAGCAAACAAATTGACCATGAGCAAAACCCAGATTCTTGGAATATTTTGGAATCCATAATCCTAGATCTGATTTTTAAAATCATTAAAAATTAGGTACAGTGGCTGGTAAGAAATGTGCTCAGAGTTAAAAGAAATTACATTATTTTTGCCTTAGGAAAAGAAAGATTAAAATCAATTTTATGTTGGCCTGTTTTTGAAACGTTTTTATATATAGGAAGATGATCTGTTTTTCCTCATCTCCATGGAGAACACGGGGGGTGGGGGGAGCTTTTAAACAGAAGTACTGAAAATATAGAAGTGATATGAAATAATTCATCGACAATAAAGAGAATTAAGTTTTAGGTATGTTACAAAAGGAGAATTAAGTAGTTCCCTGAAGGCATTCCTAAAACAGCTAAATTTTCTTACATTGGAGCTAGTTTACTTGGAAACCAAATGGTGAACTACTTTTCTTCAAGTATCTTGCCACCCTATGAAGTTCATTCCAAGCCAAGATCAAGGAGAATAAATTAAGACAACATTGCCATCTAGTGGGAGTTCTAGGAATAACATTCAATATGCCATTCTATGATAAAAGACATCCTTATAATACTTTTAAAAATTTAACTGGTTTTATATTAATTTTTATTTATATATGACAGCTAAATTCATTAAAATTCTTATTACACATATAGAGCATGATCTTTTCTATCTCTGGTTGTATACAAAGTATATTCACACCAATTCATGTCTTTATACATGTACTTTGGATAATAATGTCCATCACATTGCACCATCTTTAATAACCTCATGCCCTCTCCTTTCCCCTCCATCTCCTCTGCCCTATCTAGAGTTTGTTTATTTCTCTCATTCTCCCGCTCCCTACCCCACTCTGAATCAGCCTCCTTTAAGCTTGGAGAGTTTAAATAATTTGTTTAGAGTCACACAGCTAGCACGTGGCAGAACTGCCAAATCCAAGCTCATCTAACTATAGGCTGATCTGAACACTCAGAGCAATGGTTCTCAAACTTCTTGTGCATCACAATCAGTGGGGGAACTTGCTAAACATTAAGGCACCAGAGTTCTGTCTGTTTCTAACAAATCAAACCATGTATAGAAGAGGACAGGCTTCTCTGGGTAATGCCCAGCAATTTTGAGAACTGAACATTTTGTGATTTCTTGGAAGTTAAAAAAATTGCTGCAGTTTGATCTCATCCCCAGATAAATCTGATTTGTTTTTTTTTTAAATTGTGTTTATATTAGTTATACATGAAATGAAACACTATATCAGAGAAAACATTCAGCATTAGGTTTTTGGGGATTGGCTAACTTCACTTAGCATTATCTTCTCTAACTTCACTGCAAATGCCATGATTTTATTCTCTTTTATTGTTGAGTAAATATTCCATTGTGTATATATGCCACATTTTTTTATCCATTCATCTATTGAAGGGCATCTAGGTTGGTTCCACAGTTTAGCTGTTGTGAATTGTGCTGCTATAAACATTGATGTGGCTGTATCCATGTATTTTGCTGGTTTTAAGTCCTCTGGGTATAGACTGAAGACAAAACTCAACTCAAAATGGATCAAGAACCTAGGAATTAAACCAGATACTCTGCATTTAATAGAAGAAAAAGTAGGCCCTAATCTCCATCATGTGGGATTAGGCCCCAATTTCCTTAACAAGACTCCTTTGGCACAAGAATTAAAATCAAGAATCAATAAATGGAATGGACTCAAACTAAAAAGTTTCTTCTCAGCAAAAGAAACAATCTGTGAGGTGAATAGAGAGCCTACATATTGGGAGCAGATCTTTACCCCTCACACATCAGATAGAGCACTGATTTCTAAGGTATATAAAGAACTCAAAAAGCGAAGCATCAAAAAAACGAATAACCCAATAAATAAATGGGCCAAGGACCTGAACAGACACTTCTCAGAAGAGGATATACAATTAATCAACAAATATATGAAAAAATGTTCATCTTCTCTAGCAATTAGAGAAATGCAAATTAAAACTACTTTAAGATTTCATCTCACTCCTGCCAGAATGGCAGCTATTATGTTTACAAACAACAATAAATGTTGGCGAGGATATGGGGAAAAAGGTATACTCATACACTGCTGGTGGGACTGCAAATTGGTGCAGCCAATCTGGAAAGCAGTATGGAGATTTCTTGGGAAATTGGGAATGGAACCACCATTTGACCCAGCTATCTCTCTCCTCAGTCTATACCCAAAGGACTTACATACTTTAAATATAAAAATTGTTTGAAGCTAGATGCAAACTTGTTTGAAAGGATATTTTTCCATTCACGCCTCTAACACATACACTGAAGGGAAAGACAAGCTTCAAAATCATCAGTCTTATTTACGACTAAACCCTTAAGTGGGGAGTGGCAGATTATAAGTATGTCAACAGTCACCATTTAAAGGCTAAACCCAACAGAATTGGAATGCTTTAATTAAATCCTAATAGCCAAACTCCTACTGCATGTCTTGAATATTCCATATTTGAAGCCAAGTACAAATCTCTGTTGCTGAGTTAAAGGGTGTTTACTGATGTTTGTTCTCAGAAAGTCAAAATGTTCAATGATCCCATAAGCTGCTCTGCTTCTAGTCTCTTCTAAGTGACCCTCAGACATACTCTCATGAAAAATACCTCCTATGTGGTCCTTCTCCTCACTGCATACCCAAAATCCATGGTTGTCAGAACATTCAGAAATACTCAGATTCAAAGCGGTGCCTCATGCCAGTAACGCCTGGGATAGACAGGCTTCTTCTGAGAGCTAAATGAGATGATCGCAAGCATGGCTTACGTGTGGAAACCATATGTGCCCATTATCAATGGATTCCCTTTGACATCCACTCACACCATTTATCCTTTGATTGGCCATTGTGAATCCAGATCCTGTATTTCTCACTTGCAGCTTACATGATAATAAAATTTGAACCTTGTCAGTAAACAATGCTGGAAGGGCCCCACAGGAGGAAGGAGTTTTGCTTTCTGCTTCCATGGTACCCATCTGGGAGGCTCATCCACCTGGTGCAACTTCCTGCAGAACCTGGCTCCCATGGCACTAGTTGGACAGCAGGAAATGGCACCACCCCTGCCTGGCATTTCTCCCCACTC
This sequence comes from Marmota flaviventris, assembly GCF_047511675.1. Taxonomy (NCBI): domain Eukaryota; kingdom Metazoa; phylum Chordata; class Mammalia; order Rodentia; family Sciuridae; genus Marmota; species Marmota flaviventris. The sequence continues at coordinate 100,351,763 of NC_092501.1, read as the reverse complement.
CCATTGACAGTTTCTCAGAGAAGTGCCCCTGGTCTGGCACCTGCCCAAATGGGTGGTTTGCCTGGAAGCCTTTCTGGGGGACCTCACAGTCTCACTAATTAATATCTCCACCACCCAGGGAGCCACAACCCTTTTCCCATAAAGTCTGGATCTTGGGTTTGGGGTGAGGATCGGAGGAGAGGCAAGTCTGTTACTTCCTTAGCTTCTCACAAGCCCTTAGGAGTTGCCCCCCCCCTTCCCACTTGTCTGCTATTATGTATTCTTTTCTTTCTTTAGTTTAAAATTTGTTCTAATTATTTATATATGACAGTAGCCTGCATTTTGACACATTGTACACAAATGGAGCACAGATTCTCCTTCCTCTGACTGTACATGGTGCAGAGACACACCAGTAGTGTGATCATACATGTATATAATTATATTCATCTCATTCCACCATCCTTCCCGTCCCCACACTATTCTGTAGTCTCTAAAGTTGTTTTTTTTTTTTTCACTCCTCTCTGGCAAATCCCCATTTTTCCTGTTCCTTATTACATTATGTTAAATATTTCCTGCTCAAATTACTCTGTGGTTTACATCTCCTGATTAGATACACCATAGAATAAATGGTAGCCAGGACAGACCTGAGTTTTATGGGATCTATATTTTATATAATTTGGTGTCCCCCTTAAAATGGAATGATATGAACTTACTAATATGGAATTAGATATAGAGTCTTGGAAAGACCTCATGCAAATAAGAGACGTTGAAACACTGGCTTCACAATAATCTACCCCTGATTGTAATTGTTTTTATTAGAAAAAGAATATGTGGCATCAATGGATCTCGAATCTGATTACCATCTTCCTCAGTATCATAGTACTTGGAAGTAGAATTAGTCAGCAGGTGTAGTGTTTTAGGAAAGCTCATCAAGGAATACCAAGGCCTGGTTGATGTCTCTGTGCCATGCCCCTTCCCCGTCTCCCAACTCACACCTTGGATCCTCTTCTAACTCTTCAAGGCTCAGTTAAAAGGTATTTTGCTTTCCTGTCCTGTTGCCTTCCTGCCAGCATCCTGGACACAACTAATCATTTATTACTTATGTATAAATAAAGCTGCAATCATATCGTATTATGGGATTCACCAAGCTGAAATGCAAATATGTATCTGCGTTTCTCTCACCTAGTACAGTGCACACATCAGACATTCAGTAAATGTCATAGGAAAAGAATTGAATAATGCAAATTTCAAGCATGCCTGAGATTAGCCAGTGCCCTTTAAATCACACTTTATGATTGATTATTCCTTCTATTCAAAGCTCTGATGATGAAGTCATTAATACAAACTAAGGCACAATCTCTCAAGTTGAGTTTCATTGACACTAGTCCTAGACTGTACAATGTAATCTAACAAAGTAAGAAGAGATGATGTAACTGTGTTGCACAGAAAGTAGGTATCAGAGAACCAAACACAAACACGTCGATAAAATGCTTTGAAATGGTTTTCATCTAAGTTATATTAACACAGAAGTTATCCACAATGAGTCAACCTCCATCTTTTGTTCTCCCAATAAAAAGGAAGCCCATTTCCTAGATGATCTAGATCATTCTGTCAGGATAAAAGATCCCAGATTTTCCAATAATAGTCCTTACTGACCATTAAGGTTTAGATCTGAAATGTCCCCCAAATGTTAATGTGTTGAAGGCTTGGACCCCAATTGGCATTTACCTAATTAATCATGCTCAGACTCCAAAGAAAACATTAATTGCTATCTGCTATATATTAATTTACATACAGGAATCCAGTGAGAAATTGATAGGGGTTTACAGTCACTCTCTGCTTTATTGAAGGCTCTGTTCATCATAGATTTTGAACAGTGAAGGTCATCAGAGATGAGAAGAACCCTTGCTACTGTTTTCTTTCTTCTCTTCTCATTCATCCTCCAAACTTCCCTCTTATCTTTATGCATTATTCCCTTCCTGAATCTTTCTTAAATTATTTATCACTATAGAACCGAGGCTTGAACAAATGCAAAAGAAACAATTCAAGACTTTCTGAGACTTGGAGATGATGCAACATAGATAAACCTCAAAGCCCCAAGCACAGCCAGGTCATTGAGAGGACCAATCCTGCAGGCAGATCACACAGAAATTGAGTCCCACCTTCCCCACTTTATTAGCAGCATTATTTTGCTTTTCTCAATTGTAAAATAAGGATAGAAATTGTATTTTATTCCATAAAATTATTGCAAAAAAATAGAGACAATGCACATAAAATGCACTAATTTAGTAAGCAATCTTGGTCATTGTTTTCATTAATATGACATCAGAAGCCTTCCCTTCACGCTCTCAACTTTCAAATCCATTAGAACTGGTGGATTTATGCCATTTTCATGAAGCCAGATTGGCAAAGCAAAAAGCTCTGCAGGGAGATGTTCATGGCTCATCTTGCCTAGGGTCACTCTATTTTCATATTTTACTTCCTCATTTATGGTGTAACTGATCATTAATCAGATCATCTTTCTGTCTTTTCATAGTTGCACAGCGACCTACTGCTACAAGTAGTCACAGCAGTAGCAGAGACAGCCCTATTTAGAGAGAAGACAAACTGGAAACATCATATATTTTATAACTGCAATTAATAAGGCTGCATTTATGACTCATTAATTGCCACAGCCCGGCTGGCTGGGCAAAATAGCTGGGGGGAGTGACAAGCAACTTGTGAAGATTGATACATCGGGAGCCGCTTTATTGCAGGACAGCAGAGGTATATATATATATATACTTAACTAATTACACACAGCTTATCTTAATTAACATAAACTAGATACAGCAGTCAACCAATAAGGAATCCTCATCATCTTAATGATTACACACAGCTTAACTTAATTGACATAATCTAGACACAGCAGTCAGTCATTAAGGAATCTCTATCATCTTAATGGCTCGCTGGGGTTACTTCTCAAACCACTCCTCTTGGCAAAGTGCCAAGCGCCATCTTGACTTGTCTGTGGCTCTCAACAATTAATCTCATTTATTGTTGTGTTTTCAGATTAGGGAAAGAGTACTTTTTCAGATTGTGTGTGTGAGTGTGTTTGAGATGGTTGATATTTGAGACAGTACATTATGTGGTGAGCAGGCTGGGGGTTGGGGAATAAAGGGGTCAAGAATGGAAAACACATCTTCAAAATTTGCTGCTGATGTGATCACTCCACACAAATAATAAATACCTTCACTGTCTCACTTGCATTATCACTTCCTTTTATATCCTCTTAATTGTGCCTCTTAAGCTTACAGGCTTAGTTCTGACCTAAACCTGCAAAACTTTTTTATGTCTTTTCTGCCTTACATCATGAACAACTTCACCAGTTACTGTCAAGCATTCTAATAAATGTCCCAGCTGAATGAACTGGAGTTAAGAGCCACATCAGACTTCTCCCTGAGAATGTCCACCATACTGACTTGGTCCTTCAAATTGTGTTTTGTTATTCTTCAATTCTGAATGAAGCAAACTCTCTCTAGTTATCTAGAGCCTACAGTGAATTCATGGAACAGGCACATCCAAAAGTTAATACTAGGTAACAGAACCAATTGATCTAAAATAATCTTGGTTTCCCTTCTCCTTAGCCTTCTGGAGGCAAAGAGTCCTGCTTACTGGCTGTCTCAATTCACTGGGGCTGCTAACAAAGTGCCTTCTGCTGGGTAATTTATAAATACCTGAAATTTACTTCTCACAGCTCTCAAGGCCAGGAAGTCCACAAGAGGGCACCAGCAGACCCAGTGTCTAGTGAAGGCCCAATCCACACAGAAGGCACCTTCTGCAAAAATGGGGCTAAGAAGCCCTTCATAAAAGGGACCTCTTCTAAAAGGCACTAAACCCAATTCACCAGGACTCCACTTTCATGACCTAATCACCTCCCAATGGTTGGGTACTTCTTAGTACCTTGAGATTTAGTCCTTGAGGCTTAGTCAATGTGTAGACTGAAGGGACACAAACATTTAGACCATGGGTGATCACAGACCAAAATAAAAGAGGCAGAGACGCCAAGGCGATGTGTAAATAGAGAATTGGCTACCTTCTCAGAATGTCTATCATATTGACTTGGTCCTTTGAATTGTGTTTTGTTATTCTTTAATTTTGAATCAAGCAAACTCAGAATGAGGGTTGGAGAATGGTTTAGTAGGTGGTTGGGAATGAAAGCCTCCAGATATGGCAGAATTGAGAAAAGATTTAAGAAGAGGAATTGTGTTTTATCAATGGGATCTTCTTTTTTCTTGAAATTTCTGTTATAATTCATGAAAATGATAACAAAGGAATATCAACACATTAAAGATTATTTGTAGATAGCTAAAGTGATATAAATATTCTTTAAATTTTCAGGGCTTTGTAAGTAATTCCCTATACTAAATTTTAGATTGAGAAAAACATACTAAGTTGTTTAAAATAAGAAATATTGGAGTGAAGTGCTCTGGACTAGAACATACTGATCAGTTTAAGCATAAAATTCTTTCAAGGTCACATAGATGAGATAAATGTCTACTTAAATTTCATTGACTTAATAGTCTTTCTAATCCCACAGGGTTGGCTTGGTGGCCCACAGATTCACTTTTACTAACACCGCCTAGCTGATCTATCCTGATCCATATCTCACGACATTCTACCTGACTATCTATCTGAACTATATTCTGAGCATTTAGCACACTAGCTGGCACCCAGTGGTGTTCATTCAATGCTTGTTGAATGAACAAAATAACGTACCCTGCAATTTACTTCACTATTGGCTGTGTTTGCTATTTATGATTTTGAAAACACACCTTCCCCACTAATGTGGGAAGAAAGAGGCAGGACAGCAAACTGCCAGCAGAAGAACTTCATTATACATAGGCCTTTCTCTATTTGCCAAATGCGATTCACTCATGGAATGGCAATGACTATTACCTATGGGACAAAAATTGTTATAGATTTATGAAGGGAACATTTGAGACAAGCACTTATAGAAACACATTTGGTGATACAAAGCCTTTCTTAATCTTTCAAGTTGTAGAGTTTTTTTTTTTAAATCAAATTTTAAAATAAAATTTCTTTTTGTGCTTAAATTAGAAGAAAGAATACATCACTTTTCTACCTTCTCTACTCCAATGAGGGCAAGAGTATTTTTTTTAAATGCAGTCATTAGGTGCCAATACTAGGAATGAAGGGGGAATGATTTACACATTTATTTAAAAACAAAAAAGCAAATAAGGCTAATCATATCCTTAGGGAAAAAACTGGCTGGCGTAAAATATTATTTATTTAAATCACTAGTTAGTTATATGGTATTCTTTAAAAAACAAAGAAATACTGTAAGGCAAAGACAGATTATCATAGACTGAAAGCAAAACCAGAATTCTCTTTCCATGTGCCTTGTGTAATTTACCTGGAGTTTTGGGAAAATCAGTATCTACAGAAATCATAACTGATGGTCCTCGGTGGCTTAATTTAAGTCTGCCGTGTCACAGGTAAGGATACCCAGCTTCTTGAAAGTTTGAGGATTTGCCCAAGTCAATAGTGGGTAAGTAGAGGGTCCAGAGCTTACCTGGATCTACATGTTGAAAGGCCTTGTGCTCTGAACACTGGACTACCTGGCCTCCTTGCCACTCCATGTTCTTCCTGAGGAGTTGCAGGGGTTAAAGGATCTGGGAAGCCTTGAAGGGAAGAGTTTTGTGTAATGTCCCTTAAGCCATTCTGTCTCCCAAACCTATTTGACCGCAGAACTTTAGCGCTTACAAGCATTGTCCAGGAATAAATTGGGGGGGGGGGAAGTCCGAGGTAATACAAGTACCCCTGCTACAGAGCCATGGGAACTAGATTGCACAGATGCTACCAACAATGTAAACAATTATCAATGCAAAAAATGCAATAATTGACCACGCACACCAGTAAGCCTAGCTGAAGACAGTGCCCACAGAATCATGAGGGCTCACTCACACTGACTGCTGTTGCAGGAAGAGGGAGCCCGCACCGTAAAGCCCTGTGTGGCTACCATCCACCAGGATCCTTCAAAGTATGAGCCTCTTCTTAGGGAAAGTGGGGTTTCGATTGTGACAGTGCCTTCAAGTCAGAGGACTCTGCTCTTAATAACTCTTTCTACCACTTCCCGTAGCTTGGGAAGAGAGAGGAACAGAAAATACAATCTCAAGCAAATTTATTTTTCTACTTTGCCCTTGTATTATGTCTGTAATCCTTTACCATATTCTTTTGATATATGGGACAGTTGGGTACATATAGCTGATTATAAGTTAAACTTCGGAAGGAATGGGAAGAAAATCAAGTATATTAACTCACTGGGGTCCCCGGTACCTCTCTGCCGGCCTTGCCTTGTGATTTTAAATATAAGTGCTATTAAAGTACTAGTGAATGTGCTAATTACATAAGCTTTAATAGACTTAAACAGCATTAACAGACTTTAATAGACTTAAATAGATTCCTTCCTCTAAGTACCAAATTTACTATAGAAAGGCTAAATTAGGGAGCAAAGGGGACTGGAACAAAGTAATTTATTTGCTAGACAAAATAGAACATAGATGTATAAAGTAAATTGAATATGCACAAGTCAGTGAAAGTCAACATAGGAAATACTGTAGTTCCATTTTGAAACGTCTTATTTCTGAGACATTCCCAAACAGAGTGTAATATTTTAACTGCCATGATTATTTCTGAAGAATAGCATGTTCTATTGAGATGGGCCACTGTGAATTCGCAAATTAACTTAATTTCAAAAGGCAAACATCAGACCACTTCAGAATTCCACTTTGCAAGAGAAAAGTTGAATACTAGCAACATTTAAATAGCTCTTAGAAAAAATACTATTCTCCAGTGTTTGCGAATCAGTATCATTACTGAAAAAACCAATTTGCCCAACATCAGGCTTGGGCATTCTAGGGTTCTTTTCATGTAATAATAATAACAACAACTCACCCAAAGTGTCATTCTTGCTGCAACTGTTCCAGTTTAGGGCTCTGAAGGCTGAGCAGTTTGATTTCACCAGGTCACAAACCACAGATTTATTCTTCATGAGTGAATTCACAAAATCCCAGCTCCTATGACTGATATATTGATATATAACAGCATTATCCACTACAGTCAAAAGGTGGAAGAAATGCATTAACAGAGGACTGTCTACAGAGTGTGACATTCTATCTACAAAGGAACAAAAAACCAAAATGTGGTATGTATCCATACAACACAATATTATTCAGATTTTAAAAGAATGGAAATTCTGGCACATGCTACAACATGGATGAACCTGGAAAACATCACGCTAGGTAAAAGAAACCAGTGACCAAAGGCCAAATACTACATGATTCCACTTAGGTGAGGTGCCCAGTCCTCAGATTCAGAAACAAAAATAGGATGGAAATTGTAAGGGGCTAGGGTGGCAGTGAGGGTCACACAACAAATATGTAGTTAATGCCATTGAACTTAGGAAAAAAAAAAAGCTAAGATGCTACAATTTATGTTGTATACATTTTAATCACAATTTTATAATTCTGGAATCCCTTTCATTTATATAGAAAAATAGAATTGTTGCAGGGACTTGAATATTTGCAGTTGTATAACTAACCTAATATTTCTTGGTGACAGAGAGACAAAGCTAAATCATAAATAGAAGGATGCCTTAAGGGAGCGAATGAGTTGGATGCTTAGGGAACCAGCTAAAAATAAGGCATCAGTCTCAGAGTGGAGACAGGCTTGTCTGAAGGGCCAGGACAAGCATTCTGAGCTCAGGACTCCCTGTACTTACTTAGACAATAAGAGCAGACTTGCCAAGGGGTTTGGCAAAGATTCCTTCCAGCTGGATCTGCCAAAACCTGCCTGGTTTTCTTTTTTGTATCTAAGACTAACCAATCTTTTTTGGATTAACCTCATCTAATCTTTCTTTAGTGGTGCAAATATATTTAATTAGATCACAGTCAAATCTTTCAAATCCAGAAAGTATTTCTGCTTAAAGTGACCTTACAGATGAGAGCAAAGATTATTGATTTCACTTCAAAGAATCTCATATTTTCTCTTATTTAAGAGGTTTCAGGGATATTTTATGGTGCAGCCCAGGTATTAAAATTTATAGACCTTACTTACTTGATAGTAAATAAAATATTTAGTTGGAACCAGAGTGTGGGGTTTTTTTTCTGTATTCTATGTTGGTATCTAGGAAGGTCATCTATACCTAGGAGCCACCAATCATGATATGAAATAATGAGAATTATTGAGAGATCTGAAACAGACAGCATAGGGAAAAAGGGACCAGAAAAAGAAAACAGAAATTAAGTGTAAGATAAACAAAGGACAATGGAAAAACACAAAATAACAGCATGTATGCTATAAAGCACATGAGTACAATATTGCTACTATTATCAAGTGCCATTTGTCACCAACTTGTTGATAAGACAGAACTGAGCTTATTGCTTGTCATGATAAGGGAGAGCACCAACTCTGCAGAGCCTTATGTCCCCAACACAGAAGTCAGGTAGGTATTCCAATGTGGCACTTGATTAAGATGGGTGACCATCATGATAGTTTAAGATTGCTCAAAAAAAAAAAAAAAGTGAGCATTTCTAAGGGAGAAGTTCAAAGAGTCTTGAGATAGAAATTATCTATTGAAAAGTTCATAGGACTTAAAAACAGCATACTACGGGGGACACAGCCACATCAATGTTTACAGCAGCACAATTCACAATAGTTAAACTGTGGAACCAACCTAGATGCCCTTTAATAGATGAATGGTTAAAAAAAAAAGTGGCACATATACACAATGGAATATTACTCTGCAATAAAAGAAAATAAAATCATGGCATTTGCAGGTAAATGGATGGAATTAGAGAAGATAATGCTAAGTGAAATTAGCCAATCCCCCAAAACCAAATGCCGAATGTTTTCTTTGGTATAAGGAGGCTGATTCATAGTTGGATAGGGAGAGGGAGCATGGGAGGAATGGATGAACTCTAGATAGGGCACAGGGGTTGGAGGGAAGGGAGGGGGCATGGGGTAATTAATGATGGTGGAATGTGATGATCATTACTATCCAAAGTACAAGTATGAAGACATGAATTGGTGTGAATATACTATGTATACAACCAGAGATAAGAAAAATTGTGCTCTATATGTGTAATAGAATTGTAATGCAAAAAAAAAAAAAAAAAAAAAAAAAAACGAGTCTCTTGGATACAAAACTACTCCAATAAATCCTGCTACTCAGTATTCATTGTGAACATGGCCCCTAAACAGTGTGGGACAAGTGGGTCTTTGTTCTTAGTACAATCTGTACATTATATAAAATGTAAAATATCTTATCGACTGCTTTGTTAAACAGCTCCAGAGAGCAGCATCCACACTCTAATCTATGTAAATAATGCTCCTGGATTATTCAGTGCAACAGACCTATTATATTCCCATTACCTAATGTAATATATTTAGTCTGGGGTGTAAGAAACAATACAATACGTCATATATGATATAAATTGTACCTCCTACACAGCATAGAACACTTATGATAAGGAGGAAGCAGTAGAATGCTTTCACAATTTACAAAATGTCTCTCCACACATTTGGATTTTTTGTTTGTTTGTTTTCATAAAAAGGTGCATTTGTCAGATAAGAACTGATTCAATCAAGAGCGAGACCTTTTTGAGGTCCCAACCTCTAGCAAAGTGCTTGACCCACACTGGGCCATCAAGAAACATAAAATGCTAAATACAATTAACCTACCTCTCAATTTACCCGACATCCATTAACATGTTTTTGTAGCAGTGTAACTAGGAAGTTGGCTTTTAGTTGCTTCACCTCATTTGGGGGTGTTGAGAGGTCTGTAAAGTCCAGCAGCCATCTTCCCCTTGCTAAGGCTATGACACCCCTCCCTGGGGTTCACCCTGCCACAGAGACCCAAGGGCATTCTGAAGGAGGGAGCCCAGCGGGATGTGGGAAGGAAGGTGCACTCCAGCCCCTCTGCTGAGAGTGCAGCCTCTACAAAGCCGAAGGACCGCTGGCTCAGAGAGATGGAGTGTACCATTTGCCCAGAACAGAGCACAAGACACAGACAGAGGCAGGAGACCCTGACAGGTTATTTATTAGGGAGACTCTTATGTCAAAGGTTGGGCTTGATCCTGGGAGAAAGGGAAAGCCTTTGAAAAGGGGCTTTAGGCTAAAGATAAACTTAATAAGATTAATGTTTTAGGAAGGTCCCTTTGCTTGAGGTAAAGGACACTAATGACCAGAAGCAATCCAGGTAGGAGATGCTAACCCATATTTGGCAGGCTTCCCTCACATGTCCTCTGGTGCCATACATACCTTGGTATAGGATTAGCATCAAAGGAATTCTGGCTCCACATGTGGAGCACCAAGATATTGATATGTACTGAATGTTGCAGGTAGACTGCAGGGAGAAAAGATTACTGAGTAAAACAGAATTCTGCTCCCCAAGTCCCCACTAGACACAGTTCTTCTGCTTTTTTCCCTAAGCTTTCAGCTAATTCCATCACAATCCTAGATCCTGCTCGCATGCATCTCCTCTGAGCTACCCAACCCCACCCTCTACTTGCATTTGTTACTGTGTGAAACAAGAGACAAGTACCTAATATCTGTGGCTTATGAGCTTGCTCCCAGAAATCAGAAATGGCCTGTTTAACCCACTAAAACAAGGACATGCACTTAGGTAGCTGCTGGGTGGATGGGGAAAATGGGTAAATACTGTGCAGACAAAACCAGCGGGGAAGGGGAGAAGCAAAATTGACTCCCTGAATCCAAGGCCCTTTTCAGGTTCTCACTAATTTTGACTTGGATTTCTATTGCATTTGCCTCATTGCAGTCCTTCTCCCTAGTTTCTACCCAAATGTATCAAATGGATTGTAGCAAACCTGTCTCTCTTCATGTTACTGCTACTTGAGAGCTCAGCCTCCTTTGCATGGTCTGTGAGGACCTTTTGTGAGAGTTCTTGTCTGTAAGGAGACTCCTCTCCCACTACACCCTCATAGGACTACACTCAGTAGAATAACTATACTTAGGCTTAAGGAATGAGTTTTGATTTCTGTGCCATCTTCTCTCATTCATACACTGTTTTACACAAACTACACAACTTCTGCTGGCTTTTGCAGATTCCCAATCAAGCCTCCCTTCCTCCAAACCATTTTCACACCCACTCCAGGTGCTACCCAGCCCTTTCCCTTTGTGGAATACAGAGATTCTTGTCCAGATTACCTTACACACCTGTTACAGTACAAATTCTCTTGTTTTCTAATTAACCCCTTCTTCCCACCTAGACTGTAAGCTCTTTGAGGACAAGGACTATAATTTTTCCACCTTTGGATACTTGGCATCCAGCCTGGAATCTGCTCACAAAATCTAATTGTGGAATGAATAAATACCAGCAGTGAAACCAAGATTCAGGTCTAGAATTTTCCACCCTAAATTCAGTGCTTTTTCTTATTATGTCACAGTTAAGATCCTCACATCATGGCAGAGGACCAAATAACTTCACACTCTCAGAGGGATAGATTTTTTTTATTCTTCTTCCAGCACTGTGAGAAACAAATTGGTAATTAAATGGGTAAGTCAACATGGTTATTAAGAGACTATACTATTAAGCCTACACTGCCTCCTTTCAAAATGTTTAATTCCCACCTACATTGAAAGATAGCTAAAAATTTTAGTCCTAAAGTTAGCAACATGACATAGTATCCTTCCTTGTATTTTATTGCAAATTTAAGAATATTCGAAAGATCTATTTTTAAGCAAACACATTCATATCATATCCATCAGTAAATGCCCTTAAATATACAGAAGCAATTTTTCCAATTAAAATTCTTATTTTTTCATATTCTCTTTCTTGCTATGAGAGGACCTAGAACATAAAAAGAGTAGAATGAAAATCTGTCAGTGTGGTTGCCTTTTTCTTTCCATAATCAGCAGCAAAATGTTTCACTGATTGAGGAAAAAAAAGTAAAAATGGTAATAACGTGCTCTCATAAATGTTTCAACATTATCTTTGTGGTATGGGATTCCATAAGGAAGAATATCAGCATAGCAATTTTAAATAGTAATAATCTAACCCATGCAGGTTTTATTTAAAGGTCTCTCCCTAAAAAGTAATAAAATCAACAGGTCAAGAAAACTTTAACAATGTATTTATTGGAAATGAACCAGACATTACATTAACCAGATGAAGATGTAAAATGCATGGAATCTAACTGGTGGGACATTTTTAAAAATCACAAATGAGAAAGAAAATTCATTTTCAAAAGAAAACATTGTATCCAAGTCACCTTAATCTCTGAACACCATAATATAACTCATAATGCTGGCATTAAACATCCAGAATAAAGTTTACTTTAAACTGAATAACAAAAAGAAAAGCTTCCCTCCCCCAACTTGAAGACTTCTTGGCTATCACTTGTGTCACCACACCCATAAGGCAATTTGTCTCACCCATAGAGTGAGATGATATTTGTCATATTCTTTTTTTAAATGTTTTTTTTTAGTTGTAAATGAACATAATATATTTATTTTTATGTGACGCTGAGGATCAAACCCAGGGCCTCACATGTGCAAGGCAAGCGCTCTACCACTGAGCTACTACTACCCCAGCCCATGTCATATTACTCTTGATAGGGGAAAATTAAAAAAAAAAAAACCTTCTAAAGAGAGATTTTCAAGAAATCTAATAACAAGTCAATTGTTGGTTCCCAAGTGAATGGGGTACCTAGAATCATCATTTTCTAGAACCTAGAAGTGATATTAACTTGACTTACTAAAACAAGTCATTGTCTTTTAAGAAACCACTGAGATTCAATGGCATGCTGATCTTCAACAAGAATCCGTACTTTCACTGTTTCCAGTGGTAAGAGGGTTTCAGATGTCTGTCATCTGTTCATGGCGATTTTCTGAAACCTTGAGAGCTTTACTCTTGCACTCTGTAATACATTTCAGCTTGTGTATAACAAACTCTCTTTGAAGAAAATTACCCCCAAATAATCCATCTGTGAAAATCAAAGTGCTGCAAAAAGCAGTGCCGATAAATAGTTTGGAAAGGCAAAAAAACTGCACTGATTTTCAGAGGCACTATCGTAAAATCCTCTCTGAAAGGGAGAATTGCACGTGTACGTTGAAAACGACTTCCCTTCCGTATACCCAGCATGCATGAATGTCTTCTAACGAGCTATTTGCAGGCAGCGGAAGCTCGGAGTCCAAATCAGAATTGTAGGTTTGGGTTGGGCTGGGTGCCACTTCCCCTTCCCTCCCAGTGGATTTCAACAGTTTTTCCTAAACATTTCACAGTTCTCCTAAAGTTTCCCATGAAAGGGGAAGATGATTAATAGCTTATTAGATTCTGTCAATTGGCCAAAAAAAAAAAAAAGTTTCTCAACACAGTATGTCCTCTTTAGGAAAAATCAATCATAATTGCATTTCCTTATCCTAAAATTGTAGGTCAAAAGAACTAAACTGTGGGCTTTTACAATTTGGTGGGGAAATAGCCAATCTGTGTCACTTGGTTACTGGGGCACCAAGTAACTGTTCACAACTGCAGAAGTCATTTAAATAAAAAGGTAGAAAGCTAACCCAGACAATTTAGATCCTAAATTATATTTTCAAGGCCTGATAGTTTCAGTCTGAGTCATAATGCTGGTCTTGTTTGCTAAAAAATTAGCGACATTCTTTTTCACCTTGAGCTGGGCAGACTCAGCCACAATGTCCTGCTTTCTCCTTATTTGTGTCTAAAGCAAAGCCTCACCAGACTCAAAATACATGAAGATGTAACATGCTCATTGGCACAAAGCAGGCAGGACGAAAAGGCCCCACCTTCCCAAAACACTCACTACAGCATGACTAGCAACCACTCATTTTCCTCATTCAGACAATGTCAGTAGAATTTAAGACAGGTACACATGAAGGTACATAAACGTTTCCACCTTCCCACCATTGCGTGAAACATGCTGTTCTTTGGAGAAAAAAATACATTCATTTTTTTCAAGTATATTTCAATATACAAAGATGCTCTAGCTTTGTTTCACTAAAAAGACAAAAAGACTTCACATGTGTCCAAGGGAAATTTCACTTGAACTTCCCTTTGGTGTGGATTTCATGAAGTTCTGACTAAAAAAAAAAAAATGCTCTAAATATTTGTCTACTCATTTTATTTGAAAGTATGAACTCTTTAGATCCATTTCGTATGTATGTACAGAGTTCAGCAACAAGAGTGTCTGTGCACATGTACAACGGCTTGGGATGGGAGTGCTCTGATGAGAACGAGGGCCACTTGCTGGCGGGCTCAGCACCAGCGCTGGGTGGTTCGCCCGGCTTGAGTGTCCAGCTTGGGCCAGCAGCGTATGGGCTCTTCCTCTCTAATAGGCTAAGGAGCACTTTGTGCTGAGACAGCACATCTTGAATTATGGCTTATTTCCTGCCTTGGCTTTGTTGTTCGGGTTGCAGTTTAGTTCTTTCAGCAGCGTTTCGCAGTTGGCTAGAGCATCGGCCGGCAGCAGCTTCCGGATCTGCTCCACTGTCTTTTGATAAGCCATTTTTTCTTGTTCCAGGGTCCGGATTAAAGTCTTCATTTTGGTCTCTCTAGTTAAAAGATTTTCCAGGTTTGATTCCAAGGCTTGAATTTTAGCATGAGCCACCTGTTTGGAGGGGAGGGGGGAGTAAAATTATCCAAGTGAAAAATGTAAAGAATCTAGTTCTTAATGACAGCAGCAGCCAGGTCCCATGTCTGTAGTAATAACTGATATTAAATCACTTAGTAAAATATTATGTGAAGTGTGTAAAAAGGATATTTTTAGATTGCTCAAAAATATAACTATTATACTAATATGACTGATATCTTCTCACTGACTATACTAATAATGCAATACTAAATCATCACCCCACAATGCTGGGGTCCTCACTCCATGCTCACTGGGGTTCCCTGCAGGAGTGGGGTCTGGCGGGGCTGAAGGTGAAATGGGATTCCTGAAACCATCCTCCAGTGCTCAAAGAAGCTTTCTACCCTCTCACTGGACATGCAGGTTCTTGAAACACATACTTGGGATTCCAGCAGTTTTTATGGTGTACTCAAGAAACTTAGAGACAACTACATGGAAGTGTCAGAGAAAAGGTCTGTAACAATTAACAGCAACCTTTAACTTAAATTAAGTGCCAGCTAGCTTTCCCCAGCTAGGAAATGCTCAATTTGTCA
The DNA here is from genome assembly GCF_047511675.1 of Marmota flaviventris. Lineage (NCBI taxonomy): Eukaryota > Metazoa > Chordata > Mammalia > Rodentia > Sciuridae > Marmota > Marmota flaviventris. The sequence goes on along the minus strand of NC_092501.1, from coordinate 100,336,582 downwards.
TGGTTGAAATATCTGAATAAAATAAGGGACAAGATGCCAATTGTTGTTTTTTGTTTTAAATACACCATGTTGGCTCATTTTTGAATAGGAAAAATGATCAAAGTTTCTATGAGCCAGAGCTGATGTGAGATACAATGAGGGAAACTAGGTGTTCCTATTCTAGGGGAGAAACTACTTTAGAAACCCCTTGTTTCTAACCTATTTCCCTCCCAGCTGAATTTGACAGGGGACTCACCAAATGGAAGCAGGGTTTGAGAGTCTTCTAGGTTGGAGGCAGGGTAAATGGCAGGGCAGAAAAGGGGTGTGGGTGTATAGAAGTCAAGGGGCCACTAGGCACCTAAGCTCGAACTCAGAGCTCATCTCCCTGACGAAGAGTCACCTGCTGCTATGGTTTGGATACAGAGTGTGTCCCCCAAGAGCTCCTGTGTTGGAAGATTGGTCCTCAGTGTGGCAATATTACGAGGTAAGGTGGTGGGGCCTTGAAGAGGTGGGTCTGAGAGGCAGGTCTTTAGGTGACTGGGAGCTGCCCCAGAAGGGAACAAGGTAGATTTGATAGGACCCTGGTTAGTTCTTAAGGGCAGTTACCAAAGAACAAGACTGGCCCTTTCCAGTGCCTCTGGATTCCTTTCTCACCACATGATCACACCCTCTCCCACAAAGTCTCACCAAGATGACCTTTGACATGTGACACAGGAGGGGATGTGGGGGGGGGGGGTTGCATGAGCTAGCACCACACTGTTTAGACTTTCAGCCTCCAAAAGTAGTGAGTTGGAAAATCTTTTCTTTATAAGTTACTCAGTTTCAGGTATTTCATTGCAGACAGAAAATAAGACTAATATACCTTCTATCCTCCACTCCTCAAGCACTTTTAAGGGCCTCTCCTCAGGGCATGAACACAGAGCACACATCATACTAACCGCAGACGCAGAATACCAAATTATAATAAAGTGTCTATTGCATTTGTAATATGTATTTATAGATAAATATTTGATATTTCATATTCTCAAGTAATTGTAAACTCCTAGATGGCAGGAACTATGTGTTACATGTTTTTATTCAGTTCACTCCAAAAGTCTCCTTCTCTGCCCCTTTCTGTTTTACTCTAGATAATAATTATCATCCCCAATCAGATCTTTGAAAATGTCTTCTAGTTGGCCTCCCTACATTCTCCCCATCCTAATCTGTCTCTATCAAGATTTTCAGATTCTTAAAAAAAAAAAAAAAAGATTTTCAGGTTCTTCTTTCTAATGTATGACTCAAAAACATTGAAAGAGTTCTCTCTTAACAAGATTTAAAGCCATGCTCTTAGATTTGACATGAAAAGTCACCTACACCTCAGCCTCCATCATATTTACCTCACCTCTCCCAATGTAACTCATAAATTAATACCAAGCTAACTCTGTGCTCTGCCACATCCTCCCTATTGGTGCCACCCCCTGGGGGCCCAGTGTAAATGCCCTCTTCACTTCCTGCTTCAAAGAACCAGCTCAAGCTTTCCCAATGTCTCCTATTCAGTTCTTTTTCCCTTGATCTTAGCCAAATGTGTCTAATATTCAATAAGAATTTAACCATATTCTGTTTTGAATTGCCATTCCACCATTTGGGGGGTGTGCATTTTTTTCTCTTCCAAGTGATATTTAAATCCATAAGTACATTCATACTCCCAGGGTACTTGAACACAATCTGATACATGAGCCCTTAGCAGTGGCTGGATCCACATACACAACCCTATTATTCCCAGTATAGTTTCTGTGCATGCAGGATGCATTCATGCACTTCTTTGGTCAAATGTTTCTCTCTTTACCTGTAATTTTTCTAGTAGATCCATGTTCTGTCTTTTCAGTTGGCTATTGGCCCTCTCCAGCTTCTCTATAGGTTCATTATCCTCACAGGTATATGAAGATTCCTGAAGCTCATCCTGCAGGACGTGATATTCCACCTCATAGGCATGTAACTGTTTAGAAATATCCATCTCAAACACCTGCCACAGAAACACCAGAGGTTAGTCTGGCCTTCAAAAGATTATGATATTATATGATATAAGCTATGATCTCTGTACTGGCATACTTCATGTTACTTCCAAATGCTTATTAATGAAGAACATTAAAACACACAAAAGGGAAAAATAGGTGTGACTATCAATGCAGGAATAAATTGGATATAGATTAGACTGTTATATAAGAACCCAGAATATTTTTATACAACTGAAACATTCTGATGAGACAGAGTCATGAGAATAAATTAATGTCCAAGGGTATTTTGCAACGAAGATATTTATAATCTAGAAACTGTCTTCTGAAATGTAGTATACCAGATAAACAACATCAGTTATTGAGTAATTATGTTAGAGATAACTGCTGCTAATTAGTAAGCAAAATTGAATAGTGTATTTCTATACTACAGAGAACAAAAGCGTTTCTAATGTATTTGTCAATGGGGCAGAGAGGTCTTTAACAAATGGTTTCCATGTGAGCCTCTGGGGAGTCATTTATATAAACACACACCCTGAGCACTGTCCAGAGCTGTAAGGTTTAACTAGAGATGCTGATATTCTCCCAGATTATCACCAAATAGGAAGACTATCTGCTTAGAAGTTAGAGGACAAATGACCCTCCTTGGTGTAGACTAACTGGAGGCAGCTGGAGTGAGTGAGGCCGAAGCTACCATTCAGGAAAATATGACTTATCCTATTACTATTAAAAGATACTTCAATATTAGAATTTTATATAAGGGGTTTCTAGACTAACTTATCTTCCTCACAAACAGGCACGCTCTTCCTTGCCTAGCAGGTGAAGATACACTGGACTATTTATTACATGACCACTAAAAGTGATCATATGGATATGTATTGACTGACGTGGAAAAACATCTAATAACTTTTTTTCTACAGTGTTCATAAATAAAGCTCATCAAGATCTCCTCCAATACCAGCAGTTCATTCCAATAATCAATTCGAATTGTTAGGCAGCTCTCTCTAACATCAAATCCAAAATCATCTGCCTATAAATTCTACTCACAATTCCTTGTAGTAATATATAAAACCAAGCAATTCCCTCTTTAGCTTTTTGTTTTGTTTTTATTGGTAGTGTTGGGGATTGAACCCAGAGTCTTGCACATGCTAGGCAAGCACTCTACCACTGAGCTACACCCCTAGACCTCCTCGTTAACTGAGGTAATATCTGATTTCAAATCCCAAAAGCATAATCTCTGACTGCTTGCCAGTCAAAAAATATTTTCAAATAATAAGTAAATATGTAAATAAAAGCTACCCTTCTCCACTTAGAGTATCTTAACAAATAAATAACTATTATTGGATATTTACAGAATGTTCTGCTTGTGGTTTAGGTTCCATGCAATGGAAAGATAATCTTATATGTGATAACAGGAGTTCACATTATAGTATATAAAATACTTTAACTTATAATATGAAGACATAATAGGATTTGATTATTGTTCTTCCCTTTTTGTAGGGAAGCTGAGACTCAGAGAGGCTGTCATTCCTCAAAATGACTATTATGTGGTGAGTCACCAAAACAAATCTCAAACTTACTTTCTCTTCTCTAAACTCTTGTCTTCTTTCCGCTATCCCAAGTGCTTCCAGAAAAGTGGTAAACTTTATCAATGCTCACAAAGCATTACTGTACGTTATACAAATCTAGTCTTTAGTTTGTTCACTTCATCTGAACAGCATCAATATATAACTAGCACTCACTAGGTCCCTATGAAGAGCCAGGGAACTAGATACATGGTGTGCAGATTACTTTCCATTTGCTTTTCGGATCCCTTCTCTTTCTCATCCCCTCTACTATGCACCAGGAGGCAGACTCCTGTGAACCACATGCCCCACAATTCCTTTCTGGCTGGCTTCTGGTTGAGCTTGGTCAATGGGAGGTGCTAGCCGGAGATCAGAAGGGTACAGGTCCTTCTTTTCTAACCCTGTCCTACTTAGTTTACTAAGAGCACAATAACTGAAAGGATCCCCTCCTTCACATTTCTGGCTCCCACTGATTCTGGTAACACCTTATATCCTTCACATGCCCCCCCAGCACCAGGGAGGAACAGCTTCCCTCTGCTTATAGTTCCTGGGCACCTGGACACAGATGCTGGATTCCCTTAAGCCACCCACACCTCTATAAATGCTTCCTTTGTCTGAATCATCAGAGGGAGAAGTTTCACAAAACTTCTTAGGTCAGTTTTGACCCATTTTGGAACTGAGAGAAAACTAGGGTTCTGAAGATTAGGGTGATATTTGCAAGCCACACAACTAATGGGAGACCAACTAATAGATAATAATGTCAGCAAAAAACATTTCTTGGAGAAAAAAAAGCTAGAAGATGGTGCAAACCCAATACTTTCTAATTTCAAAATCTGCACACCTGCATTATGACCTCCTTGTATATTTTACAACAAAATTAAAAATACAAAGGCAAGGGAATCTCATTTTATTCTCAGATCTTCCTGACTGTGAGTTCTATTTTCAGTTTCAATGAAAAGTATTCCTGAAAAACCCATTATGTAACACTCTGATTTACATTATGTAAATCACATCTCCTGTGCACAGCCAGATAAACAATGTCACAATATAAAAATTTCACAATAGCATAATTTCTAAATAAAATATATCTGATCAAAGTTAAAAAACATACCTGTCAAGCAAAACTGTACTTGTATGCTAAAGCATTTACCATATAATCAGCAGAGAAACTGCTATATAATCTTATTATTATCATTCAAGTCATACCTGGGTAATAATTTTTTCCATCTCAGAGGTATTCATATCAGGTAGCGTGTTCTTAAGGAATTCAACAATGTTTTCAAAGTTTTCACACTCCATTATAAGAGTCTCTTGGCTACTCAAAAGGCTGAGTGCAACCTTGAATATCACTTCAGTTCCCTGAAGAAAAATAATATCTAAAAGAAGAGATGATAATTTCATGACTGAAATTATTCATTCACTATTATCAAAGGCATATTCTTTGTGCTAAAGGTATTCGTTTTATTATTTCAGCATAACCAGAGAATATTTTGCAAAAGAAAAGTGGTCAAAAACATCTAATTTTAAAAATAATAATAATATGGCTAAATCAGACAGATGTGTGACTATTCCCCTTACTTATTAGGAATCTCAGATAAAGCTAGGGGAACAGAGGAAAAATTATATATCTGTGTGTCTATGTGTTTTTTATAATTTTTAACAGCAAATTAATGAGACTAGACACTTTCAACTGATATTTAGATTTTTTTTCACAACAAAACATAAAAGCAAATCAACACAGCCAATTATTACTATTCAAGATCTTATAATAAAAAGTAAATGAGACAGTTAATATATAATTAAATCTATATTAGATCAAAAAAATTTAAAAACCTTAAAAGAAAAATCAAAACTAATAACAAAATTATAATCTAAATCAGAAAAGTTACCCTTACTCCAAATTCTGCTTCCTTGCAAATGCAAACATGCAATAGTTTTGAAAAACAGCAAATACATTTGTATGAATATATTTCTCAATATATGCCATTATTTTATCAATAATATACAACACAAAGTCTTTTTAAAAAGAAGGAACTGTGAACTGAACAGACACTTCACTGAAGAAGAAATACAACTGATCAACAAATATATGAAAAAGTATACAACATCTCTAGCAATTAGAGAAATGCAAATCAAAACTACTCTAGGATTTCATCTCACTCCTGTCAGAATGGCAATCATCAAGAATACAGGCAACAATAAATGTTGGCGAGGATGTGGGGGGAAAGACACACTCATACATTGCTGGTGGGACTGCAAATTGGTGCAGCCACTATGGAAAGCAGTATGGAGATTCCTCAGAAAATTGGGAATGGAACCGCCATTTGACCCAGCATAACCACTCCTTGGTTTATACCCAAAGGACTTAAAAACAGGATACTATAGTGACTCAGTCACATCAATGTTTATAGCAGCTCAATTCACAATAGCTAGACTATGGAACCAACCTAGATGTCCCTCAATAGATGAATGGATAAAGAAAATGTGGTATATATACTCAATGGATATCACTCAGCTTTAAAAAAAGAGTAAAATTATAGAATTTGCCAGTAAATGGTTGGAGTTGGAGAATATCATGCTAAGTAAATAAGCCAATCCCACCAAACCAAAGGCTGAATGTTTTCTCTAATATGCAGATGCTAATTCACAATAAGGTCGGGGGGCACTAGGAAGAACAGCTTTACCTTAGATTAGGTAGAGGGAAGTGATGGGAAGGGAGGGGAGAGGATGTGGGGATAGGAAAGACAGTAGAATGAAACAGACATTATTACTGTATGTATACAGTGACTACATGGCCAATATGATTCTGCAACATGTACATTCAGAAAAATGAGACATTATATCCCATCTATGTATGATATGTCAAAGTGCATAAATGCATTCTAGTGTCATGTATAACTAATTAAAACAAATTTTTAAAAAATTTTTTAAAAGGAAGGAACTGTGAAAGAAAAAAATGTGGTCCCTCTTCTTGCTCACACATCTTTCCCTTCCTGACAGTCTCTATTTTCTACTAAATTCAAAGAAAAGAATTGAGCAACGATTGTCCAGCTGACAACTCCCATCAGGATCTCATAACAAGAAGCAAGACTACTGAGGACACTTGGTTCTTGAGCTCTGATGGCAAGCTTCCAAGGGCAAGTCGAAGAGATGGCCTGAAACACTATTTCAACTTGACATAGAAATACATATACAAAGGGATTTTATATATTTCTGAGAAATGCATACATAAAAGGATTTCTAAAGACCTATTAATAGGAACCCAAACTCCAGAGTACACTTCACTGGAGAAAAGCAACCACGTATGTTCAATAAACAAGAGAAATCTGGTGACTATCTGACTTAGTACAATCTGATTTCTCCCTCTCGCTAAACTCTGTCTATAGGTTGCATTCCCACTAACATAGTGCTTAACTTTTAAAACCATAGCCCCCTGCAAAGAAAGACACAAAGAATTATAATCTGGTATATGTATACACACTACACCTATGCCTTCAAAACCAAAGTTTCTCCAAATAGCATTTTCCCATGTTATTTGTAATATCCTGATAAATTTCAATGAATTCTATCTATTCTTCTTCTTTTTCCAAAATGATAGTAATGACCTACAATTGTATCAATACTCACAATTTGACAAAAAAGCTCCAATCTAGCAAAAGCACAGCCATGAACAAGTACTGACTACTTGATGATGGCTTCTAAACAGATGAACAGAACATAAAAATTGTGTAAGCCCTTTCTGAGGCTACCAAGATCCTAACAACATCATTAGAACAAACCTCTAGTGAATAGTTGTTTTATTTTTTGGCTTTTCATACAATAGATAAACCAAACTAAAGACCTGTGACTAGATTTAACGGCCCCCAAAGGGAGCATAAATCATGTCACACTGTCTCCCTCTCCCGCCTAGTGCTGAACACTATGATTGGAGAAAGACAAAGTTTCTCCAAACAATAGTGTAGCAATGTGCTATCCTGTATAACACATGATAAAATATTCAAGGCATCACATGGCTAGAAGGATATTACCTAGTATAAATAGCACTGTCTCGTTAGGTTGCAAGTATCTCTTACCAAAAACTCTGGCTACAAATCCTAATGGAAATTGAGAGGCAAAGAGTGTGAGAAACCAGGGAGCAGCATAAAGACTGGGGCTGATTTCATTTTCTTCAAGATGATTGTAGAGATCTCTGTGGTAGTCATGAAGGAGCCTGGACAGCTGGTACATTTGAATCTAAAGTTAATTTGGAGAAGAAAAATTAAATATTATGCATTTATCTGAGTGTACATTGGAATTTTAATACTTTAATATTTCATAACAATTCACATATATTCAATAAATAATAAAAATGAGTATGACTTTATTTTTTTCAATTTAAGTTGATATTCAAGTCCAAGTTCATGTTACTGAGGTTCATAAAACAAGTTACTATAAGTCCATATAAATGTCTTGAGCAAAGTCTTAGGGATCATTTACAAACATGGAATTGCTTATGTAATTTAATCATAACTGTTCTGGCTTTGAATTTCCATAGAAAGTCTTCTTATTTCGGGCCAGTTCCAAAAAAGCACCCATTTTAAGATATCTACGATGTTCAGTGTAGAAACAAAGAATTGCCTCTATTTGCTGGGCTCAGCATCTGATTTATGACATCCTGTGCTGCTGTGATACAGCAGAAGTTTAAAATGCCCTGGGGCCAGAAGCTTTAGGTGTTTCTTCTAATACCCAAATTATTTAAGCAACATATTTTTCATGAGATTAAAATAGTTAGTGCAGTTGTTTCTGAATGCTTCCAGAATTAAAAGAAATTATTTCATTTGGCCACCAAGTTGATTACTGGCATTTCAAGAACATTATGAAGACATCATATAAGAACTAAAAAAAAAAAAAAGCTCTATGTCTATATTGCCAAAGTTACAGCAATAACAATATATTGTACTTTAATTTAAATTTCGATCCACAGAGTTAAAAAAATACTGAGATTTCTTGATCAGTTATAAAAGTTTAATATTTTGTGAAGGGTATGTAATATTTTATTAAATCTAGTAGAGTTTCTTTAGAAGAAATTCTTCAAGTATCACCCTACATAGGTAGCTCTATGAAAATACAAATAACCAATTACACCATAAATTCAACAGTAGTTTCCCGAGTACAAAACTAAAAGTAAGGTGACTTATTTGGAAAAAAAAAAGTCATAAAATACTATATATAAATACAGCCAGTTATGTTTGACCCTTATGTTTCTCCTGATACACACTTATGATACACAATATAATTAATAATAATCTAGCTATTTAAGTTGCATAATTAGGTTGTTAACTATCTGTGAATTACTTGGTCTGATATAAGCTTATAAAGGGAAAAAGTATTTGTTACTTATATTAACATTATTGGTTCTATAAACATATAGATTTGTTCAGTGGGGAAATAGGAAGTTTTAATTAGATGACTGACATTAACATTGATATATCTTTGAAAATTAAGTTTCCACACAAGCTGTCAAAGGAAGAAATCAAAGAGCCATAGGAAGTCATAACTATAAAATAAGCAGCTTAGCTGGAGTCAAACATAAAAGATCTTTTTAAATGAGATTATTATAAATAAATAAATCCAAGCCACTGTGAGACATAAAAAAATGAGAATATTCTCTCAATAAGTCATGGTCAATGATCTACTTATTTCCTTCTACTTTCTAAACTTGGAGTTGAGGATATCAAGGTATATTTGGGCAGATAAGGTGAAAATTCAAGCTTCCTTCAAAGAAAGCCCTGATAATAAACTCCTACTTGCTAAAAACAAATAACTTCAACTCTACTTTATTGATAGCAAGGCAGATCTTCAGATGGAAGAATTAGAACTAGAGGGAGAAAGGCAGAGAGATAGGTAGGGGAGAGAAGATAGAAAAAGAGACCACAGACTTTACAAAATAAGTAGAAACACAGTGTGATAAAATATAGACATTTAAAGTTGAAAAAAAGACCTCAACCTCTCATTTTACAGATAAGATAACTGAAACAGAAAGCCAGGAGTGTCCCAGCACACCAACAGTGAAGAAAGAAATCAGAAATCCTGTTAACAGAATACTGACCCACTACGGCAGGCATTTATGCATACTTGTGAAAGTCTTGATTAGACCAAAACCACTCACTTCCTGCTCTAGAAAGTGAAAAAGTGCTACATCCCACTTTATAAAGCATAAAGGTCTACTCTCCTGAGGTCCCTGATTTTGTAGCCTAGGATGCTGCCATCAATGATTTTTTTTTTTTTTTGATTGGGGAAGAGTGGATACCAGGGATTGAACATAGGGGCACTTAACCCTTGGGCCATATTCCCAACCCTTTTCTAAGTTTTTATTTTGAGACAGGGTCTCACTAAGTTGCTGAGGCTGGCTTTGAACTTGGGATCCTTCTGCCTCAGTTTCCCAAGTCGCTGGGATTACAGGTGTGAGCCACAGTGCCTGGCTATCATCAAAGATTTTTAAACATCTATAATTTCAAAATTAGAGACATAAAATATTTCTTGGTAACTATATGCTTTATTAAGTTAATGTATAAATCCTATGTACATGGACGTTTGTCATGTCAAATTGATGAGTGTGTGTGTGTGTATGTGTGTGTGTGTGTTTCTGGGAATTGAACCCAGGGTCCTACGCATGGTAGGCAAGCACTCTACCATTGAGATAGACCACTGAGATACATCTCCAGCTCAATGAGGAATTTTTAAATGGAAAAATCATTGTATTTTAAAACCAACAGCCATGTTTCCATCTCTGGACCAAAATCAAACACTACTCACAGGTACCTTCCATTCTTTGGAATTCTAATGATAGCTACCAAACTGCTGTCTCTGAAAATCAGAGCTATTTAATTCCTCACAATGATGTCAATGCATCCCATCCAATATAACATTTATTTTCAAAATAAAGTAAAAAATAAAATACTGCATAGTCATTATTAAACAGACCTATGAATAGTCTTCAACCAGGAATCAAATCACGGTAATTATGTATCCTGGTGAGCACTCCCCATAGGCAGTGTTAAGTAATTGGGTACTTAGCAAAATCCCAAATCCCACACTCTTAAGACAATGGGACCAAACTTGTTTAAATCTGAACTGTAATTTAGAAGACCAAGATTTCTGGTGACAGCCTCCTGCCTCCTGCACTCCTTGTGAAGAACCACAGCCTCACCTGTAGCGACATCATGTCAGGTCTGTACTGCTTGCGGAAGCCTAGGTCATACATGAGGAACTTCAGCATCTCAAAGGCGTGCTCTTCACTCATGTGCAGAAGCAGGACTCCAGCCACAAAGCTGATCCCCTGACAGTAGCCCACTTCACTGTCCAGCAAAGAGTAGGCCTTTAGGAGGTTAAAGAGTGACAGCTGTCCCGCCCCAAGCTGTACAGAAAAGTAGGGGTGAGTAGGAAATGTCCTTCCTGCAAAGAAAGAGAATACCTCTTAGAGGAAACCAGAGTGCAAATGCAAATTGGTGAACTTCAGGAACAAATGAGCACCCTCCCAAACTGGTGACAGCCGCTTGGAATTTTCATCTCATAATTTCTCTCTTTGTTTCAAGCCCCAAGTTGTACCTGCCAGGCTCCCATCCCACCTCCACATATATGGTACAGGGGCAAACATTTTATACTAACCAGCATTCCTTCCACCAAACAACAGGATACAATGAAATCCCCAAACAAACAACATATCCAGGAGAGATTGCCAGAGAATGGAACTCAAAATGTATTCTGACTATGAATCAGGACAAATTCTAAATTCACATAAAAACCACCCTCTAACTAAAGTCAGAACTTATATAAGAAGGATCATATTATTGGAAAGGAAATTCTACAACTGGAAGATTAGCCCAGTGACAGAGTGCTTGCCTAGCATATACAAGAGGCTTTGGTTCAATCCCCAAGCACCAAGGGGGAGAAAAATAAATTTTAAAATTTTAGTAGTCATAAACAGATTTATTGCTGCTTTTCTTATAATTTTAATATTGGAAGGGCTTTGTGGTTTTGTTTCACTTTATATTCAGTTTGTCATTTGGGAAATATTTCTTTTTAAAATATCCTTTGTTCTGTGTTTCTTAAAATGCCTTCATGAACCATGTAGATCCCTTTTCTTTTTTCACTATCTCCAAAAAAGATACACACACACGGTGTGTATACACATATATGGCTATATCCATATCTATGATATATATATATATATATATATATATATATATATATCTATATATATATATATATCTGAGGAGGACAAGGAGCATAAAGGGTAGAGCTGATTTCAAATAAATTCCCTCCAAATTTACCTCTGGGTAAAAATTAGCACAGAAACACCAGTTAGCAAACAAACACAGTCCTATGTCACTAAAGAGCTGGTGCCAGGTACTAAAACAGATCCATCTTCTCTACCAAAACTGTACATGCTGCTTTGGGACTTGTCTTATGCCACAAAAATGAAGGGGATGTAACTAGCTTCCTTGTGAAATTATTACTCAAGTCAGTTAGAATTTGCAAGAATGTCAGATTTTTTACATGTTTTCTACTACATATGCTTAAAAGTGATTTTTTTTTCCAGGAACTGATAAGATTAATTCTGCAGAGTAAGGAGAAGAAATGAGAAAATAACAAAAATATGCTGCAGAAACACAGATGGCTACAAGTAGAGCGAAATAAGCAATTTTTCAAATTATCATTTTACTCTCTCACTTAACATTTTTGCAAACAAAAACTAAAAATACACTATCCAAGAAGCTGAGTCCAGCTCCATATTTGTCAGCCTTTCCTTGTTACCTGATCTCATCTCCCTCTTTGCTAGCAAATCTTGACTAACCCTGATTGCAACACCTCAATCCTATTTCTCACCACCAACATATCGTCCCGGAACTACAGCTCTGCAAGGGATCCCAGGGATTGCCTAGTTCATGCCCCCATTTAACAAGAGCAAATTGCAACTCAGGAGCAAAGCAATCTAGGACCACAGTTAGTGATAGAATCAAAACAAGAACTCAAGTTTTTAGTGTTTCTATAAAATTTCCATTTTAATTCTACTGGGCTCAAAAAGTATTTAATTAAGCTGGGCCCTTCCCCAAGAAAAGCTGTTTGTCATCCAAAAGGAACAGAGGTAAAAACTAGATTTTAGCCAGTGATTTTTTTTTATATGCCCTAATATGAAATGACCCCAAATATAAGGTAATCCCCTGTTTACCTCATGAGCTCAACTAACATTTCTGGCCAATGGCAATAATCACCTTTTAGGAGTACAGATGAAATAGTCAAACACCAATGGACAATATTTAGATATTTTTAAATAAAATACACAAAACATGTTAATTTAGGGAAAGGAGAGACAATATGATATTTTATATCATTGGATTTTATTTTTCATAAATTATTTTAAATTCAGCATTAAAAAGATTGCTTTATGATGCTGTCACTGGAAATCCTCCCTCAGGTCATAAGTACCCATTCTTTCATTAGTAACTTAATTTTTCATCCATCTGAGAGGTAGGTATCCATGATGCCTACAGCATAACCATTTATTGTATTGATATTTTTTGTCCCTGGGATGTGGACAGTGGCTCCTTCCATCTTCCTTATAAAGAAACAGGCTGGGCCTATTTTTCTGCCCTCTGAGCTGTCCACTTGCGGTCTTATCAAATGCCATCCAATCACTCCTGAGGTTATAGACAGGCAACCCCTGTATTGTTTGTTTTTTGAAGTGCTGGGGCTTGAATCAAGGGCTTGAATCAATCCCAGGAGCATACTGGGCAAGTGCTATATACTCTGACTCACATCCCCAGTCCTCTATATTACTTTTTAAAGTGATAACTACAGGCTGGCTTTCAGCCATAGGTTGAGGGTACAACTTTGCTAAATTTTTTTGGTCCTCTTTTAACCTATTTTGAAACCAGCACTGATTAAGATATAATTGTCTATCCTAAAAGTCAGTTATTCAAAACACAGAGACCACTCTTTACAGTACCTTTTTCAGAGGGCAAATTTTGGGATGAAAACTTCATTTTAGACTCAGGCATTTATGGTGTCTTCCATCAGATTTAAGGCTAACTTACCCCAGAGAGGAAGGTCTGCAGTTCTGCTGATACCAAAAAACAAATAAAGCCCCAAACCGGCTCTCTTTTGTTAATTACAATCAACATGATGCACATACCCAAATCCACAAGGATAGCATGCTGCTGGGCGGTGAGCCGCTTCAGAAGTTCTTTATAGGATGTGTCTGGGGGTTGGTGCTTGTTAGGCAACCTGTGTCTCAGGCGATACTGCAAAGCCAGGAACTGCCAAATTTCACCTCGTCGACTTTTGGGAACTCCTACAATCACAGAGATATTAAAAAAAATAATAAAAATGAAAAAGGTCAGGCTTTTAACTCTGAAATCAAGTTGCTAACTTGCAGTCAAAGAACTATTTAATTCTTGAAAATAGGCAGCTGGACTGGATTGCTTATCAACCCAGGTCACAGTTACATGGTATAATGTACTGCCTGAACCACTGTTTGACAAGTGTTATCCTATAGCTCCTGATGTCTCATGAACAAAAGTCTTCAAATAACAACCGGGGCCACGATGACAATCATTGGGCAACACTGAGCACCTAATTAAAGATTCTACTGAGGGTGTTAGCCACCAAGTCTCATATGTGCACTCAGAGAACAACCCTAAGAAGTAGGTAACCACTATTATTCCCACTTTACACCCAGAAATGCTGAGGTGGGAGATTATGCAATTTGCCTGAGTTCCCACAGCTAATAAGGGATGGCACAGAATCAGCACTCTGAAAGTCTGGCTTCAACAGCCAAATTCTGAAATCCAAAAATGTATTACTGCCTATTTCTACTTTTTATGTAGCTCAAAGACAGCCACAGACGTTAATCCTCATATTACAATTTTTCTATTTTTCATCCACAAGTAACTTTGCAAAAAAGAATTAAATATCATGGTATGTAATCATAAAATAATAAAAAATAGTAAACACAAGATGAGGGCATCCCGAGGCAACCAAGAATGTCACTCAGCCTTCGATAAAAAAAATACTGAGTACATATAATGAAACTTTGACTCATTCATGCCTGAAAACCAAAGGGTATCACAAGCAGTTCAAAGAATGCTACAACTATGTTTTTGTTTCACATGAAGTAAGTATGGGAGGGACAGGATTCAGTTCTGTACAGGGAAGCCAACTTTTTATTTCCCACATCGAGAGTTTTTATTTCAAATAGAATAATCTGAATGGGCCCCTGAGCTCCAGCTGGTTAAGGGAAGGTTTGACAGCAGCAATCTCCTCTGACTGCAACACCAGTGTTTGCAAAAGCTGAAAGCATTGCCGCCCAGAGGGTGCTGCCGACCTGCTTTAAGAGGCCCTCCACAGGCTCCAAGCTCTCCTTTTTAGCCCCATTCCCTGACAAACACTAGAAGTTTGTGGTTATTTTCACTTTCCCAATTTCTAGCTCCTGCTATTGCCTTTATGGAATTTTAAGCTAGCGCTCTCTCTCTCTCTCTCTCTCTCTCTCTCTCTCTCTCTCTCTCTCTCTCTCGATGGCCTCAACTATTTCTGTTCTTCTTTATAAATGATCCTGAATATCACTTTTTCCGTTGAAGCCCTCCCTAACATCTCTAAGCCACATAGTCATTTCCTTTTCACACACCATTCATACTGCAACACTGCCATATTGAATTACAGTTAGCTTTATACTGTATATTTGTATACTTCCCAACATTGATGGTGAACTCCTTGGGAATGGAAATATACTTTCATCTTAGATTCTTGGACCTTGTTACTGACATATTTGGGAATGAATGAATGACAGCATACAACATGTCAATCTTAGAGGGTGACTTTCATTAGCCCACTAAATCAATCACTAGTAGTTCTTGGTTGCTGGCTGTTTTAACTACCCATATAACAAAAAAATTACCAAAAAAAACCCTTACACACTTTGGCTAAACAGCATCCAGTATGTATGGAGTATAGAGCGTGGCCTTGAGGATACCTTATCACCCTGAGAAATGAATAAACCCATTCTCAGGAAAATTAGTCTCATCCACCCATCCATTCAGTAAATAACTTGTGAAAAATACTGTTTGGGTGCTATGTGGGTAGTGACAGGGTAAGAAAAACAATAAACACACACACACACACACACACAAAAAAAAAAAAAAAACATTACAAACTATGGTATATACACTGATCATGAGAAAGAATAATAAATCAAAACTACTATATTTTGGAGGTAAGGCAAGGATGGTGCTCTGAGGAAATGATATTTGAGGCCTGAGGGGAGAACAGGATTCTGCTAGGAGTATGGGCAGCTATCACTTCAGGAAGAGATGTGAAGGTCCTGAGAGGGGCAGAGGAAAGAAGAGAGAATGGATAAAATGGAGATGGGAAGAGGGGAGAAGGAAGAGAGATAAGGAAGATCTAGTCTGGGGAGGACTGAAACATTCCACACAAGGACTAGCTTGGGACATACCATCACCCAAAGTAGTTCTACCTCTCTGAGGGACTTATGATTAGAAGGCAGGGAGAGGCGAAGAATGAGACTGGAGAAATGGAGGAAAGAGTTTATGAAGGCTTTGGGTACAGTTTCAACTACATCTATAAGGAATTCAAAGATGAGCACTCCTAAACATGCTTATTTTATTTATTCTTGCAGTGCTGGGGACTGAACCCAGGGTCTTATATAAACTAGGCAAGTGCTTTACCTATACCCCCGCCCATTTAAAAACATCTTTAGAAGTCATACCAAAGAAGGGTGAGATCTGTAGTGCACACCCATTCATTAACCACTATTTTTCTCTCCCTAATAATGCAGTCAATGAAAATCTTTGGAATTTACAAACCTTCAAGAAAAAAGAACAGCATATTAGACTTGTAAGTATAGAATCTTATAAAGTAAATCTTACCTTAATCTAAACTATGTTTTACACATTATTATATGCTTTTACAACAAGGAGCTGGGGAGGTAGCTCAGGAGTATAGTGCTCAAGGCCCTGGGTTCAATTCCCAATACTAAACAAAATTTTAGAGAGAAAAAAGAAAATAAGATTGATCTGTCAGATTTTTATTTTACACTCATATTGTGCAAGTCATGGAAATTCTCATTTTAGTATATTTAATGTGAGTCATAGAAATTGTACCTAAAATATTCAAACATTAGTTTTCATTTTAAACTTAAAATGTTTTCTATAATCCCGGGGACCTGGGAGGCTGAGGCAGAAGGGTCACAAGTTCAAGGCCAGCCCTGGCAGTATAGCAAGACCCAGTCTCAAAACAAAAAATAAAAAGGACTGGGAATGTGGCTCAGTGGTAAAGCACTCCTGGGTTCGATCCCTAGAAATTAATTAATTAATTTAAAATGTTTATCGGGCAACAATAAATGCAATGGCTTTAAACAAGCAATTTCTCTAAAATAAATGAAGGAATAAATGGAGAGGGAAACTTGGTTAATTCATCAGAATATAAATCTTACCTATAAAGTCAGATATTGTGAGTGTATCTACACCTTCATATAAGTATACACATATATGTAAACAAATACTTCTGACCAAATTGTGGAAATGAGCCCAGTTTGTAAATCTGAACTAGTTTTCTGGCAGTGATCAAAGATTTGTACCAAGGCATGTGCTTCTTCTTTGGCAAATAATAAAAGCTAAAAAGAGCTGGCTGACACAGTAAAGCCAGCAGAAGAGAATCCTGCTGCCTCCTTGGGACAGGACCTCCATCAGCACCATTTTCTTACCAATCACGTCACCAAGTTGCAGGCAGAAGCACATTACTTTCCTTTTTTATAAGCTAAACACAAAGACAAAATTATTACTGAGATGCACAACTTGTTAAAAAAAAAAAAATCTGAGGCTTTTCTTTAAAAAGATTCCAGAGATTATCCCAAGTACCTTCTCTTAGAGAAGTGTGAATATCTTCCATGTCACATCTGATCTTAGCTCTGCAGTTTAACAGCTTCTTATCCCAGGTTATTAAGACCTCCTTCTGACATGCACCAACTTCCTCATAGTCTAACTTGACTTTTCTGGACTGAAGTTCATCTCTTCTTGCTAAAAGAGAAAAAGGATTTATTAAGACCAGTGTGTCTTAATCAATGACTTTTAGGAATCCATGACCAATATTTACTCAAAGAATAAAATTGAGGATAATATTAAAAGTTCTCAAACTTTCAGTCATTTCCATGAAAAAAATACAAGCAAAAACTTTTTAAGAAGATATTACTCTGTCTTATACTGTAACCCAACTAAGCACAAAACTCAAGCACTATAGCCAACATGCTTTGATAGCCAATATGCTTGAGTATTGTGCTTAGTGGGGTTACAGTATAAATTTTAACTTCTTGACAAATGGGGTTGTCTCAGCAGTGACAGCTCACATTGTCTTAAACACCATTAAAGTGTTAATGTTTCAGATGACAAATGAGAAGACAAGAGAGATAAGACATATGAGAAGACATGACCTCATGCTAACTTGTAAAATATTTGACCATCCCAACCTCATAAGTTTCTATAACTACTTTCGAACTTATTCACATATCTCTTAAGAATAGTAGGTTCCTGTGTTCATTTTTAATAACATTTTTCTGGTTTTGGTGCTAAGGATTGAACTCAGAACCTCATGTATATGCACGTACCTCTGAGCTACATTCCATAGCCTCCATTTTTAATAATCTTAAAAAGGAAAACCCACTTCACTGAAGTTAACACTAATTCCACTTTTTAACTAATACAGAATTATCTCACATTTGTTGATGTAAAAGATGGGCCCAGAGCTCACTAAAAAAAAAAAATGTCCACAAAATCTATCACTATCTTGACTCATCTTGATCTTGAATAATAGATTGCAAAGGGGAGAAGGAAAGAGACACAGATGAGGGTCTTTACCCTTTCATTGGGGTCCCATGGCCAGGAATCTATCGGAGTACCCCCTGCCCTTACCTTCTGCAACACAAATCTTTGTCATGCATCCAAAGTCCTCGACAGCACAAAAACAACAGAACGAATGTTACTCTTTACTTAGTGTCTTTGAAACCATTTTCAAAGAATCAAAATGTCTTAAAACAGGCTGCTCTTCAACCAGGACAGTAAAAATCCCTGATTAAATGTTTAGATGGAAAAAAGATATATCATGCTACAAAAATATCCCCCCCTGGCTACCACTAGATGGCTGTCTAACACAGTTTAGCTTTGCCTCTCATTTTCTATTTCCTTAACCAATACCTATTAACACTAATACCATCCTACATATAGTTTCACTAATGACTTGCTTCACAGTGAACAAAGTATAACATTCCCTTAGATATTTTTCTCGAACTTTCTTTAGTGTGTTTAAAATAATCACCTATTATTCAGTAGGCCCTAAGGATAAAACGGCAAGATCAGTTAATATCTATCTCCCTACAACTGGTTCACTAGGCAGGAATACAAAACCACCAAGAAATGATTATCAACTGGCTCAAATTTTAATAAACTATATTTATGTCTTTGTTACTTAAGTAAAGAAGTATACGCAGTACTGATAAAGGTTTCTGGTAAGATATTCTAAAATCGCCTCTCCTACCCTCAAAACTATATAGTATAACTGACCTCAAAACATACTTGTGGTCATTTATATTAGAACATTCTATTTCTTTGTATGAGCACATATAGCTAAGCAATACTGTAGCATATTCCGAAAAACCCAAGAGCCACGAGCCCCAGAACTTGTTCTGCTGGTTTATGTGATTATGTGACTTTGGGTTAATTCCTTAGCCTCCCCAAGCTTGTCACTAACTCGGCTACAGAAGGAAGAACCTAGCTAAACAATCCCTAAGGCCCTGCTCCCTCAAATAGTCTATGATTGTAAAACCATCCTTTGACATTTATTATAAGATTGTACTTGTACCTAAGTCCCAACTGAAGTAAAATTTCATGTTTTAAATGTTTTAAGGAAATGGTAACCCTCTTTTTGTCAACATATTTTTCTGTTTATGATTTAATTCAAGATGTAATCAACTGCTTAAAAATATGAATGCAGTTCCTGCAGAAATCTTTGAGAAGCTTGAGTTCATATACAATTTATCAAACAGAACTTTTAAAAGCTGTGTCAATAACAATTAATTGAATTATTAATTTAAAAAGAAGATTTATTTCCTAAGGATATTTAGCATTTTATGTATTTTATCTGCTAAGAAAATAGCAACAAAAAAGAAAAAAGAAACTATGCCTTTGTAAACAAAATATTATTAAAATAAAAAAATGAACAATAGGTGTACTAACAAGAATCTTAACACAGATAATGAATTCAGAAATGTGAAAATCTGCATTAAAAAAAAAACTTTGGAAGACAACACAATAAAAGTGAGAGAAAAACCTGTATTGTTCATTTGACAATAATCGTAAGAGTCAGAGGGTCTCTTTAGCCTAAATTGTTCATTATAAGATATAAAACCAAGGGCCTTCTCAGAAGCAATTTGCCCAAGAAATGATATTTATATACCTTTTGCATTTTTGTACTATCTGGACATCTTATTGTGTGATTATATCAGAACAGAAACAAACTGAATCATTTTTGGAAGCTGAAAAACACATTCTAAAGCATTTAGTGTTCAAAAACCCAACAATCCAGTACTACAAATAAAACAATAGTTATTATAAATTATTTGGCTGTAAATTTAACAATTTGACTATGATTTCTTAAAAAGAAAATTTATAAAGCATTAACAAAAAATAGGAACTCTGATTTTATAAGAGGTAATTATAATTAAACAGTTAAAATAGATATAACAGAAAAATAACTTATTTGAAACAAGAATGTTTCACTCATTATAAATATCATTTAGCCTGCAAGTTGAAAATTATATTTAAAAAATAAAGTATACTGTTTCCTATTTAAAGTTTTTTTTTGAGTAATGCACAATGATATTAAGTTTTCAGTCATGTAAAATACATTGAATCCCTGTTACCTATAATCTTTATTCCCATAGTCTTTATTCCCATAGTCATATATTCCCATAGTCTTCTGGTGTTTCAACTCTATCAAACAAAAATGCAAATATCTTTAGCTGATCTTTCCCAAGTCTCATGAAAATAATTAGAATCAATAGATATTTACAGCCCAAGAAAAAGTGTGAGGGTGTAACATTTGCCCTGTTTGAATAGCTAACCTTCAAGTTTCTGGTTTTCTTTTTCCATTCGAAGCAACAAGATTTGTTGGTGTATAGCTTTTTTCCATAAACTCTTTAGTTCTTTCGATTTCTTTTTTTCTTCGACCTTCTCTGGGTCATCATCACCAGATAAGAATATAACCAGCGGTTCCTCTTCCATGGTGGGAGTGAGAGGGGATAGTGGCAGCAGCTCATTCCTGTCCAGTCCATCTGCAGAGAAGAAAACAGTGAGCGGCATTCCTTAGTAGTAGCTCAGACTACAGAAGCTTCCTTTAGAGTAACACTCTCTCATCTTAATCTTCCACATTTAAAGGTGTTCACAGACCACTTTCCCAAGAACTACTGTTTCTGGAACTAGCAATTTAAGTAAATTTACCAGGCTGAATTCCCCTTCCAGATTTCCCTCTGACAATGAAACAAAGGCATATGTCATTTCACCACTTCTTCTTTTTACACAAAAAGACCTGTAAGGGAGTCGCTCCAAAATGAATTGGCCTTTCCCCAGAGTCCAACACTTCTGCAATTTACCTACTTATATTCTCTGGTGCAAAACAGGAATGGGTGGTAGGTAATGGAGATCTCCTAAGGTCCATGCCTCCTGTTAAGAGTCCTCCAGGAGAGTAACAGCTGAGCAATGCTCTGTCCTTCTTGGCTGAGCATCTCACAGGGCCTGCTGCTCCCTCCCCCTGCAAAGTCTCCTTAACTGATCCCCTGCAGCTCATTCTCTCCTTCCATTCTGGCCCGTTCCCTGCATACTGCCAATTATTTTCCTATTAACAAACACAATCATATCTCTTAAAACATCTCGATGACTGCATCAGAGAGACCAAGTGCAGACTACTGGGAATAATATAAATCTCGCCAGACTCTGGCCTCAAATCACCTTTCCAGCCTCATGTCTGAAGCTCCTGTCCTCTGCCCCATCATGCAAAGTTTCTCACAACTCTCTGATCTGCAACGTCTTCTCACACAATTCTAGAACTTTGCTAAGACAAGTTTCTTCCAGGGATGAGTTTAAATATTCAGTTTTTCTGTGAAGCTGTCTCTGCCCATCCTAGGCAGAGTTAATTTTATCTTTAGCAATGCCAACTGATTTCTTCTTTTTCTCATTGTAATTCACTGATCTCTGCCCCTACTTATATTATTTACTTCCTCGGGTTTTGGTTGTTCATAGATTTTACTTTTAATTCTTTTCCAGCTTCTTGAGTTTAATACCCAGTACATGTGACTTTTGGATTTCTTGATTTTAGATGAACACATTCACGGTTGTGAATTACCCTCAAAATACTGAATGCAGAGCACAGGTTATCATATTTTATTCCTTCTACATTCTACGAGTATAGTTTCCAAACACATAAAAATTTTCAGTTGTCCTTCTTTTCTTTGCAGTCCTGGGTATTGAACTCAAGACCTCTCACATGGTAGGCAGTGATTTACCATAGAGCCACATCCATAACCCTAGCTGTCTTTAATTCATTCTTTCATGCTTGTTTCCTTCCTTCGTTTCTTTTTATTTTGGCACTATGGTCAGAGAATATAATACACATAATCATGATTGTCTGGGATTTATTAAAATATCTTTTGGCCAAGTACATAATCCATTTTTATGAATGTGTCACATGTGGCTAAAAATGGATAAATTTTCTCTACAGAGGCAAAGTTCTATATAAATATTAGATCAAGCTTGTTCAATTGTACCACTCCAATACTATCTATATTTAATTTTCAAAGGGAAATATATTAAAATCTCTCATGAGAGCAGTTGATTTATTTATTCTCAAATTCTTTTAAGTATCATTTTCTAGCTCCTAAGGCTATATAATAATTCATGTTCTCAGTATTGTTTCCCTTTTCATTTATGCTACATTTACTTTGTCCCTCTGGATGTTTTTGCTTTAATTTCTAAAGGGTCTAATATTCGAAGAAAGCTGCTATGCTCTCTTAATTGATATTTGCCTAGTGTGATATTTCCAATTTTTACTGTTCATTTCTCTGTCATTTTATTTTATGCATGACTCACATAAAAGACTGTATTCTGTATTGCTTTTCTAATAATTAAAAAAAAGAAGAAATCTACAACTTCTTCTGCAGCACTAGTTCCCTGCACATTGTGGAGTAGATTCCAAAGCAGGTTTTGGCAACCCACACGCTCATTCATTCAAAAACAAGTACCGATAAAATAGACATTAGTATTGCTGTATGTATAAACGTGACTGTATAACCAATGTGATTCTTCAACCTGTACACTCAGAAAAATGAGAAATTATACCCCATTTGATTCAAATGTATGATATGGCAAGATCATTGTACTGTCATGTGCAACTAATAAAAATTTAAAAAAAAACAAGTACCTAAAGTCTAATGGATTGTGATGATACCTATCTATCAGATACAGAAGAGAAGTTATGTCTCCACTCGAATCTCTTACATCTTTTTATACACAAACCACTTCCACTGCCTTCCCAAATTCACAGCACTCACAGGGAGAAACTCCTCAGCAATTACACACACACCTTGTTGCTGCATTGCAGAGGGAGATTTGTTCATGGGCGATGCAACGCGAAGGAAAATGCGCTGCCGCCAGGAGATCCTGCGAGGAGTGACAGGGGTTCCTCCAGTATTTAGGGACTCGTTGCTGCAGGTGGATGAGGTCCTTTTCCTCCCTTCTCCATCACTGTGGAATGCCAATAAATATAAAATTTGTAAAGCCGCATAACATGGTACTTCGCAATGAAATGGTAGCACAAGCCATTCACAAGTTCTGCCGCAGGCAAGCACGAGGCACAGGCACCATGGAGCAACGTGGCATGAGCACATTGGTCACCCAGGCCAGCGCATCCTGGGAAAATTGCAATCCAGGACATAGCTGGGTCATGAAAAGCTCACCTGTTTCTACTCATTCTTCAGTAGCCAACCAGTCCTGCCTCTAATTTGAGCAACAGAAGCACTTACACAGGGCAGTAAAGGTTGCTTAAGTAATGAAGTCTTGCTTTGTCAAAGAAATAAAACCCATAGCTTATTCTAAACAATCTAGATATTTAATAAGATGCTCTGAGAAAGCTTTTGCTATAGCTCCTACAGAATTAAGATCTACAAATTGTTAGCTACCGATGGTTGGATCATGGCAGAAAAGAACCCAAATACAGAAGAATGGGAAATGCTGGCTGGTATAGTAAGAAAAAAATATATATGGTCAAATAATTTTAAATAGGCTAAGTTTTTTTAAAAAATATATTAACCAGATTTCTTTACAGCAGGACTCCTTTAAGACTGGCATGAATTGTGACTCTCAATCAGGGAACAGTATACAGAAATTCTACTGTCAAAAGTCCTCCAGGAGGCCTCTGGAGTTCAAGCAATTGACTCTTATTCACCACTCCCAACTTTTCTTCTTCTTCATCTGGGGGAAGATCTCACATTATTCTATGTCAGTGCTTTGTGAAACTCCCATGTGGAAATACTGGTCTGCTCTAAGTATTTCATTTTTTAAGAAAGTTCACTCTGGGTTATATGAGGTCTATCTGCAATAAAAGGTCATAATGACTCGAAGTTACTTTTGAGACCAACTGTATAACTAAAAGACCACACAATCATTGTTGCTGTTCATGGTAGGAATATTTTATTTGTCTATAGTTTCATAGTCTTTAAGTTCTCCTATGAGAATGATGAAGATAACATTTATAAAACGGTGATACCCACAAATGAAAGCTATGGGACTTTGGGTATAATCAAGAAGTTCAGAACTTAGGACAGAAATGAAACCCAGCTAGAAAAGCCACAGCCTCTCAGACACTTAGAGGAACTCAACAATGCTGATGCAATTAATACAATTCTGTTCCTTCCTGTTATATTTTTATTCACTCTGTGTATCCATACTTACAGTTATCAGGCAGTTCAGTTATTTCCAATCTGGGATCTATCTTCCTAAAATATTACTTTAGCTAAACTAAGAGTAAGAAAAGGACATACCTCTGAGCTGATATGCAGATATCAAGTGTCATATTGTGTTATGCTATTTGAGGAAGTAGCTGAGACATACATGTCAATATAGTCACATGTTATGTATCCTACATAAAATTGTAACCCTATTAGGTGTCCAAGGTTCAAAACTCCCTACAATACTGAATAAATAGATTCATCTTTATTTCTCCTTTGGAAAGCAGTCATTCAAATATTACTTTCTCTGTGATTCAAATGTTCTCTATATAATGTGTACATCTTGATAATACTCTCAGAGTAGTCTGTACCTTAACATTTGTAACAGTATCTCACCTGAATTATTTGCTAACTACCCAGTTCAGGAGTAAATTGCTAGCTCCCACTGTAATAAATAGTAAGCACTAAAGAAATAACCCTTGAATAAATTAATGCTTTATATAACCATATGAAATATTAGCTTAGAAGCTTAAGTAAAATGGAGGAAAAAAATATGGCTGAGGTCTACCTTCTTAATTGATTAGTAGGCATGAGTTTAAATCTTTCTGGCAGAAAGTTCTGGTAGCTGTTTCCCAAAAGTACAGACTGAGCTGTTGATGGCACTGGTAGAGTACATAATGACAAGATTGTTAATCAACAACAAAAAGCACCTTTTTTTCCTAGCAAGTGTAGTTCCTTCCCTATAGGAGGGCTTCAAATTTACAATTTATGCTTTGAAATCTAAATGAAATACTTCTATTAAAGTACCTACTTCAATGCCTCAAAGGGTAAATGTTCTTTCTACAAGTATTCATTTCTCCTGATTTTCTGGTAGCGCTAATAAACGAAATCAGAATAAACCAAATGAAAGAATTCTAAATGTTCATATTTTTATGCTGAAACTAAAACATCATTTTTGAAAAAAATTCACTGTTATGATATAGTAAGTGTTTAGAAAGTACTACTAATCAAAGTGAGTGGTACCCATATCAGTTTCATTACTACCTGCAAAATTCAAGCTTTGGGGGGGAATATGTTATAAACTAGTTGCAGAAATTACCCTGACATTAATCTACTCCTGCATATTTAAAAATTGTATTATTTCTAAATTTTTAAGCCCTATAATTGAATAAACTATTAAGTGAAAAACTCTCTACCCAGGTCTGGAATTTAACAACCAGTAATAGACAAAAATTAGTAGACAAAATAAAAGATAATAATATACCAAAAAGGGGAACTTAACATAACACATCATTGATCCTTTATCTTGTACTAAAAAACTACATCCTCAAAAAGTAGTGTGGTTGCCCAGATATGTGAGAGCTAATCTGCTTCATTTCATAAGAGGAGACATGTATGAGAAAATCAGGTTCCAGATAAGGTTTCAGCCAGTAGTGCTCATGTGCAGCTAACAGCTGCTCACTGATGTAGCTGACAATCTGACACTCTTAAGGTGGCAATTTCAAGAATCAAAACCATATGAAACACTGTGCATTGAAATTCGTATGTCTCAACTTGGAAACTGCACTGGGAGGTGACATTTCTTTTGTTTTTATTTTTCGTTTTGGCTACAACATTCCTTTTCACTTTAACTTCTTTAATTAAACTTAGCATGGAAGTCAAGTAGAATGTCTACTTTCTGAGTTAAAAAAAAAAAGAAGATAACATTGTGTCTATTGTCATAATAATAGTGGTAATTAAGACTCACACAAAGCTCATGCTACACAGCAGTCATCTTACAAGTATGAAATAATTTTGTCCTCACAGCAACCATCTATGGCAGTGTTATTACTCTTCCCATTTTTGGTAAGAAACCTTAGGTAGAAAGCATCGAAGTAACTTGCCCATAGTCACTCAGATGACAAACAATGGAGTCAGGACTCAAAGCCAGGCAATCCAGAATCCAACATGGAGGCACTATGCTTTATCATGCCAGTGTAAATACTCTGCATTAGTTCCTGCAAAACTCTATAGGACATAAAAACAAAGCTGTCAGGACCCCCAAAATTCTCTGTATTTTGGATGGAAAAAAAATTAGTCTCTAGTCAGAAGTAAGTCTCTTGGTTGGGTAATTTTCTTTCTACTTTTGAATGGAATGATCTATTTCAGCAGAGAACTAACTTCAAAACACTAAAAGGTGCTTTATTTGTGTAAATGCCTCACTTCAGTTTCTCTGAAATAAGTGCAATTCATAATGAATATTCTTGTTGATTTTAAACAAAACAGCTTAATATAGTATAATATACATATGTTGCTACTTTATTATCTTTACATTTTTAAAGTCATGAAACAAATTATAGACATTCCCTTATTTTCCCAAATAATCTTTGCCACCTTCATCTGTGTTTTAGAATGTAAACATGTACATTATTAAGTTGCTTCCCCCCCCAAAAAAAAAAACATATTCAGGAAGAGTCTTCTGTGCCAGTATTTCCTCTAGCAGAAATTTATGAAATAAAAAATGAGTAGCTAGGAAGGAAGCACAACTTGGAGAATTCTTGCCCAGTTCTGTGTTGGTGTATTCAATATGTACTTCCTACTACTATTTACCAATTAACTGAGAACCACAATCCATGGATACAAATGAGGGCTTTACAAGGGGAGAAAATAAGCCACATTATATGTTATAATCATGTAGGCTGAGAGGGGCATTTTGCATCTATCAAAAGTTATGGATAAGGTTGGGGTTGTGTGTAGCTCAGTGGTTGAGCACTTGGCTAGTATGCATGAGGCACTGAGTTTGATCCTCAGCACTACAGAAAAAAACGAAATAAACAAAATAAAGATATTGTGTCCATCTACAACTTAAAATATTTTTTTAAAGTTATGGATAAAATGTGAACCCCCTAAAGCTGCAAGATGACTTCTTTTTTTTTTTTTTTTTGGTACTGTGGATTGAACCCAGGGATGCTTAACCACTGAGTCACATCCCCAGTTCTTTTTCATATTTTATTTAGAAGCAGGGTCTCACTGAGTTGCTTAGGGCCTCACTAAGTTGCTGAGGCTGGCTATGAACTTATTATCCTCCTGCCTCAGCCTCCCGAGCCGCTGGGATTACAGGCAAGTGCCACCATGCCTGGCATAAGATGACTTCTTAATATGACCTTGAACAGTTATAATTTTCATTACATCTACTGTTAACATCTTACTTTTTAAGTTAACAGAACTTTTAATGCATGTGCCTGCTTGGGTAAGAATCAACGCATTGAACATTGTACCTAATGAAGGTGTTCGAACGGTCATTTTCTCACAAGGCCAACACAGATACACTTTGTATAAAAGTCAGCTCTTCTGCCAGCTTCATAAATGTGTTCTGCTGAGCAGCAGACTGTCTCCCATCCCACCACCCAACTCCCTAGCACCAAACTTTAACTACCAGCATCACAAAGCCCAAATAAATGACAACACACTAGATAAATCTAGCTGGATTGCAGCCCATTACAACGCAAGATAGAACAAAATGTGATTAATTTATTTTGTTTTTATTTTTTATTTCCTTCCCTATAGGAGGGAACTATTTAATGGAAAGGTGAAGAAGCTTTCTTTTCCATGCCTTCAAGCCTGCATAGAACAATATACTGATAAAATTTTTTAGTTTATTCCACAGGATCATAGTACAATTTAACTCATAATTGCCTCCAGTGCAGTAAGAGTTTATATGCAAGTTCAGGTTTTCAACTAGGTACACATCTGTCAGCCTATGGAAAATCTTTACTAATTAAATAACATTGAGATTGAACCACTCTAGTGGAAATCAATAAGTGGTAGCTGAGCTGTGAGTCAAAAGAGACAGATTAGTCAGCGGAACAATGTGTAGGCAAAAAGAGAGAGGAGAACAAAGGGTTTTATTTCCTAAACTCTACACACTGAATGCAGATATTTAAAAATGCTTTGCACCTCGGAATTTAAAACATCCCTGTATGGTACATATGATAACTTAAGATAAGAAAAATGATATCCACCACAATAGAAAAACCTCTCTGGGGCTCAATCTAACCATGTGTAAAATAAGGAAACTATAGGCCAGATAATCTCTAAAAGTAATAAGCAGATCAAGTTTTATGCCCATGGTTAGAACCTAAAAGGGTACAAGACAAAACAAACATCTCTACCAGACTTTTGAAAACAGATAAAAAGTATTCTTGAAATGATCACACATCCAACCCACCAAAAAAAGGGGGAGAGGGGTATATAGGTCAATTAACAAGTCTCAAAAACAAAATCACTTTTTATCTTAGCAATATGGCCAAAATATTTCTCTGAGGACTTTTCTCTCCTTGATGTCTCATTCTAGCATAATCTATGATACTATGTTGTTATTGCAGCTACCAAGAAATCTAAATGTCAGTGGTCACAAATAGGAAGATGGCCACATATGTTTCTCATGAGACTTGTGATATAGTGTAGAAACAGGAGCAAAGCAGATAAATGTTTGCAGTTGAGCTGTTGAGCAATGATTCTGGACATTTTCCACAGAGTGCAGGGGAATCCAAGGAAAACCTGTCACCAAGGTATGGTGAGGCACCAATAATAAGGAATTAGATGTTTCCCTGTGTCCAGACCAATGGGACATCCACAAGGCTTTACCAAGGTCTCACAGTGACCAGCATGACAGGAATTAAGAGGAATAGAAACAAAATTAATATTCTTCATCAGGTGAAAACCAGATTCCATTTTACAAGTATGTTACTTTAGGATAAATCATTTCTTCATCTTCTTGGGACTTGGAAGAAACTCCTCAGATGGACATATGTGTCTCCCAACTAAACTTTTATTAATTTAAATTTAAGATTAGGCTTTGGTTGAAGGCCACAGCACAGTTCTAAGGAAATTTCAACATGGAATAGAGTAGAAACAGGATTTTTGTTTGCAATCCACACTTTACATGGTAATTCATGATCTTTGATTACGCCAAGGGTCACATTTCCCTACTGTGTAGACTTAGCACCCAGGAGGCCAGCATGCATTCAGGAGACAACCAAAACTGCTTCTTGGATTAATGATGGCATTCAGTGGGAAAATCTGTGAATTTTTTAAATGAAAATATTTAATCTCTAATCACCTTGATTCTGAAGCAGTGTCCTGTCTAGTAGAACAGGAAAACAAGGAATGTATTAGCAGAGAGATATATGTCCAAAATCAGGACTTAGAATAAAAATACATTTCCTTAAGTCATCAATAAGGTTACTTCAACAAATGAAATGTAATGGACAGTTATGCGATTTTTATCAATGAATACAAGGGAACTATAAAACCAAAACCGTACCACAAGCACTTCAGCAAAAACCTTACTTTCTCATGAAAAGCTTTTTAAGTAAAAAAATGTAATGACTGTCACTCTAAAAAATTATCATTTACTTTTGACCAATAAACTGTAATACAAGTAATTTTTTTAAATATAAGCTTAAAACCTCAGAAGCAGTTATAAGGAGTAATAAAGATGCCTGTTAATAGAAAAGATATATATGTCAGAAAAATATATCATCATACAAAATTATAATTTAACCACTGGACAATAAAATGTTAAATTTTCAAAAATTAATTCAAAGTCTGATAAAACAAAAAATTTGCTTATTCCCTTCCCTCTATCATTTCAATTTCATGTAAATTGATCTACTATCCAACAAACCATGATATTAAAAAGATCTTGGCTCCTCCTGCTCAGCAGAAATTCAAGACAGTGGTCCTAAAGAAGTATGCCTAACTTGAATTTAAAATTACAAATAAATATTCTTTTAAAAGAGTAATAGTATTATTGCTAGCCCACATCCTACCCTATCCTATTCTCTACTTGGTTTTGCATATTTAGAAATCCATTTTATGCAAAAAAGATACTAGGTACCAAGTAACAAGCAAATTACAATTGGTAGTATTATGAATCTCCTCCTCTCCCTATTCTGAATAGTTCCAGAAATCATGGTAACTGTGTATATATGATGTTCACTCTGAAACAAGTGGCAATGTGAAATGCACAAGTCAAAAAACACTGGATCAAACCAAGCTCTTGAATATCTTTGTTTTTGGGAAATACACCATCCTCAAGTATCAAGAGTAAAAGACATGATACATGCAACCTATTCACAAATGGCTCAAAATGAAGCAATATGTATGTGCATATAATGCAGAAGTAGATATGTACCTAGACAAAGAGAATGACACAAAAATGCAGCAAAATATCAAAATGGATTAATCTAGATAAAGGATTAAAAGGAATCCTCTATTTTTGCAACTTTTCTATAAATCTGAAATTATTTCAAAGCACAAACATAAAGTCACTCTCTCCAAGACTGCAACTAGTGAACCTATGTCTAAGTCACCTACTAGTTAAAATAACCTAAGCGTGCATTTTGTCCAATAATTTTATTACTGTGTAGGTATTCACCAATAATACATATATGCAATAAATGATACATAGATAATAGTCAAGGCAGAACTCTTTTCAAAAGCAAACCCTAGAAACAATCAAATGCCAATTCAAAAGAGCATGAATAAACTGTGATCTATTAAATGAAATACTATACAGTATTAAAAATGAATAAAGTACACATAAAAACAGGAATGAACCTCATAATCTAAAGTCAGTGAAAGAAGCCAAATAAAAAAGGAACAGATAATGTATCATCCCAATTCTATAACACTCAAAACCAGACAGAACTAACCTATGATATATGAGGCCAGCATAATGGCGACAGGATGGGAAGAAGAGCATGGCACTGCAAGCCTTCTGCTTATAGCCCGGGCAATGGTGACATAGGGGTGTGTCACTGGTGATCCACTGCGCTGTATACTTAGGATCAGTGCACTTTTCAGTGAAAGTGTTTTCACATTGTAAGTATACTTTTTGGCCTACTGATTCTATGATGTCAAACTAAACGAATATAGAAAAGTGTAAAAGCAAAAAAGAACTACTCTCTGGTTTTTAGAATTACTCATAACCAAGAAAAGCATTTAATAGAGTGGAAAACAGAATGTTAGATCCTGCAAATTGAAAAGGTCTCTGTATTTTAAATACAACCCTTCAAATAAAATAGCTACCAAAAGGTGAAGTTTTTCAACCTAACACTAAATCCTTCTGTTAGGACTGAGGTATCAAGGGCTCTGGAACACTAGTAGCAATAATACTACACACGCCTAAGCAGGAATTCCTGAAAACAAATACACAACCTTATTAAACAATATAAGCAATATTTTAAAAAGTAAGCCACTTCTTTTGTACTCTATGTCCTATTTATAGTAGACCTTTGACCTTCCCAATGGCAATCTCTAATTGTTACTTTGTAGGAAAGAAACAAGGATTCTTGTATGCTCACTTTAACTAGTATAACAATAAGAAACTGAAACAAGGTTTGATGGTTCCATTCTTATTAGTAGGTGGTATTATGATAGATTTTTATGCACGTACAGTCTTGGTTCTTTAAATTCATTTCATATTCCATATATATTATACTATTTTTTGTGACTAACTTCCTTTACAACTTCTCCCACAAAGTTGTCCCTGAAAACTTTAAAATAAACTTTATTATTTTTTTTTTTTGGGTAGTGCTGGGATTGAACCCAGGGCCTTGTAAGCTCTGTGCTAATTCAGAGCAAACTTCAGATTCATAATTATATAATCCAAATTAATTATCTTTCTTAGAGTGAAAAAAAATTGCCACTCAGGTAAAAGATAATCAGAAATAATTCAAGTGTTAGTCTAGTTTAACCAGCTAATGAGGGTTATGTAGTTATAGTGCTAGCTTTTAGAATATCCTAAGTCTAAATTAAAATAGGCCAAAAGAATATTCAAGAAGATTTTAGTGACACCAAGCCTGGCTGAAGCATGCATTCCTCTCCTTGACTACAAAAATTGCCAATTACCAAACAACTAAAAGCAAACCCAAATGTCCATCAGCAAGAAGGTAGATAACTGTGATGTATCAAATAGAATACTATTTATTGATAAAAAACATGTGAACCAAACTAAATCAAAAAGGAATGCATCTCACAGACTTCTTAGGTCAACAATAACCCCTTTAAAGGGTACCCTTACCCCACCACATTCCAGAGCTGTGCAATACTTCACTAAGAATTCGAATGACTGGTATAATTTCACGTATTTATTTCCATTTTTAAAAAGGAGGCAATTCTCCAAGAATACCCACATCTAATTTTGCACAGCTAAAAGAGCAAGCAACAAGTTTTAACAGGCTACACGTTTTCTCTACTGGGGACAAATATGAAACAAAACAGAATAGCTACAAGATTGAAGAGATCCCTTACGCTAGTTCAGAGCTGCTATCAACACGATCCTGTACCCATTTATTTGATGTACATTAAGTTTCAGAAAGTTAAGTCTGTCATTGAAAAAATCAAAAAAGTACCTAAGAAATATTCTACATACTTAGAATTTAAGACATACTTCACTTAAACCTTTAGTCTAATTCAATCAGTGGCTTTTGGGTTCTATGAAACATATCCAGAGAGCTTAAAAAAAAAAAAAAAAAAAGCATGATCGGTTCAAATTTACTTAGTATGTGTTAGCACCAGGTCTTGTTCCAAACAATACAAAGTTTAGACTCTGGGCTCCAAGGCAAAGAAATACAAATAATTTTTAAAAAATTAATTTAAAAAGACAATCATGTCATAAAAAGATTTGAAACTACTCATTTTTAAATTAATTGGAATTAAAGTCAACATATTAGAAACAGATTAGAACAAGCACACAGAAGGATGCATAAATGTCACTCCAAAATTAATCAGCCACTTTTTAGTAACTTATCAGTATATCACTGCAGAAAATTTTGCTTTGCAAACAGAGGACACTGATCTCACCTGATTTCATTTTCATATTGTGGGGACAGTCTACCTGAATTCTGGTAAAAGCTTTTCAGGAAAGAGGGGGCAGTGAAGGAAGGGGCAGAGAAGGAAGTGTGAAGACTTGGAAGACTGGAGGAAGAATTATTCTCCTTGTGCATGCGTCGAACTGGTGGAAGAATGCTGAGTACAGAAAATACAGCAAATTTGTCTTAATTTATATTTTAGCAAAATCTTCATTCACTATGAAAAAGCATATAAACAGGTTGTTGCTATTAATTTAACCTTTCCTTTAAAGGATCAGGGCTGAATCTTATACTCAAAAAAAGCATGCAGTTCTCTGTTGAGGTGACCGGGCTTGAACTGTCACTCTCGCACGAATTGAATTCCTCATCTATGCAGTATCTCTATCCATCGGTGTTCATCTCCTTAAAAATTCTTAACAATTTTAGGATAAAAATTGCTTGTTTTTACATGCAAAAGATAATTCAAGGGTAAAAACTAGGGAAGCGCAAATAATTACAGGAAAACAAGATCCAGAATGAAAAACTGATTATGAGCAGTTCAAAAACTATTTTAAAGATCTAAACCCTTCTAACTAACTCTTTGACAGCAACATGTCTGCTTGTTGGAAGTCACCATAATACCTCTGGCTTAACAAAGATTAATGGCTGTGTTCTTTCCTGAAGCCTGTGAAATGGTGCCACTATGGTTCAATCCAGAGCCCTAAATCTCCCATTTAGCTCTTTTTCCTTTTTATACACAATAATCTGTGTGGTAAGTTTTTATAAGGACATAAATGACATCTTTTTATATTGATAGAAATTATTTGAACTTATACATTACAAATTGTGCAAAAGCATGAGGGAAGCACTGAGATATCATTTATAGTCTAAAACAACTGATGGTTTTAATTCTTAAAAGTAATTGTTCCTGCTACAAAATTTGTAGCTCAGTGATAGAGCACTTGCCTAGCATGTGTGAGGCACTAGGTTGATCTGATCCTTAGTACCAATTAAAAATAAATAAATAAAATAAAGGTATACAAAAATACAATAACACTTTTAAAAAGTAATTATTTCTGGGGGGGAAGAGATTTATTATGTTGGGTAAACACAAAATTACAAATAATCATTTTTTAAAAATCATGGTTGCCTATGAATACTTAATCTCCTTCACATACAAAGCAAACTCGAGACAAATGTTTGTTCATACCATAATACCTAATTTGTAGATTTCGAAATCATTCAGAAAACAACAAGAATAAAACTGTTACCTTAAAAACATGCTAGTAAATCTGATAACATTGGCTATCAAGTATTAGCCTTTCTGGAATTTTTACTTCAAGTTTTATTTTATTTCCAACTGGCAACTGGCAATCAACCTTATTTTTTTGTATCAAACTCACAGGTAAAGAAGAGAAACTAAATTATTTCTAAGATATAAATTGGGATCTATGCTACACAGCAAGAAATAGAATCATTTCTAGGTTTATTCCTTTTACTACTTCTTACCATAACAAACAATTTAATTATTTTTTTAAATACCACCTAAGATAATTTCTAATGGCCACTGACTATAATTAGGGTATATTTAGTCTTCTTTCTAATATTGCTTTAGTTTCGATAAAATTTGTAGTGCTTTTCATATTTAGCTTTACTAATAGTAAAATATAGCCAAAAATTATCTCATGTATGAAGGTAACTTAAGTGACTTTTTTTAAAACCTGGAATTTTACTGAGGCCAACAGGAAATTCTACAGCTTTGTTATTTTTAAATTTGCTGACTTTGCTTATTGACAGCCATCATTAAGAAAAACACTGAGTAATATGTGTTGTCAGTAAGTTTTCAGACAAAACAACTGCATGATATCGTGTTTTCTCTAATATTCTTGGGGGAAAAAAAGTTCTCATCCATATGAAATGAGTCCATTAACTCTTTTCTATGAATACACTTTGACCTTGACCCACTTCCCTTAATCACTGAGGTAAAGAAATTCAGTTTATTTTTATGTTCTTTCTAAAAACTAAAAAGTTGGCTAGAGCATGAAGTCACAATCGACCCAGACTCCACAGTGACCCACACAGGGTGACGTGGGAATCTGATTTCACATTGTGGGGAGAGGCCTGACTTACCTGCACTGCTCATTGGAGCTCTGCCTCAGCAGAGGGGAGCGCACCCCGGGAGCCCTCCCATTCTGCAAATTCAGCTTTCTCTTTGTGCTTGAAGGAGGGTGGCTGAACGTGTGAGCCCGTCTTCGAAACTGTGGGGAGTCAGAATCCTCCTCGGGGAATGCTTGCCAAGCAGAGGACAGCGGAGAGGCTGGTGGTGTCCCTGGAGGAGAGTCCCCTGGCGAGTAGTCCTGAAACGCAAGCACAAGGGGTCTCTCTTTCCTACAAGGTTCGCAGTGGACCTGCAGAAGATCAGGGCTCAATGGGGACAGGGTGCCTCATCTTCCTCCTGAGTCATGACAAAACTATTTTTTTTTTCTTTTTTACTCAATCCCTGGTGAAGGCTAATCAGTCTCACCACAGCCCACTTCTGATAAGCAGCTGTAAGACAGCATCCGAAAGATAGGCCAGAAAGTGAAAGGGATCAGAAAAGGTATTCTTTCCCCTGACACGGTGGTAAAATGCTACAGCTACTGTGCTTTTCTCACTGTTGTTGGGGAGATGAAAAGAGACCATGACCAAATGAGGGTGGAGTCTGTGTTAACCCATCTCCTAATTTCCGTGGCATATCGCTGCACGCTTCCTGTACTGTCAAAATGATATCACAATGCCTAAGTATCCAAGTCTCGTGGCAAAGCCTGAGGGAAAATAAAATAAAGCCTGGTATCTTCCTTCACTCTGGATGTTTCTATTCAACTACATGTTCCCGGAGGTAAAGTTCTTTTAAAAGACACAAAAACAGGAAATGAAAGAAAGGCGAGCTGAGCTGGAATGTGTCTCCTGTTGCATGAATAGATACCATAAATCTTTCAATTCAGTCAGGTATGCATACTTTCCAGAACAGGCACCAATGTAAAAATGTTTCATTTGATAAACCTGGGTTAGGGACAACAGAGGCATATGTAGCCAGACTAAGTCCCCAAACTCCATCAACAAAAAGTTTAATAAAAATATTTAAACATTTTTCCATTAAAGAAAGGTTGCCTATGCCTCGGGTTACATGTTACACAATGCAGAAAACAGGAAACCAAACCTGGGGGGAGTTATCTGTGAGGTAGAAGAGAGGTTAAAGTTGCAGCTGAAATGATAAAACAGGAGGAAAATGGTAATATGGGAAGAGAACAACACAACAACCAAAAAAAATCACTGTACAAGTATAGCAATTAGATGGCTGGTTTTCTATGGCTCTGGATTAATCGTTGCTCAAACACTGTCCCCCAAAGCATACTACCTACAAAAAGTGACAAGTCTGTGAGAACACTATCTGCAGGAGACATGTGTCCCAGCAGAAGGCTTCTCTGAACAAAGACCAGCATGTTTACAGTCAGGGCCTACTTATTTAAAATAACAAAACCTCAATGTTTATACTTTGAAAGCCATAAAGAACTCATAATAAAATAAAGAGGCAGGCATATTATGATATTGGTGTTGGTTTTTACTAAATTGCAATTTGGGGTAAACAAAGGAGATCAGATTAGATACCTTCTCCGAAGCAAGACTGTTAGACCGTTCAAAGCTGTCCATACTTCCAAGCCGACCTCTCATCCTGTTAGCTCCCTGAGTGAAGAGAATAAAATTAACTCCTTATACAGCTTGGATTTTTATTTCAAAACTATAGAAGGCAATTTGAGGTTGCCTTTCCATGTGGGCATTAAATTGATCCATTTGTGGTTCTCTCAAACTTTTCAGCTATTTTAACATCCATGATAGCAGGATAAACAGAAACAGTCCCCATCCCCATTATTTGTTAATCAACTATTAGAGAACAAGATACTCAGATCAAGCTTTTTGAACTCTTTTGGTTACAAGGTTAAACATTATTCATCTATGAGATGAGTGAGAACTCCTGTAACTCTGAATCTCATACAGATAAAACACAAATGTGGAGGGTAGAGCAAAAACCAGAAAAGTTACAAAGATCAAGTTTAATACATACATTGTCCACACCACATGTTACAGACCTTAAGCTCCACATTATAGGATTATAACAGGTTTTAAGAAATAGAAAAAGGGACTTTCAAAATTTATTAATTTTGCTTTATTCATTATTCCATAATGCAAAACTACTCCAGTAAGTCATTTCATTCCAGAAGATTAGGTATCAGCCAGCTTCAAGACTAGCAAACTGATTCTTGATCTTTCCATGTGGTCTTTCGGTGTGAATTTCAAAGATAATCTAAAAAAGAGATCTGACCAATCATTTTGTCTCATCCCCTCACTTTACATAGGAAGAAACTGCAGCTAACTAATGAAGGAAAGAGAATACAAAGGCAGGTTGAGCCACATCCTTCAGAAGGTCTTAAGAGACACAGCACAGACTGAGGAGTTCTATAAACTCCTGCAACACACGAAAAAGTTCTAACAGGAATGACGGGGAAGTACAAGCCAGGTCGATGTGACAGTGACTCTATAAAATAAAAGCATGCACAACATCTGCACAGTGCTTCACAGTTTTAAAGGGTCTCCACACATACCTTGGTTTAATTTGGGAGACAGAGAAGACTAAATTTAATTTCAATTTTTTAAATGTTTTTTTAATTGCAGATGTACACAATACCTTTATTTTATTTGTTTATTTGTTTATTTATTTATTTATGTGGATTGAACTCATACATGTGGATTGCCTCATACATGCTAGGCAAGTGCTCTACCACTGAACCACAATCCTGGCCCATCATTTTAATTTTTAATCAAAGTAATAACCTGCCCAAAGTTTCAAAAGTCAAATTGTACTGCCAAAGCTTGTAATAAAAACTGGAGACCACCAACCCCTACTCCACATTTTCAGTCCCACTCCCCAAACCAAATCTTAAATTATTTATACTGATGCTTCTCTTCTGATGTTCAGCTCAAAATACTATTTTTGAGTCTTTCCACTTTAGGCACTACATATTAATGAGAAGTTAATACTCTTACTTCATTCCCCACCCACTCTAAACACACACATACACACACTTCTCTCTTGCCCTTCTCCCTCAATATAGTTACAACACATATCAGTTGAATCAGTATTTTGTGCTTAAATTATTATGATTTTTAAACACTATTTGCAGATAAGCTACATATTTACTATAATTACATTTGATTACATCTCATGTCTTGTACACTTTATTTCTCACGGAGTTAATGACTGCTCAGAAATCACAAATTTATTGTAAAACTCTCCAACAGATCGGGATTTAATCACTCATCACATAATTCCTTAATTATAGGGGTTTTTTCCCTTTATCTTTGAACTACTTATTATAGAAACCCGTCTTCTTGCTGCAATCTGGCCCTGCATTACAGATCTTCCGAGCATTTTCTTCACTATCAGTGTAGAAATCTACTTTCACCTTTCTATGTTTTAATTTCTGTCTCCTTGATCCCATGTCTTTCTCTTTTTCAGTTTACTTCCTCATTTAGGTGGAGGACATTCTCCAGGTGTTTTCTGAGAAAAGGGAGGCTGGGAGGTAATTTTAATTTGCATGTCTGTGAATGTCATTACTCTGTCTTGTATTTCATTAACAGTTTGGCTGAATACATAATTCTGGTTGGAAACATTCCTTTATACCATGTTAGTATTGCTCAAATGTCCTTCAGTTCAGAAGTCTAATGTCTTAGTCAATCTAGAGACTGTGTGTAAGCCCTGCTATTTCTTTTTGGAACAGAATCTAAGTTTACCCTTGGGAATTCTGAATTTCACAACTATGTGCCTTGGCATGACTTTTGTTCAGCTGTTCTCATGTGCACTCTCTGGGCCTATTAAATCTGGAAACTCATGTTCATTAGTTCTAAGAAAAAACTTAAGTTCTTTCTTTGAAAATTTCCTGCAGGCATGTTCTCTTTCTGGAGTTCCTAATTTTCAGTTTTTGAGTTTCCAGACTGATCCTTTAACTATTTAACCTTGTTCTATTTTTCACTACTTTTTTATTTCATTCTATCTTCTAAAAGATGATTTTCAACTCTAGTTTCCTAGACTTGTATTGAATTTTGCTTTTTATGTCACCTACCAGAAAAATTTAAGTGTTCTTTCTTGTTTTCAATTGGCTGCTTTATAATGATAGTATCCTATTTTATTTCATAGAAGCAATACTTATTCATCTATACTATGATAATTATAGTTTCTTTTCTTTTTCTTTTTTTGATGCTGAGGATTGAATTTATGAA
This sequence comes from Marmota flaviventris, assembly GCF_047511675.1. Taxonomy (NCBI): domain Eukaryota; kingdom Metazoa; phylum Chordata; class Mammalia; order Rodentia; family Sciuridae; genus Marmota; species Marmota flaviventris. Next base: position 100,296,852 of record NC_092501.1, on the reverse strand, counting down.
TACTTTACTTTACCACTGAGCCACATCCCTATTCCTTTTTTTTTTTTTTTTTTTTTTTGATAGAGGGTCTTGCTAAGGTGCTGAGGCTGACCTTGAACTTTCGATCCTCTTGCCTCAGTTATCCAAGTTGCTGGGATTACAGGTGGGAGCCATGGCACTAGGCCTAATTATAGTTTTCTATTTCTATAGGTACTCTATATAACAACTATATCAATAATAAAATTCATAGCTTCATCTTCTATTACTGAATACTTATCATGGGCCATATACTATGCAAACATTTCACACTGTATTAATTATCTTATTTCATCTTCACAACAATTCTGTGAAGTAGGTATAGTTATTAGTTCAACTTCACAGACAAGGAGACAAGTTCTGATAGATTCTATGGTCCAAGTTCACACAGCCAGTTAAAAGCAGCAATGTGAACAGAGGAAGCTCCATTTCTGGGTGAAGCCCTTGAACTTCTTCTCAGTACTGACTCCCTAAGGTAGAACTTTATGAATGTAGAATCACAAATAAAACTAACTTACCTAGTTGGTTAAGTAGAATTTTACAAATATCCCAAAATCTTATCAAGTTCCCTCAGTTCTTCAGTTCTATGCTATAACTAACATACTTTTAATAATGAACTGTATTTGTGGCTAATAAATTACTGGGTTAGTTGTGTAACCAAGAGGACAGTACAGTAAACATCAAGTTGCTCTCTGCTATTTTTAGCCAGTACTTATACACCCAACTTGTCTGATATCTCAAACATGTTACTTGGTCACAACAGAGAAAGTAGTCATGGGTACCAAGCCATTTCCAGTACTAGAAAAGCAATTTAAATCACATATTTTACTCTTTAAGGTATTTTATCCATATGTGTGTGTTGTTTTTACACAAAGAGAAACAAGCATACTTAAGGTTATTCTCTATGACTGTTACTAATTCACTCATTTCCACCAGAAGGCCATGGACACTACTCTGAAGAAGGCATGAAATGAGGACTATTTTCAAAATGACTCACACAATATATTAAGTATTTCCATTTTAGAAAATTTCAACTTACGAAATAGCAACAAACAACCAGAACCTAAGACTCTGTCCTTTACCTTTGAACAGACAGCTCTTGCAATTTTACTCTATTATGATTTGGTAATTCATTTGTGGTGCCCTTTCCCTCAGACCCACTTTTTAATACTAATGAACTAAGCTTCTAAGCATTTTTTTTTAAAAAATGGATCCTATTGCATAAACACCTATAATCAGCTAAGTAAAATATTTTGCCACATAAAAATGGCAGGCCATGATGAGCTCAACTCTACGACTGGAGTGTGACTCTTCTGCTGTAAAACTCAGGGGTGGGGATGACAAGTTGTAGGACACAAAACCCCTTTTGCTACATACCATTTAATACAACAAGAAAAAAAAAATGCCAGACTTCCTAACAAGTCCTTTCTGCAGCACATGACGCAAGCGAGACCTTGTTAGTTCACAAAATTTATGGCGTTTGGCATCGCTTTGGAACACAAAAGCTACAGTATCCACCTTGACCAAAATAGAATGGCTGTGCCCTTGCTGACAGAGTCACCATAGCAATTCAAGGCATGCAGAGGAGACACTTCAAAGGCGGCCATGCAAGTACTGTGCAGGATGCCAGGGTACTAAACAGAGATAAAGAGAACAACACTCTAAATACCCTTTTGCTATTTTGTAAATGACAGAGTTCTGGGGCTAACCACTGAATATACCACCTCAGATGTATAGTGTCATTTTTTCCCAATATACTGACACTTAATCCTCATGATAAAGTAAATCAGGATTACTACGCACATTTTACAAATGGTGAAACTATGGCTTAGAAAAGCGAAATAAACGCAAGTTCGTACATATAAGCCTGCCAGGGCGGGGTCTTGCCTTCAGGTCCCTTGATCACCTACTTAAATTATCTTTCTAATAAAATTCTTAAGAAACACTGTGTTAAATTCTGATCGCTGATGTTAGTGAATGCTGATTCCTTATTTAGAATGTTAATATCTTAAGAATTAGACTTGTCTAGAATAGCAGCTTTCAAATTTTGCCAGGCATCAGGATGACTTGAAGGGCTAAACATCTATTATTGGACCCAACTCAAGAATTTCTGATAAAGGAAGCCAGGACTTAGATGCCTAAGAAGTTCTCAGATGATACTAATGCTGCTTATGTGTGACAATACTTTAAAAACAAATAGCCAAAAACATGAAAAATTAAAATAAAAATAAAAGTCATTAGGTATTCTCTAAAAACAAAACAAAAACCAACAAACACAAATGGCCATCCTAGAGCAAAGACAATCACAAATAGTGAGTTAAGTTGCAAAACAAAGAGAGTACATCAGAATCATTCATAGAACTTCTAAATCAGGTGCCTCAGTCCCACACCTGATATTTTGATACATTTTGAGTATAGGGTTGGGCCCACAAATCTGTATTTTTGGAAAGCTCCATAAATGATACTATGATACTGTCATACAACCAATATTGAGGAGGTTGAACCATTCATTTAACTGCTTGTTTCTATGAAATAAGTACTTTGTTAAAATGAAAGTGGACATTCACATTAGGATGACTATTTATTAAACATAAAAAAGCCCAAAATTACAAGTGTTGGCAAGTATGTGGAAAAAAATGTAATTTCTATGGATTGCTGGTGGGAATAAAAAGTGGTACAACCATTATGAAAAACAATATAGTGGGTCTACACAAAGTAAAAAATATGATACTAAATGAATCAGTAAATCCCTCTTCTGGAAAACTGAAAATGAACTGAAAGCAGAGATCTGGATATCTGAATGCCCATATCCAGGACATTATTCACAACAGCCAAAATGTTGAAGTAATCCAGATGTCCACTGACAGATGAATGAATAAACTAAACTAAATGTGGTGTATACATGCAATGGAAATGTTACCTGGCCTTAAAAACAAAGGAATTCTTTTTTTAAATTTATTTCTTACATACATGACAATAGTGGAGTGCATTACATTCATAATTATCCATTCACAGCACAATTTTTCGTAACTCTGTATATAAAGAATATTGATGCCAAATTATGCCATTATACATGAGCGCTCTTATTTTTTTGCATACAATTCTTAATACACCTTTATACCACAATTTATCATATCTCTGCTTGTATATAAGGTATGTTGACACCAAATTCATATCTTCATTCATGTATTTTATATAATGATGACCGTCTCCTTCCACCATCCTTGCTATTCCTTCTCCCTCCTTTTCCCTCCCACCCTTATTCCCTATCTAGAGGTAATTTTCCTCCTATGTTCTCCCTCCCTACCCCACTTTGAGTCACCCACCCCCTTATATCAGAGAAAACATTTGGCATTTGTTTTTTTGGGATTGGCTAACTTCACTTAGCATAATCTTCTCTAATGCCATCCATTTCCCTGCAAATGCCATGATTTTATTCTTTTACTGCTGAGTAATATTCCATTGAGTATAAATGCCACATTTTTTTTTATCCATTCATCCACTGAAGGACATCTAGGTTGGTGCCACAGTTTAGCTATTGTGAATTGGGCTGCTATAAACATTGATGTGGCTGTGTCTCTGTAGTATGCTGTTTTCAGGTCCTTAAAAACAAAGGAATTCTGATAAGTGCTACAACATGGATAAAACTTGAAGATGTTATAGTAAGTGAAATAAACTAGTCACAAAAATACAAATGTTGTGTGATTCTACTTATAATGAATCACTGAGACCAGACAGATTCAGAAACAGAAGGTAGAATGATAGTTATAAGGAACTCGGGTGTGGGAGAGTAAAAGGAAGATGAGTATTGGCAAGAGGGAGAAAGTTCTAGAGATGGATGGTGGTGATGGTTGTATAGCAAAATAAATGTGCTTACATCCACTGAATTATACATTTCAAGTGGTTAAAATGGGACTTTTTATATTACTATATGTATATCTTACCACAACCAAAAAGAAAATGAAAACAAAAATGAGTAAAAATATTTAACTTACTTATTAATGTTATTTAACTTACTTATTAATGTCGTCTGTCCTATAAAAGATTAAAAGAAAGAGAAATGCCTTGATTTACGGTACATTCTCCAAAGTCTAACTCTCAGATCCTCCAGGCGTGTCCTCTGAATTTTCTCTAAGGATTGTGATGCTTCAAGTGTGGCCTGGTCCTCACAAAGGGCACGTGCAAATGAATGACTCACCAGCTAACGTGCATCCTGTCAAAGCTCTACATCGCCATCTACTCTTTTCTCAGCCATGTATTGTGAGCAATTTTTCCCAGTGGCATAACTCAATAAAACTGAATTACGACAGAAACCTTGTAATGGTATAACCCACACATTGGTGAATTCCAACAAATGCTACTTGGCATGTCATAGAATCAACGTAAAAATTCAAAGAGGCACTTTTCCAACATGGTCACGCAGCAGCTCAGAGTTAACTGCTCCTCTGTACACAAAATTGTCTTAATCATCACAGCTACCCTTTTGGCTCACTCTCTGCCAATTCCAAGCACTTCTTGTAAATCTCCTCATTCCTTCCTCACCAAGTCCTTAGGCAGTAAGTACACCCTTGCTTTCATCTCACAGGTGAGGAAACTCAAGTTCAGCAAGGGAAGGAACCTGGTTATCCTATGTCTTAGTCCGATACATTACCACAATACAATACCACAATTAGATATATTATAAAGTTATATGAAGTTACAAAGTTAATTTAATACAATATCACAACTGGATAAATTATAAAGAAAAGAGGCTTATTTGGGGCTCACAGTTCTGGTTCAAGGTCAAGAGGTCACATATGGGCATGACCTCCTTTGCTGTCAGAGTCATAAGGTAGTATGGGGCATCATGTGGCAACAGACAGGAAACTGTAAGAGACCTGACCAAACTGGCTTTTATAGCAGACCCTCTCTGGAAATAACCATTTAACCCCTTAATAGCATGAATGGATTAATTAATTCATGAGAGCATCTCTTAAAGGTCCTACCTAGTTCTACCTCTTAGACTCTCACATGTGGATTAAAATTCAATATCAGTTTGGAGAGAACAAACCACATACCCGGGTAATAAGAGATAAAGCTGGGTTCTAACCAGACATTCTGGCTGCACAACCACTTCATTGCACTGCCTTTAAATGCAGCCTTATTCCTGACGACCTGAAGTCTCTTTAATCCAGTGACAACATTTGCTGACTATTTAGTCTTAAAACCCTAAACATCTCCTTTTCACCTCTTCTCTAGGAGTAGAAGATGACTTTTAAAATTTGGCTCCAAACACACAAATACATCAGTGTTCCTAGATGACTATGAATGGATGTTGGTTCATTTCTGGATTTAGAAAGAAAGGAAGTAACAAGTGGGGGGGGGAACAAAGGGAAAAAGAGGAAGACGGAAGGAGGAATATTAATTTATAAATTTTGAAAGAAAATGGCATGAAAAATTTAGGGTCAGCTGCATTAACATATTTCTGACAAACTTCCTAGAGGTTCTTTCCTAAGAGTCTGTTTTCCACTGATAAGGTAATGGCATTCACAACTGACTACCCTAGCTGCAGGGCTTTTGTTAAAATCAGAAGAATCTCAATCATTAAGAGAAATACCTGTAAACGTGTTCTGAGCTCCAGCAAAGAAAGAAAACTAGGAACACTGTGTCCTTAATGCTCTATTGAATAAACAAGGAATAATTCAAAGTGTATCCAACTATTTTATGGACTCATAATGTTATTCATGTTAAACAGTTGGTTAAAAAAAGAAACACTGACCTAGTGTGTACAGGACCCTGGGTTCATCCCTGACACCCCAAAACAAACAAACAAAAAAAACCTCACACATTTGCAAACAGAGTTAAATCATTCCTTCAGAACCCTTCTCAACGTCTGAGGATTTATATCCCCATCTGCTTCTTCAAAGGCACATAGAGATCACTGAAGAATTTAATTACAGACTGCAGGCGAAATGTTCGTACTCTGTTAGCAGAAAAGTTAAGAAACTTAAAAACAAATCATCAAGAACACCTTGTGAAACTATTCAAAAGAATTAAAACACCTACCACCCATCTGTATACACACATCTGCATTATTGATAGCACATGGCATTATTTATGACCCTTGAATTGTCTGCGATATTTATTCACATGATAAACAACCAAAAACAAACAAACAAAAAAATCCCAAGTGGGCTTTGTAAAGCATGTGACAAGTTTACTATAATCAATTTTTCATGTATCATTTTGAAAAAATCTCTAATGTAGAGAAAAGTTAACACTTCAGTACAAAACATTTTTCCCCAAATCTATAAGTGAATAATCTGGATGGGGGATGTAAGTTTCCTTCATCCTTCAGTATTTCCGTGTACACTTCCTATGAACAAGGAATTCAGGAATTCTACACCATTAAAATGCAATTTTCAAGAATAAGAAACTAACATTGATACGTTAATGCCATTTTGTTCTTAGATTTCATTCTAGCTCCAATGGTCCCAGCAAGAGCCTTTATAGCAAAAGAATGGGATTCAGAATCTCCACAAATTTTCATGTTCCTTCAGTCTAAACAATTCTTCAGTCTTTTCCTGACTTTCAGGATCTTGACACTTCTGATGATAATAGGCTTGTTATTTTGTAGATTGTCCCTCAGTCTAGGTTTGCTGTGTTTTCTCTTGATTAGATTCAAGAGCTGCCTCTGTGGCTGTCAGACCTCTGAAGCTGTGCTCCGTCCATTCCAACAAACCCAGGCACAGGATTTCAGTGTGTTGCTTTGCTGAGGAGGTTCAAGTCATCACTCGACCAAGGTTGTGCCTGGCAGCCCTCTCTGCTCTGAAGTTACTTGCTTCCCTGTTGCATCTACTCACGTGCAGATGTTCAGTGTGCTGAAGTTCATCTCAGAATAAATTTATGGTTCCTACTCAATGGGTCATAGAATCATTACATTGCTGTCATTTACTTGGATGGTCATACTGTTGTCAGATGGCACCAGTTACAGCCCTTTTAAGTTTTTGTTATGACCATCACCATGGTTCCCTGATGCTCCTTTACTATCTACAAGGCCAAGATGTTCCAGACTTGTACTTTTCCTGCAGCTCTAGAACTGCTTCTCCCAGGACCCTGGTTCCTACTAGTACAGGAGGATAGATACAAAATACAGATGCTAGCCGGGTATGGTGGTGCATGCCTGTAATCCTAGCGGCTAGGGAGGTTGAGGCAGGAGGATTTCAAGTTCAAAGCCAGCCTCAGCAGCTTAGCAAGGCCCTAAGCAACTCAGCAAGACCCTGTCTCTAAATAAAATATAAAAAGGGCTGGGGATGTGGCTTAGTGGTTAAGCACCCCTGGGTTAAATCCCCTTTATCAAATAATAATAATAATAATAATAACAACAACAATAATAAAAAAAATAATAATATAGATGCTAGATTCCACCCAACCAGGCTTATTATCTGATGTGTTCAGAAGAACAACTCCCAAGTTCTCTCAGTGAACAAAGCCAGGGGCTACATGTACACACACACGCACACAAAATATACCCACACAAATACACACAAGCATCTCTGAGTGCATATTGAATCCAATAACACAGGGTTCATTCAGATTTCCTCTTTTCATACTTGTAGTTCCCTTCTCCCTGGAGCCCACATCTTAACATATTTACCTATTTGGACATTCCCCTGCATGTGACTGAGCTCCACAACGGCCACTACGTGAATATTCTCCTCAACCCCCTCAGGCTGCAACACCCCATATTGAGGCTGCCATTCCCCAGGTGCATTTCCTCACTCTGCATGGACTCTACCTCCCTGTATAGGAACACTTCTACCTTAACTCTGTTCTGCTGCCTGTAATGGGCCCTCCCTCTACAGGCATGCTCTCCTTGGCCACTTAGGCTCCCATGCCCCAAAACAGGCTGCTCTACTCTGCCAACAGCCCCCTCACCATTCTGGCTCCCAAGCCCCAAACCCCTCCATGGGTTCTGTGTCTTCCTGCTCTGAGCCACCCCTACTCTCTGCCCTAAGATGCCGACTTACAGCTTTAGGACTAAATTATTCAGGAAGAGGAAAATGAAAAGGAAGGAAAATGATTTTGCCTATATTTAAATAAAATATGAAAATTCACTAAATGAGATTAAAAAAATTCCACTAATTTATGCTATTTTTAGCATTTTCTATCAACCCTTAAGAATGGGCCAAAGAAGGGCAGGTTTCTTTTTAAGTTTATGACAAATGATAAAAAGTTCTTACAGTATTGAGCTTCAGTATTCTATGGCCCCTTTCTATACATGTCTCTACTAGTAAATCTCTATTGCTCAGTTTCACACATGAGAGGCCCCAGAACAAATCTAGATCTCAGAAGAAAATTTATTTCAGCAGATTATCTTAAGAATTAACTAAATTAAAGTTATCCTAATAGGTTTTTTTTGTGTGTGTACTTTTTAAAGTAAATCTTGGGTGAGCTAGCTAAGAATAAAGCCAAACAGTCAGAAAACAAAGACATGTTTAACTAACAGATCTTCAGTTTATCCTTACCCTTGAGAAGATATTTTCCAGGGAGCTAGTTAAGGATCTCTTTGCTTTATTCTTCAGAATGTCAAGTTTGAACCTTCCACCACTTGCTGCGTTTTCTGGGATTGTACTATTTGAAATAGTCTAGAGAAAGAAAAACATAGCAATTTTAGTTTAGACATACTCAAGGTTAAATGAGGCTTTAAATACAGGCTTAAAACTAAGCCATTAAAAAAACACAAGAATTCTTCAGTAGCTCCATTAAGAAGTAATAATTTGGGTTCCACACTGTGAACACAAAGATTATGTTTCATGCTTAATATTATAAGTAATAAAAAAGACAGAACTAAGATCTTTTCTTCATGCCTTTCCTTTCCACTAACATATTACTGCTTCATTTAATGGATATTAAATTTGAGACATCAATTTTTTCTGCTGTTATTCTAGTTAAAGTACCACCATCTCTTTCAAAGGTGCATGTTTTATATTCAAATTAGCAAGGAAAACAGAGAAAATAAGTTCCAAAGAACAAAGCAGCTTGCAAGCAAAATTTAATCCTAGTAATGCCTCTGTTATATTATTCCATTTTCATTTGTGAATAGGTTATTTATCCTTTAAGATCTGTAAGTATTCACTGATAGTACTAAACCAAATGAGAGTCTCTAATGTGTCCAACATATTAGATCCTCCACATATTTTATCCCATGGAAATAAGTGGCTCCTGTGCATACTACATGGTCCTTAGGTACATGACAATTTTCAAGAGAGAAACCTTATAATTTTCTGAGGTAAGGAATAACAACACAAAACACATGTAAGTATCAAGGAAGAAAGCGGGAAGATTGGTTTTCTGTCTCAGCGGTCAGGGAGAAAGGGATACATGGGGTTCAGACAGGTAGAGAACAGAGATAATGACTTCCCCAGAGCTGGGGGTGGTTATTGGCAAAATTATCATGACTAGATTGCTGAAGGGACAGAGTCAGGAGCTAAAAGAGAAGTGAGCAGTAGAGAGTAACATGAGAAAGTGAGGCTGGAGCAAAAACAATGTGAACAGTCTTAAGTGCCAGGCAAACAGGAAGAACACTGATTAGAATTTAAAAAAAGAGAAGCATCTCTATGAAGGTCATCTGAAGGTCATCTCTGTGAAGGTCATTTTAGGGAAATTTACCTCCAAGAAGCATTAAAAAACACCTAAAGGTCATGGAAATCAGACTGAAAGGCTTCTGCCTAGTCTATGCGAGAGGGAATAAAAGTCCACACCAGCATCAGCTCCATCAGATCATTCCAGAAGTTATGGATGCAAGAAAGTAGTGAATTAACAACAGAGGGCATTTGTGTCCATAAGAGCTAAACATGTGATGATCCACTCTGATGCTGTTGTAGTGGTCTTACTTTATCTCTGTGAGATGGGAATAAATTCTAAACCATCAGCACAGAAAAGTCATCCTTCCATCTGCAACTAGGGTGGCCACTCACGAGGGACAACTGAGGTTTTCATTCTTGTTTTTTACCACTTGGGCTGTCCAAGCTTTTGATGAAATACAATCTTCATATGAATATTTTTTAAATAATGGATTTTCTCACATATAAAACAATGTATGCTCACTCTACATGATGAAATATATATGCCTGTTTTTAAAAAAACCAAAAATCACAAGTTCTTTTACATTATAAAACTATTATTATTTTATCTCAATGTGCCAGTACCTGCTAAAATTTCCAAATAAACTCTTAAAATGCTGCTCTTTAGCCCTATAGAAGATGAGAGCACAAAGGAAATACTCTTCTTTCATTTTTTTTTCTGTGTTATTTTAAATAAACACATAAACAAAAATAGGTCAAAGGAAAAAACATCTGCTCACCGCTGGGCCTTCCCCAATGTGCACATGTGTCTTCTGCTTGGCTTCACACAGCTGCCTGAGGTGTAAAATCACAAGCTCATTCTCTTCCTGGTCACTGATCGGCTTCATTTTCTGTTGAACAGACAAATCAAGAGTACACTTGCAACACAGCTTTTCTCATCTTTCTTTTCACTCAATTGAGTCTAACAGAAAAGACGGAAATGTAACAATGGCTTTCTGGTTCTACCAAGTAGTCCTATAGGACGCACAGCTTTCACTTCAAACAGAGGGACAAAAAAAGGAACTGGCAACAACAGGATCCACCTCTTTTTCCTTATATTTTATTTATGAGAACTACATATAATGTTACCTGAACTCGTTCAAAGATGTCAGCTTGCTCATTATCTGTCAGTGATGAGAGATGCCTCTGTATCACCAGCTTGGCTCTTGGGGGGTAAAGACCTGAGGGAAAGGATGAGGGAAAGCATGAGAAGAGGCTGCCTGGAGATCTAAGTCTGTTGGGCTGCACTTCACTCCTCCCCAGCAGGCTCTCCACTTCCGTCTCCTCTGGGAGATGTATTCCTGCCTCCAACAAACCCTGGAGCAGGACATCGAGATGATTAAAACCTGGTAACAAAACGCTCCATCAAAATCAATAGCCTTCCACGGCAAACCTGGAGTTGGAATTACTAACAAAGAACTTCTAAGTGAGGCCAAGCATACCACTTAATACACTAACAAACCTAGAGAGGCACCTCACAGGCAGATGAACATTATCCCAGGACGTGCCACAGGAACAGAAGCTAAATGCTAACTGTGGCCAAACTATCTAGGCTTACAACTTGACATTTGAAAAAATAATAATTATAATGTTTTATTGTACTAGAGCTGAGTCAGGCTCTCTCCCCATCATGGGGGGCTCCTTCTGCAGGAATAAGGTTTCAAGGATGGCTTTAGTATTCAGTGCACTTTTAGTGCTATTATTTTACCAAGAAGGTTATTTACATCCTTACAGTGTGATATTAACAAATCCTTCTAACTCCCATATATAATTTATATCAAGTCTTCAAGGGGAAATTTTCCCTGAAAACATTTCTGCAATTTTTTCTTGAAGGGAAATTTAATTCACATTTACAATGATTCAAGTGACCATCCGTTTTTAAGGAAGAGTTCCATTGCATTGTTAGGTGTCACTTAAAGAACTGCCACTATTTTTACTATAAACAGAATATGTAGCTATATATAATATTAAATAAACCTTATGCATGGACTGGCATTTTTAAAATCATGATTATAAGGTTTTCTTTCTCAGGTTTTAATGAAATACATTATTACTTGGTTTTAAACCATGTACTCATTATTGTTAATTACAAAGAGTAAGACAAAGTAATTTAAAAAAATTTATTTTGGTAAGTTATATCAGAGGTTAGAAATAAATAATATCATAATTTGAATTAGAATATATGTACAGTTTTCTAATTGAATTTATTTCTAAGAAAATATGAGGTGGGAGGTAACTGAAATAAAATGATTCGTTCACATTTTGCCCCTTTTTTGAAGTAAAAAGCTGTTTAGATCTCTACAGATAGATAGTGCACATGGAATAAATGGGAGAGAATCATTTTTAAATTTTTTTAAAAACAACTGCTTAAATATTTAAGTATTAAAACATTGTTTTTGTTTTTTTGTTTTAGTTTAAAGTAAAATTCTCTTTATGACTGCCAGAATGTGTACACAGCTGATCCACTGTCAGTGTGCTACAAGTACACCTGTTTTTAAGCTACTGTGTGCCATGAAATGGCAAGAAGAACAGTGTCTGCAAACTGCTCACCTCCATCTTTCTTTCTACAACACAACAAACTTCCATGCCAGTCTTCTTGATCACATACAGAAAAGTAAAATCTGTTATGATTGAAGAAACGACTCATGACTCTAGCTTATTAATTGCTGGAAAAGTCTCAAGAGGTTCTCCATATATTATGACACAGATTCACATCCCCAGATGATAAGGAAGACTGACAAAAAGTGCATGCAGGCTGTGAGAGACCAGGGCAAAGTAACAACCCCACACACTGTGGGACCCTGCCTGGATCCCAAAGCCAAAAAGAATGCGTTAGTCAGAAAACTGGTGAAGATCAAATGAAGCATTCCATTTGGATAACAGCATCCTGCCAATGTTAATTTCCGGTTTGGATCATTGTGCTGGGCTATATGAGATGTTTACAATGGGGGAGGAATATTTGGAAGTTCTTCTCAAATTTTCCATAAATCTAAAAAAAAAAAAAAAAATCAAGATTTTTTTAAAGTAATATATTGTATTACTCATATATGTATTTTTCAAGATATAACATATATGCTGTATATATTATTGTTCAGCAAGTTCTTTTTTCATTCAACAATATAAACTGATGTTGTCATTCAGTTTAAATTCATTCTCATTAATTGCTTCATGATATAAACGTGCTTCAATGATGATACTGATAAAATTTAAATTTTTTTCTAATTTTCCATTATTTACAAATAATACAACCATGAAAAATGTCAGTTTGGGCACCCATATTTGTATCTCTGATCAAAACATGGAAATTCTGATTGACAGGGTATGCACGATTTCAAGTTAATGAGTTTATATTAGTTATCTCCCCAATACGGCTATACCAATTAATACTCCATCATTATTATGTAGATATACCAAAATCCATAACATTTTTCTTAACATTGCCCTGATGAGTATCTTACTGTTGTTCTTATTTTCATTTCTCTGACATCCAGTGAAGTTCAGCAACTTTTCACTTTCATTATTTGACCTTTTAATTTCCTTTTATGAGAAGTGTTTTCTAAGGTGACTTGCACAGTTTCCTACTGAGTTGATTTTATCATTTTCTTATAAAGTTTTTACAAATTCTGGACTAGTACTTTGCTTTGCTACTGCCTTGTTTGTTTCTTATCATTCTATTTCCAAATAAGCAGTTATTAGGTAAACACTTCAATTTGTCAAGTCAAATCTGTGGATGTCTTTTGATAGTTCCTGCCATTGGTGTCTGAATAAAGCCCTCCCTCTTTTTTTAAGTAATAAGAATGTTCTTCTTGTTTTACTTTAATGATTTTATTTTTTTTTTTAATTTTTTATTGTTGGCTGTTCAAAACATTACATAGTTCTTGATATATCATATTTCACAATTTGATTCAAGTGGGTTATGAGCTCCCATTTTTACCCCATATACAGATTGCAGAATCACATCAGTTACACATCCATTGATTTACATATTGCCATACTAGTGTTTGTTGTATTCTGCTGCCTTTCCTATCCTCTACTATCACCCCTCCCCTCCCCTCCCCTCCCCTCTTCTCTCTCTGCCCCCTCTACTGACATTAGTTTGTCCCCCTTGTATTATTTTTCCCCTTCCCCTCACTTCCTCTTGTATGTACTTTTGTATAACTCTGAGGGTCTCCTTCCATTTCCATGCATTTTCCCTTCTCTCTCCCTTTCCCTCCCACCTCTCATCCATGTTTAATGTTAATCTTCTCATGCTCTTCGACCCTACTCTGTTCTTAGTTACTCTCCTTATATCAAAGAAGACATTTGGCATTTGTTTTTTAGGGATTGGCTAGCTTCACTTAGCATAATCTGCTCTAATGCCATCCATTTCCCTGTAAATTCTATGATTTTGTCATTTTTTAATGCAGAGTAATACTCCATTGTGTATAAATGCCACATTTTTTTTATCCATTCATCCATTGAAGGGCATCTAGGTTGGTTCCACAGTCTAGCTATTGTGAATTGTGCTGCTATGAACATCGATGTAGCAGTGTCCCTGTAGCATGCTCTTTTTAGGTCTTTAGGGAATAGACCGAGAAGGGGAATAGCTGGGTCAAATGGTGGCTCCATTCCCAGCTTTCCAAGAAATCTCCATACTGCTTTCCAAATTGGCTGCACCAATTTGCAGTCCCACCAGCAATGTACAAGTGTACCCTTTTCCCCACATCCTCGCCAGCACTTGTTGTTGTTTGACTTCATAATGGCTGCCAATCTAACTGGAGTGAGATGGTATCTTAGGGTGGTTTTGATTTGCATTTCTCTGACTGCTAGAGATGGTGAGCATTTTTTCATGTACTTGTTGATTGATTGTATGTCCTCCTCTGAGAAGTGTCTGTTCAGGTCCTTGGCCCATTTGTTGATTGGGTTGTTTGTTCTCTTATTGTCTAATTTTTTGAGTTCTTTGTATACTCTGGATATTAGGGCTCTATCTGAAGTGTGAGGAGTAAAGATTTGTTCCCAGGATGTAGGCTCTCTATTTACCTCTCTTATTGTTTCTTTTGCTGAGAAAAAACTTTTTAGTTTGAGTAAGTCCCATTTGTTGATTCTAGTTATTAACTTTTGTGCTATGGGTGTCCTATTGAGGAATTTGGAGCCCGACCCCACAGTATGTAGATCGTAGCCAACTTTTTCTTCTATCAGACGCCGTGTCTCTGATTTGATATCAAGCTCCTTGATCCATTTTGAATTCACTTTTGTGCATGGCGAGAGAAAGGGATTCAGTTTCATTTTGTTGCATATGGATTTCCAGTTTTCCCAGCACCATTTGTTGAAGATGCTATCCTTCCTCCATTGCATGCTTTTAGACCCTTTATCAAATATAAGATAGTTGTAGTTTTGTGGATTGGTTTCTGTGTCCTCTATTCTGTACCATTGGTCCACCCGCCTGTTTTGGTACCAGTACCATGCTGTTTTTGTTACTATTGCTCTGTAATATAGTTTGAAGTCTGGTATCGCTATACCGCCTGATTCACATTTCCTGCTTAGCATTGTTTTTGCTATTCTGGGTCTTTTATTTTTCCATATGAATTTCATGATTGCTTTCTCTATTTCTACAAGAAATGCCGTTGGGATTTTGATTGGCATTGCATTAAACCTATAGAGAACTTTTGGTAATATCGCCATTTTGATGATGTTAGTTCTGCCTATCCATGAACAGGGTATATTTTTCCATCTTCTAAGATCTTCTTCTATTTCTCTCTTTAGGGTTCTGTAGTTTTCATTGTATAAGTCTTTCACCTCTTTTGTTAGGTTGATTCCCAAGTATTTTTTTTTTTTTGAAGATATTGTGAATGGAGTGGTTGTCCTCATTTCCATTTCAGAGGATTTGTCGCTGATATACAGGAATGCCTTTGATTTATGCGTGTTGATTTTATATCCTGCCACTTTGCTGAATTCATTTATTAGCTCTAATAGTTTCTTTGTAGACCCTTTTGGGTCTGCTAGGTATAGAATCATGTCATCTGCAAATAGTGATAATTTAAGTTCTTCTTTTCCTATTTTGATGCCTTTAATTTCTTTCGTCTGTCTAATTGCTCTGGCCAGTGTTTCGAGAACTATGTTGAACAGAAGTGGTGAGAGAGGGCATCCCTGTCTTGTTCCAGATTTTAGAGGGAATGCCTTCAGTTTTTCTCCATTCAGAATGATGCTAGCCTGAGGCTTAGCATAGATTGCTTTTACAATATTGAGGTATGTTCCTGTTATCCCTAGTTTTTCTAGAGTTTTGAACATAAAGGGATGCTGTACTTTGTCGAATGCTTTTTCCGCATCTATCGAGATGATCATATGGTTCTTATTTTTAAGTCTATTGATGTGGTGAATAACATTTATTGATTTCCGTATATTGAACCAGCCTTCCATCCCAGGGATGAATCCTACTTGATCATGGTGCACAATTTTTTTGATATGTTTTTGTATCCGAGTGGCCAGAATTTTATTGAGGATTTTTGCATCTAGGTTCATTAGAGATATTGGTCTGTAGTTTTCTTTCTTTGAAGTGTCTTTGTCTGGTTTAGGTATCAGGGTGATGTTGGCCTCGTAGAATGAATTTGGAAGTTCTCCCTCTTTTTCTATTTCCCGAAGTAGCTTGAAAAGTATTGGTATTAGTTCCTCTTTAAAGGTTTTGTAAAACTCTGCTGTATACCCATCCGGTCCTGGGCTTTTCTTAGTTGGTAGTCTTTTGATGGTTTCTTCTATTTCCTCAATTGATATTGGTCTGTTTAGGTTGTCTATATCCTCCTGACTCAATCTGGGCAGATCATATGACTTAAGAAATTTATCTATGCCTTCACTATCTTCTAATTTATTGGAGTATAAGGATTCAAAATAATTTTTGATTATCTTCTGTATTTCTGAAGTGTCTGTTGTGATATTGCCTCTTTCATCCCGTATGTTAGTGATTTGAGTTCTCTCTCTTCTTCTCTTCGCTAGCCTGGCTAAGGGTCTGTCGATTTTGTTTATTTTTTCAAAGAACCAACTTTTAGTTTTGTCAATTTTTTCAATTGTTTCTTTTGTTTCGATTTCATTAATTTCAGCTCTGATTTTAATTATTTCTTGCCTTCTACTTCTTTTGCTGTTGTTTTGCTCTTCTTTTTCTAGGATTTTGAGATGAAGTATGAGATCATTTATTTGTTGGTTTTTTCTTTTTTTAAGGAATGAACTCCAAGCAATGAATTTTCCTCTTAGAACTGCTTTCAATGTGTCCCATAGATTCCGATATGTTGTGTCTGTGTTTTCATTAATCTCTAAGAATTTTTTAATTTCCTCCTTGATGTCTTCTATAACCCATTGATCATTCAGTAACCTATTGTTCATTCTCCAAGTGATGTATTCTTTTTCCTTCCTTCTTTTATCGTTGATTTTCAGTTCCATTCCATTATGATCAGATAGGATGCATGGTATTATCTCTACTCCTTTGTATTGTCTAAGAGTTTCCCTGTGACATAATATATGATCTATTTTTGAGAAGGATCCATGTGCTGCTGAGAAAAAAGTGTAACTGCTTGATGTTGGGTGGTATATTCTATATATGTCAATTAAGTCTAGGTTATTAATTGTGTTATTGAGTTCTATAGCTTCCTTATTCAACTTTTGTTTGGAAGATCTGTCCAGTGGTGATAGAGGTGTGTTGAAGTCTCCCATGATTATTGTATGGTGGTCTATTAGACTCTTGAACTTGAGAAGAGTTTGTTTGATGAACATAGCTGCACCATTGTTTGGGGCATATATATTTATGATTGTTATGTCTTGTTGGTGTATGGTTCCCTTGAGCAGTATGTAGTGTCCCTCTTTATCCCTTTTGATTAACTTTGGCTTAAAATCTATTTTATTTGATATGAGTATGGATACTCCTGCTTGTTTCCGAAGTCCATATGAGTGATATGATTTTTCCCAACCTTTCACCTTCAGCCTTTGTATGTCTTTTCCTATCAAATGCGTCTCCTGTAGGCAGCATATTGTTGGGTCTTGTTTTGTGATCCATTCTACTAGCCTGTGTCTCTTGATTGGTGAGTTTAAGCCATTAACATTTAGGGTTATTATTGAGATATGGGTTGTTCTTCCAGCCATATTTGTTTATTTATGTTACTAAACATGGTTTGTTTTCCACTTTGATTATTTTCCCCCCTTTAGTGTCCTACCTCCCACTGTTGGTTTTCATTGTTATTTTCCATTTCCTCTTCCTGTAATGTTTTGCCAAGGATGTTTTGAAGAGATGGTTTTCTAGCTGCAAATTCTTTTAACTTTTGTTTATCGTGGAAGGTTTTAATTTCATCTTCCATCCTGAAGCTTAATTTCGCTGGAAACACAATTCTTGGTTGGAACCCATTTTCTTTCAGTGTTTGAAATATGTTATTCCAGGATCTTCTAGCTTTCAGAGTCTGTGTTGAAAGATCAGCTGTTATCCTGATTGGCTTACCCCTAAATGTGATCTGCTTCCTTTCTCTTGTAGCTTTTAAAATTCTCTCCTTATTCTGTATGTTGGGCATCTTCATTATAATGTGTCTAGGTGTGGGTCTCTTATGATTTTGCACATTCGGCGTCCTGTAGGCTTCTAGGATTTGGGGTTCTGTCTCATTCTTCAAGTCTGGGAAGTTTTCTCGAATTATTTCATTGAATAGATTGCTCATTCCTTTGGTTTGAAACTCTGTTCCTTCCTGTATCCCAATGACTCTTAAATTTGGTCTCTTGATGTTATCCCATATTTCTTGGATGTTCTGCTCATGGTTTCTTAACAGTCTTGCTGAGCTGTCTATGTTCTTTTCAAGTTGAAATACTTTATCTTCATTGTCTGATGTTCTGTCTTCTAAGTGTTCTACTCTGCTGGTAGTATTCTCAATTGAGTTTTTAAGTTGGATAATTGCTTCCTGCATTTCTAGAATTTCTGTTTGTTTGTTTTTTATAACCTCTATCTCCCTGTATAGTTGATCTTTTGCTTCTTGGATTTGTTTATGTAATTCATTGTTGAAGTGATCTTTCATTGTCTGATTTTGCTGTCTGATGTCTTCCTTGAGACTCCAGATCATCTGAAGCATGTATATCCTGAATTCTTTATCTGACATTCCATCAGCTGCAGCTATTACCTCTTCTAACGTTGAGTTGACCTGCATTGCTTGTGGTCCTTTCTTTCCTTGTCTCTTCATACTGTTCGCTTTCCTTTCTTCTTGGTGAAACTGTTATGCTATTGAATTTTCCCCCTATATATTTATATTGGTCTTGTATAGTTGCAAAGTCTCCCTCGCAGGCGCGGGCGGCGGCTCTGCCCCTCCTCCAATTGGGGCAATGTGCCTACCACGCCGGCAGGCCGCTGGGCCTGCTCTGCCAGTCGGAAGCAGGTCCGCCGACCTTGCAGGCGCGGGCGGCGGCTCTGTCCCTCTGCGGGCCGCTAGGCTTGTTCTGTCGGTGGTCGCAGTTCTGCCTACTTTGCAGGCGCAGGCAGCGGCACTGCCCCTCTGCAGGTCTCTGGGGCTGTACTACCAGTGGGTCGCAGGTCCGCCTACTTTGCAGGCGTGGGGGGGGGCGGCTCTACCCTTCCTCAGGCCACTGGGCCTGTTCTGTCTCTCGGTTGCAGGTCTGACCTGTTCTGATGGTGGTCTCAGTTCCGACTACCTTGCAGGCGCGGGGGGCAGGGGGCGGCTCAGCCTCTCAGCAGGCGGCTGCTCCTCTTCTGCAGGTGGGTCGCAGACCCGCCTACCTTGCAGGAGTGATTGGAAGCTCTGTCCCGCCGCGGGCCACTGGGCCTTTTCTGTCGGTGGTCACCCTTCCCCTACCTGGCAGGCGAGGGGGGTGGGGGGCGGCTCTGCCCCTCAGCAGGCCGCTGGGCCTGCTCTGTGTTTGGTCCCAGTTCCCTCTACTATGCCGGCGCCTAATGATTTTAATATTTGGATTGTTTACACTGAGGACTTGGATCCATCTAGAATGTCTTGTAAGTTGAATAAGTGAAAAGGATCTTTCCCCTTTGGATAGCTAATTAATCTAACACCATCTCCGTCATCAGCCCCTGACCCCTGTCACAGATTAATAATACTCCCTTAACCATTCAAAACAGAATGTTCCATTTTTGCAAACATGTTATAAGTTTGAAAACAATGTGCATCCTACAAAATTAGAATTATAAATTTTAAAATCTGAATTGAAATAGTTTGAGTCACACAATTGTCTGGATATTCAACAAATAACTGCTGTTGATCACTGTTGCTGCCAAGGGCCTCAGATTCTGTTTCCTACAGAATAGAAACCACAACTTGCATCTTCAATGACTACAGCCAACTCCTTGCTGTTCTGGGGTTTGTACTCTTTCCATTTACTGTAACACTTATCATACTGAATTGTGTTTCTTTGCTCACGTGACTTTTGCTCTCTCTGGACCAAAAGTCTTCTGGGGGCACAGTCCATGTCTCAAACATGTCTGCATACCCAGTGCCCAGCACACTGGCTGGTCCACGGCAGGCACTTAACAAGTGTTTATTAAATTGTTTCCTCTCCTGTGCAGTAATTTTCATCCTTTTTTGTTAGAAAAAGATGAGAAGAAAGATAAGTTGAGTCAGGGGCCACCTCTCCCTCAGGCCCTCCTTCCTCCTCAAAACACAGGAGAGCACCTCCATTATCTCTGCCATTCCCAAATACCTCTTAAAAGTCAAGCAAGTTTTACACAGTTCTAAACCTTTAGAGAAAAGAGACACATTAACAAGTGAGAGGAAACAAAAGAAAGAATTAAACAGCTGTGATGGTTTTTGCTCTCTTCATTCAGTGAACAAATATTTGGTCAGTTCCAACTGTGTCCATAGCAGAGTCTTAAGAACTGTGGGAAATACAAGTCCCTTCCTTGAGTTTGCCTTCAGAAGGAAAAAAGAAGAGAGAGTCAAGCATCTAAGAGACTGACAGCACATTTGGAACTGACTGGACATGAGAATTGATTCTTTGAGTTCTTGTTTCACATAGAAACAAAGAAGTATTCAATGACAGTAGGGACTTTCTCATTTCTCAAATGCCAAAGCAAACTCCTCTTCTGCCAAGTCCAAGTTATACTGTACCTTCAATCCTCTCACAGAGCTTATGCAAAGAGTGCATGGGGCAGGTCTCGCACAGCTTGATCTGAGTTTTGGCACTCTGTAGGGCAGCAGCCGTACTGAAAGCTTGCTTCAGAGTCAGCATTACCTCATCGACCTACAAGAAGGAACAAAGCTCAGGTCGATATAAAAGTTGGCTTGCTTGGAAACACTAAAAACCCAATGGCAATGTGAGCGTTTACTGACTAAATAATAAATAATAGAATTTTGATGACTACAGAGCTGGCAGGGACAAAATATTAAACTTGAAAAGTAGGACCTTTCATCTATTATAATTGGACGGTGGATGAAATAAGATCATTTCAGTATGTGTAATATAATACTGGTCGGCTACTTGAATGCAACTTTCAAATCCCATGGAGGGTGACACTATCATAGACAGAGTAATTAGTAGATCAGGACACGGTTTAATTAAGTGATTTATCAGATAAAGACTTCTTTGGAAGTTTTGCCTGCCATATATAAGGAACAACAAAAGCGGTTCAACATTCACTTGTGTTAACTGTTTATTCTTCTGGATCACTTTCAATAGAAAAATAAACAAAGTAAGTGTTTAAATGAAGTTCTGGGGGGAAAATAAGATCAATGTAAATAACAGTGGGAAATGTCTATGATCATTGCTGGTCTTACCTCCACAGCTTCCCATGGATTACCACTGCACTTCTGAATTACAACAGTTCTGACATCTGGGTATCTAGAAGCTGGGTCTCAATGTTAAGCCAGCAGCTTGCAAATATCCAGCTGGTTTCTTTCTTGCTCTTCCACTGACCCAGTCCAGAACATTCAATCTAGACTTTTAGTTTCCTGTTGCTTCTTTGAAACCAACTAACAGCTCATCCTTAGGCACTGTTAAACCCCTCAGGCTTCACCTTCCTTTTCTGTGACCTAATCACCAATACAAAATGTGATTTTTCTGGGCTGGAATTATGGCTCAGTGGTAGAGCGCTCGCCTAGTGCATGAGAGGCCCTGGGTTTGATCCTCAGTACCACATAAAAATAAAATAAAGGTATTTAGTCCAACTACAACTAAATAAACAAAATATTTTTCTAAAAAAGATGTGATTTTCCCGCACTCTAGAACGTAGATCACATTCTGAAACCTACATGGCAGAGCTACTGAACTCTAAGGGCCTCATCCCAACTAACTTTTATATTCAAAAGCATTGGTCATACTTGGCAATCCACTCTTTCTTTTTTAACTTTATTCTTCCCCTTCCCCTATGGCCTGGTTTAAGAATAAGTCATTATCTAAAGAATTTAATCTACTTCTGCATTTCAGTATATGAGGAACCTGGAATATAAAGAAACTTTGCTCTCCAAATATGACTGAAATAAAAGATCAAACCAAACACTAAGCAGTCAGCCATTATTGCTATGCTTTATTATATTACCAATCTTAAAAAGGTTTATGAATAATTTCATATTCTATCAATAAAAATGAATTGTTCATGTGATCTTACACTATAATTAAAAATAAATACTTCTAATATTAAAACTAAATGTGATTCATGTTTAATGCTTTGCATTCTGATTTTATTTGCTTTGTTTTATATTCAAAGGTAATTTAATTATTTATGCAGATACACATTTATTTCTATTTTCTTGTTTCTCATTTACTTGAGACACTGAAGGGGTTAGAAATTGGCTTAGTAATATAAATAGCTTTAGTTTTGGTAATCTGTCATTTAATTATACTGCCTTGTAAAGCCTCCTGTGGAAATACTGAATGTTTGTATTCTCTTCTCTATTTCTAGATGAAACAAGAAGCCATTTCAAAAGTGTCTAAAATGTGTCTACCAACTTCTCCTGGCCACAACACTCTGACTAATAAAATGTTAAATGTTTTGTTTGCTGAAGTCCACAATTTTTTCCAGATGGCCTATATATTCTATCATGAAATCAGAACAACCAAAAGTTCAAATTAGTACACTAAGAATACCAAAACAAAACAACAACAACAAAAAACTGTAAGTCATGTAAAAAGGTTAAAAGCTAAGGAATGAGCAAAGACAAATCAATCATATGCAAACCAAAGGAAAGTATTCTTGGCATTACCATCTGACAAAATCACATTCCCAGTGAAAAGCATGATATTGGACAAATAAAGCTAATTTATGATATGAAGGAGAAAATATATAATAAATACTCGTAAGCATTATAACCAAATTTAGGTATTATATAGCATTTTAAAGTAAGTCTCTAAGAATAATAGACTTGTGTAAAGACTTCAAAAGATCATCTAGTCTAATTCTCTGGGAAATTTTAAATTCACAAAGTATTCAATAAAGAATGGCACTGATCCATTTTAACAACTGTTAACAAGGTAATGTTCTACTTCAGTGCTAACCAGTCACCCACATATTGAAGTGTTCTCTATGTTTGTTAGATTTTAAGCCCCTCTGTCACATTCTATATTGTGTGTAAATTCTCACGTGACCACTTGTATGCCTAAAGTCTCCTCCCATAGTTCCCAGTCTAAACAATTCCAGTTACTTGCATTTTTACTCAGATGAAAAACATTCCATAGATAATTGCTCATTCCTGAAAAATCGACAACTTTTCCTTACCATTGAAATCACAGATCTCAAACTTGAACCTGTCTTTTTACCTGCTATCTTCTCAACTTTGCTCCTTAATAGTTAGAGATTTAATTTTTAGTTTAATCAATACCAGATATAAGAGAAAGATAACTTCCTAGACTGTATACCTCATTCTCCTATCAATATGCTAATATTTTATTTATAATGAATACCATGCTTATTTCATTAATTATTAATATCATATAAATTTTGAGTCTTGGGTAACATGGATTTTTTTCCCCTTTCTTCTTCCTTTTGGTTATACTTTCCCTGAATAGTTTTCTCTGCATCTATGGAATTTAGATATTCTTTATTTTTTTCACACTCTTTAAAAATCAATTTTGGAGAAAGCACTTTTAATGAATTATTTTCTACAAATTTGAAGAGTTGGTTAGACAAGATGAGCTCTTAATGCTCTTTCAAGGAGGAAGCGAGAGGGATCACTAAGCATTTGAACTTAACCGCAACCCTCTGGAGCCCTTCAGAACACTATAGTATTTACCAACTCATAACAACTGTTACAAAGAAGCAAAAGAAAATGCTAATTGTGTGTTCCTGTTACTCAGAAAAGATGTCAGCATGCACTCCTTTTGAAATATTTTTGTCTTCTACAACTGCCAAGCCACATCAATCAATCTAACACTGCTTGAACTGACATTTGGCAATTTTGTTTTGCTCTGTTTGTTGGCTGCTTGAGCCATCCCTCTATTATGCAGAAATGTACAGTTAATGTTTCTTTTGGCTTGCAGATCTGATGTCTCATTATTCATTTTAAGAGGATTAGTGATAAAATTAAATAGGGTTTGAAAGATCCTAGCAGGGGCTGTTCTTAAGAATAATGAGGCTAAAACTTGGACTCTGAAAGTGGTTTAAGTAACAGAAGGGCATTTGCAGCCAGTGCAGTCTGTTGCCTTAGTCACAGCGCATGATAGGTGGAAAGACAGCATGTCCAAGACCTTCTGCAATTCCATTTCTAAACCCATTCTACAAGCACTGGAGGTGGGGGGGACACTAAAAATCTATGAAAGAAAATGGAAATAAAAGGGGGTTTACATAGCCTTCCTTTTCATGCAAGGGATGCAGTGAGCAGAGACTGGCCAACACCAGGAAAATGCCTGAAGTTAAGAGCGATATGCTCATTCCATCATTCAAACTATGAAAATACCAGGCTGGGAACATAGCTCAGTGGTACAGCACTTGCCCAGCACACACATGGCCCTGATACAATCCCCACAAAGAAAGAAAGAAACCAACTATCAAAAACAGTACAAGGATATAACGTGAATGAGAAATAAGCCAAACTGTCAACTTCACAGGGGAATGGCTAGTAATGTAAACAGATAAAAGAAGACCGTTGTTTGGCAGGAACTGTAAGAAACTTGTTCAGAGTGTAGTCAGAGTCCTAAAGACAGGACAGTAAAAGACTCAATTCCTCAAAAAAGGGACTCAAAAGGCTTCAGAAGGGTGTGCTATTTTGGCTGGGTCGTGAGTAAAAAGAAGGGGAAGGGCATTCAGATTTTGGTAAGGTGGGCCCACACCTGCTTGACCACTAAAGAGGCAACTCCAGTCCTGCACAATCTCCTTGTAGAGCAGAGGGTGACCCCTTGAGGCCCACATGGTCCCCTTACCCAGCCTGGTAGAATGGGAAGCAGTAAGCCCTGGCTGTGGCCTCTTTGGCCACAGTCGTCTCCTCACTCTACAGAGTGGACAGTGACCTCTGAACCATAGCTGCACTCCCCCAAGCCTCCAGGGGCCTTCGGACACTCATTGAAATCGTAGATCTCAGGCTGGGGCTGGGAGTGTAGCTCAGTGGTAGAGCTCTAGCTTAGTATGTGCAAGGCCCTGATTTCAATCCCCAGTACTGGGCAGGGGGGGATCCTTGCTGGCATGTATGCCCCATGCACTTCATCACCTGCTGGTTTCTGTAAGCACAATCACACCAATGATCAAACCAGTCTCTGTGGTTTGGCTCAAAAAACAGCTTGTGACAGAACAACCTGGGTGAAGGCACAGTTGTGAAGGGCACGGCACTGCAGTGTGTGTGGAGAATCACAGCACAAGAGGTTGAAGAAGAAGGAAGGTAGCCCCATCACATGCTGGACCATCTAGCTATCATCCCTTAATAAGAAACTGTATACTAGGCTCCTGTGGGATCTGGTGAGAAATAGAACTCCAACTTAATGTGGAAAATTTATAGGTGACAGATTAACCCGGTGGCAGAAGGAACATGAAGATCACTAATAAAGGAGTCTAGATAAAGAAGAATCCCCAGAAAGAGCACAGAGGAAAGGGAGGATGGAAGAAAGAGACGTGTCTATCTTCACGACAACAGGTACTGGCAAACAACGGGATACAGAAGGTGACGGAATGCATTAAGGTCCTTAAGTTACAGAGTTGGGTAAATGGTGCTGCCTAAATAAAAACTAGGGGATCCACAAGAGGTTTTGAAAAGGCAGGGCAGGATGGGATCCAGAACATGGTAGAAGGATCAGCCTTAGACAGGAGGAGGGACAAGGTGGGAAGGAGGGAGGTATGAGTGCCAGGGATGAGTAAGGAGTGTGGCACAGATGGCCACACTCCTTATGTTATCCTTTGCTACCAAACTTACATGGCTGTATTTTTCTAGTGTTGTCAATGGTTCTCTTTCCCTCTACCCACTGGGTGTTCACTCACCCCCATGCCTTCCACTATTATTAGCTAATGACCACCCTCATATTTCTATCTCACATCCTAAAGTGAACCTAATCAACACAGATCACCTGGTATAAATGTGGACTATTTCCCAAGTATGGTTAATTATCTAGAAGAAAAGTGAAACTCAAATGGAACTTTCTAGAAAAAGAAACTATTAAGGATAGAAATTTTATATTCCCTAGAAAAAAATGTAGAGACCTAGGGGCCCTAGTCAAAAAGTTCCTTCATACCAATCCATTCTCACTTTTTCATTACTCCTAACTTAAAAGTGTTTTCACCGGGAACGTGAAGGCAGGGGAACTAAGATGCACCAAGGAAATGAGGACAATACTGCCTTGCTTATTTACTTATTCCTAAGTAGATGTGCTGCCCTGGTAGAGATACTAGGCTGGATTACATGTTGTTATGGTTTAGTTATCAGGGGTCTCCCAAAAGCTATGTGTGAGACAATGCAAGAGGGTTTAGAGGTGAAGTATTTGCTTTTCTCATCTTGTTATCTGAGCAATGGAAAAAGCAACAGCTTTTTCTCTTACTAGTCTTTTCCTATCTCTTAAAACTACTCCTGGTACCATGACTGGGTTTGTCAAATCCATATAAAGTATCCAGAATTAAAAACTGCCACGGCAATTAGTTTTTGTTTCTCTAGTTCTGTGCTGCCTAGAAGGGTAAAAATATATTCCTAGATGCCCTCTTCTTTTCCCTCTGAGGCCTGGGTTCACAAAGACAAGCCTTCTGTAAGAGAGATGTGCTGGCAGAAGCACAGGGTCAGCATTAACACCACTCACCAGAGATTCACTGGCACACTGGAATACATAACAAACGTACTGGCTCATCCCAGGCTCTGGAGACTCCCGGCAGATAAAGCCAAAGTGATCAACGTGCTTTATACCCTAGATGAGGGGAAAGAAGAACAATACCGAAATTATGGGAACATGTCCTTTTAACAACCATGGGAATCCACCTTGCTTCTACACCTTCCCAGTTTCAGGAATTTCTCCTTCACAGAAAAGTGATGGGGAACATAATGTCACAGCAAATGTACACATGGCCTGTTGACTCATAATATAAAGGATGAGACCAGCTCAGATTGTTTTGTTTCTGATAAACACTCTGACTCAGGGCCACAGGAAGAAAAATAGTGATATCATGATCCACTGAACCTTGTAATAAAACCACTACTCCAATGTTTCCAAGTAACAGTTTTCAATTTATTGTCTTCTTAAAAGAGCAGTCTTCTATACGTAGCTAAGAATCTGAAGAAACTACAACTGACAATATTCAAATACTATGCAATTTGCTGAAATATGAATGAAATACTAGAATATCTATTTATAGACACTCAAAGAGGCACACTGGTAAAAGATGGATTTTTTTTAAAAGATTATTACAGGTCCCAATTATTCACATTCATAAATCACTGTACTTTTTGGACCCAGGCTATATAGCCTCACCTATATTTAATAAAAAATTCAGAACATTTGTCACTTTCATTCAGTCTGAATATATGCATGCATACCAATAAGTAGATGACCTTATTTTAATAGCAAGCACAGTACTTTGAAAAGCAAGATAGACAAAAAGTTTAAAGTTGTCCTAAAATCACCTAAATCTAAGTGAGAAGAAAACAGACTCTGGAATTAGAATTGTACTTAAACCTAGCTAATCTGCTAGATATGAGACACCGTGCTGGGTTGCTAAGGAGGGATAAGGTTGCAGTGTGGTACAACTCATTAGTGATTCAGGATTATCTTTGGGAGCTGGGGTGTAGTTCAGTGGTAGAGCACTTGCCTAGCATGTTGTGAAGCCCTGGGTTCCATCTCCAGCACCAGCGAAGTGTGGTGGGGATAGTCTCTACTAACTTAGTACTAAATAGGAAAAATTCACAGAACTTCATTAGCTCAGCAGGTCTTCAGGTGCTGGCAACATTCCCAGCAAAAAAAAAAAAAAAGAAAAAAAGCCACTCCCTTATTCTCCATGCTTGCCAGGAAAACAGTCATACAGATTTTAAAGAAAGAAACATTTGTAGGTGTGCAGTACTCAAAAACAGGCCTATTTCTTAATACAGTGGCATTGTATCAACTTGAGTCCATGGAAAGAGGTACTGTAATGAGAGAACTTTCCACCAATTTCCCTCATGCTTTTGTTTAATTCTTCTCCTGAACCACAATATCAGAGCTTGCCTTTAATAAAAAAGAAGAGCAAAACTGTATTTGAACTTCCAGTTTTATATATTTGGATCTTCTTTTTCTTCCAATTTTTTAACTGGTTTCTTTTGGATATTCCATGAGCACTATTTTTCTTAGTGGGAGACTTGGGAAACACGGGGGCATAGAAATATGTGTGCTTTTAAGGATGTCTCTTGGTACTGTGGGGGCAGGAACTGCACCTGGTTTATGTAGTGCTTTCTCTCCAGCACTCCCACAAGACCCACTATATAGAAAGGGCCCATTCACTCAACATTTACCAAACCCCTAAGGTAACAGTTTCATTTTATTCTAACATCTCACATCAAAGCATAAAACACCTGCCTTCGTGGAGCTTATGATCTTATAGAAATTCCCAGTAAACATATCATAAGGATACTTAATAAGTTCTTTCTCAGGTAAATTAAGAATTTTCTAAAATTCTTTGGTACCAAAAAGAATTTCTACCACATTTCTGTGTCCTTTAAATAGGAATTTAGAAATGTATAATATATGTTCCTCTTAAAATGATGTGCCACTAAGTTACTGGAGTACAGAATGTTTATACATACAAAATAATTTTGTGTATCCATATAATAGAAAAAAATACTATCAATCCCTGGGTCCTTAGGATGCTAGTTTATGCCTAACATTATAATCATATATATATATATATATATATATATATATATATATATATATATATATATATATATATTTTTTTTTTTTTTTTTTTTTTAAAGTTGTCCACGGACCTTTATTTTATATGCGGTGCTGAGAATCAAACCCAGTGCCTCACACATGCTAGGCAAGTGCTCTGCCACTGAGCCATAACTCCCTAACATTATAATCTTGTACACATTTGGCTGCATCAATTATTTTAACAACATTTAAATACATAGTTTGTGAATTAAAAATAAAAGAACAAAAATACTAAAAATGTTCTTTTCAAAATTTAAGATTTACATTAGCAGAAGCTGAAAACCCTAGTTCTCCTTTTACTACCTGCTATGGTATAAAGAGCAAACATGACTCAGTTATACCCACAAGTCCCACTGCCCAAGGTTAAGGAACACTAACTGTGAAGTACTTTGAAAAGAACTCACCACCAAAAAATTGCAGCAGTGGAAGGGATTTGATGAAGTGTCATGACAAAGAGAAAGAGCTTATTAGTATGAAGACAACTGTTAGGATGGACACTAAGGGACCTGGACAGGATTTGTTACATAAAGAATGAACAAATTTTAATTTTTCATAACAAATTTTATTTTTAAAAAATTAAAGAACATTAAAATGTGAGGGAGTTTATGCCCAGTTATTCTGTGGATAGTTGTGGAAAAAAAAAAACTTAATGGGTTTCTTCAAAAACTATTTTACAACTCAATACATACCTGAGAACAAGAGGAGATATCTTTAAAATTCTTTTCTAGCACAACTGATTTTGTGTCTGGACTGATAAGGTTAATCTCAAATCGCCCAACCTTGAAAATAAAAGTACTCCAGTTAATTTCAACTCACAAGGACCTAACATCTTACTTTACTACTAAATATTCAAATAGCAATAATAGATTCAAATTCCTGATATATCCACATGTTCTCCAACATGCAATCCAACCAGTATTTTTTAAAATACTTTTTAGTTGTAGGTGGACACAAAACTTTTATTTTATTTATTTATATGTGGTGCTAAGGATCGAACCCAGTGCCTCACATGTGCTAGGCAAGCACTCTACCACTGAGCCACAACCCCAACCCCTCAAACCAATATTCTGACTCCAAATATCAGTTTTGTAATATCAAAATATTCCTTTTCTTTATCAAAGATAATGAAAATTAAATTGCTCTTAAATTATGAGATGAAAAATTATTTTTCAGATGAGAAATTGCCTTTCAAAAAATGTGCCATCGTTCCTCATTTCATAATTTCTGAAAGTATCAATTATTTATTTATACTATAATCATTCTTTCTCCCAAATACTCAATGAAATGATATAAACATAACTGAACTAAGTTAAAAATTTTTAAATAAAGAGACATTCAGAAAAATTAACAGTAAGAACTATGACTTGTTAAGAAAAAGAGAAAATGTGACAGCCCGAAAACTTACTTAAACTTATCACCAAAGGAAAGACCAGAGGTACATTAATCATTAACCAAGAGCCTAGAGGACCCCCAGCCCCCGAAAAAGATGAACTTTTTTGCAGGGTGGGGACAGGATGAACTTTTTTTTTTTTTTTAAATAAACTAGTCCTAGTGCATAAAGCAAATATTATGCACTGGGACTCTTTACTGAAGTACACCCTGGAATTTCCTTCTGGGGTTCTTTAAAGCAGAATAAAAGGGAAGTCATTCTGTTTTTTCTAGAAAACTCAAATGTTAACAAGCTGAAGATGAAAGACCATCTACAAAACACTGTTGTAACTTAAGTTCTTTAAGTAGAGTTTGACATTTTCTGTACCCTGCAGGACATTCAAAAACAGTTTTAGAATTAAGAACTCTTTTTTTTTTTACACCCATAATATGACTGACATTAAATCATTCAATAATCAGTCCAGTGGACGATCAGGCCAGTCGTGTTTCTTTAACCTTTCCTTTGGTATGCACAGTAAGTTGATGTGTTCTCATCTGAAATACACTTAGGAGTCTCCGGAGTTTTCATCTTTCTCTCTAGAAAGATCATCTTTTCTCTCCATGCCAAATAAGACTCCTAGATTACCTCTTCCAATCCTGAAAAGACTGTCTCTCTGCAGTTATTTTAAAAAGAAAAGAAAAAAAAAATCTTTAAGAATCAACTCAAGACAATGGTGATAGATAGGAAGAGCATCCATCACATGACTAATCTTGGAATACAGAGTGATCCATCCCAGGTTCCACCAGGTCACCATGACGCTCCTCTCATTAGCCCTTTCTCCTCCTCTTCCTCTCCTGGCTACAGCCCATGCTCTATGTCTGCCTCTCTCGCCTTCTAGGTTTTCCTGTGCGCTCTTTCCCCACCGGGACTATCTGCATTTGAGGGGAAAACACATGAAAGTTGGATTCTTTCTCACAACTACTGGAGTGAGCAGGAAGAACTAGGAGGTAAGTGCCCTGTCCAGCCACGTGTGCTGGAGCCGGCCGGGAGCACCCGGTGCTGGTACCTGAAACAGCATCGTTCTGTTCTTCTCCGAATCCGAGGGCTGCACGTGGCTGGGCGCGCTCGCGTGTCTCCTTCGAGGCTGTGATTTCTGGGCGTTCTCGTGAACTTTCCTTTGCAGGGCTCCGGTGACACTGCTGCACCGAGACCGAAACTCCTGCTGTTCATCAAAGCCACAGTCCTCCAAAATCCGCTCGGGGAAACAAACACGGGAGCTGGACAGGGCAGGCTGGCTGGCCACGGCCGGCAGCGCAGGGCGGCTGTTGGCAAGGCCCTCCGCCTCCTCTGGCAAGCTGTCTCCTGGGGACCCAGGCGACTCAGCCTCGAAGACCACCAGATCTTCGCCAGGATCCGCTTGCTGCTCGCCCTGCAGCCGCAGGCGCTGCTGTTCGTGCAGGCTGAACTTCTCAATGCAATCATCAATGAGGCTGGATGGGGCCTTCTTGTGAGTCACTACCACCTTGCCGCAGTACAGGACTTCGAACTTCTGAGAGTTGTAAAAGGCATCCTCGTTATCTTTGCTGGGTTTGGCATCCTCTTTCATGGCTGCTTTAGATAACTGCCTTATACTACTGATTACATCAGGAACCTGGGGAAAAAATTGAAACACCTGTTCAGCAGAATATTCTCAGATGATTTATGTTTACCTAGACCTGCTATATACCATATGAAATGGATTTTCACCCTAAATGGCAGAATATAGGAAACAATAAACCCGGCACAAGATAAAGCAGAAACTTAAACTATACTATATGACAAAAAATGACTTCAAGGTAAAGTTGAAATTCAATGTAAGTTTATTAAAATTCAAACCTGGTAGGCTGAGACAAGAGGATCACAAGTTCAAAGTCAGCCTCAGCAATTTTGTAAGGCCATAAGCAACTTCATGAGACCCTAACTCAAAATAAAAAATATAAAGGGCTATGGATGTGGCTCGTGATTGAGTTCCCTGGTTTCAAACCTTGGTACCAGAATAAATAAATAAATAAATAATGAGATTGAAACTTAATACCAGTATTATACTCTTTCACTTTAAATGAATTAATTTCCAAAAACAAAACCATAAGACTATATAGACTACTATAAACTTTTAATAAAGCATAATATATCTTTTGATAACTTCTAAAAGTTTTAACAGAAAGGAACCAAAGTTCCAACAATGAGGATAAAACAAACATTCTGGATAAAGAGATTAAAACCCAACACACAGTGTTAGCCATTAGGGAAGATGCAAACTAAAACCACAACCAGATACCACTATTGCTATTAGAAAACCTAACATCAAAAAAGTAAGTGCCAGCAAGGATGTGAAGCAAGTGGAACTCTCATACACTGTATGCAGAATGTATGTAAAATGACACACTCTTTAAAAAGCCATTTGGCAGTTTCTTTGGTATTAAACATATATCTACATCACAACGAGCCCTTCTACTCCTAGAGATTTTTCTAAGACTAGAAAATATACCCACACAAGGGCTAGTGTGCAAAAATTCATACCAACTTTGATCACAATACCAAAACACTGAAAACGACCCAAATACCCATCAACAAGTGAACACAGAGAGCAAATGTGATACATGCATACAGAGTGACACCACTCATCACCTCTGACCTGGTCTACTGCAGTACACTTTAACTAGGTTTCCTAGACATCCCTCAATCTCCTTTCAAAAGCCAAAATGATCCTTCTTAAACTTCTTGCATGTTTCTTTAGAAAACCAAAGCATGCCACCCCAAAATATGTCACATTGGCATGTCGATTATTTTGAAATAACAGCAGGTGAGTTACAGCAGATGCAATAAGGGCACTCTGGCCCTCCTTTTCCTCCTGAAAGCAGAAGACAACTCCCACATGAAAGATGTCCCCCCAGAACTACAAGGAAGGAAGAGTTCAGGTCAAGAGTAACCAGCCAAACAAGCAACATTAAAGTAGCCCATCTCTTAGTCCCTTTTCCACAATTAACCACCATGTCCCAAACCCTTTGTCCTGGCTGGTTTTCATAATTTACTACTCTCTGTCTAACTACTATGAAAACAGTTACCCTGACTGCTTCTTTAGATATTTGTGTTTTCTTGTAAGGGGTCACATGTAAAATTTACTAAATAAAATTTGTATGTTTATCACATGTTACTCTGTCTCATGTCAGTCTCTGCTGGGGAATCTAACAGAATAAAAGAGAAATTTTATCCCTCCTACATTACTCACCTGCAAAACCCTCCAATAGCTCCCCATTTCTAAACAGTAAAAGCCACAATCTTTGCATCACCCTACGTGGTCCTTACCAACCACGTATGACATACAGATTAAATCTGCACAGTCAGTAGTTACACATCTTTCATAAGACTTTAGATGGTTACTTTGCAATTTTTCACTGTTCCTGATCTTATCTCCTACTATATTTTCTTCCCACATACTCTGCTCCACCCACACTGGCCTCCTTGCTAGTTCTTCAACATGCTAGGCAGCTGCCTACCTAAAATTCTCTGAACACTAGGCTCCTACCCCAAATATCCACCTGACTCTAGCTCAACTTGTTAGACGGCGCCCCCATGTGTCTCCCACTCAATGCACGTGTGCACACTTGCTCACACACACACACACACACACAGAGAAAGCCAGCATCTCTGGATTTTCCCCTGCTCCATTGCTCTCCACAGTGCATAACATCTTTACCATTTGGTATGGCTTCTAAGAGGGTCATAATTTTTCTTCCTTTCTTCTTCCATTGTGTCCCCATTGTTTCCCCAGAGCCTAGAATAATTCCTGGTACATAATAGGGTCTCAGTAAGTGATTGGTACCCCAAAAAAACTTTTTAGTAATTGTTATCTTTGAAAAAAGGCAAAGACCACTTATGTTCAGGGTTGCTTCATATTCGGACATCTATGATATGTCTTTATATCTTCTAGAACCAATTTTAAAACTAGAAATTTATTTTATTTCACATAATTACTTGGAATACACTGCTAGAGCATTCAAAGTTGAAAAACTGCAAGAATTTCAGCTGGCCCGTCTATTTCCTATGAAAGGATAAAGTCCTCGTACAGAAGGTTCGATGACTCACTCTGAACGATTCAACATGTCTCAGGGACACAGTCAGGTGTCTGTGCTAACACCTAACTAGCAATCTTAGCCCTGTGCCATTTTCTTCTTGGCGTGTACTCTAACTACCTGATGGAGACCAAAGCATGGGACAGTAAGTGAGGAGATATTCGACCCTGCAAAAAGGCAGATGATTCCAGGGAACTCAGCAAAGCCCTAACAGAATGATGTATTTGCCCTCATTACTCAGGTTCATAAAACCAGTGTGCTCCTAAACCTCCTAAAGAATCAGTATTATTATCTGTAGGCCTTTTTAAAAAAAAAAATCTATAGATGTTTTTATCTTATTACAACTGTTGCTATTATTTGGGTGCTGCCTGAAGAGTCATAGTCTACAAGTGAGAATGCACAAGAGGCCAGTTCCTCCTTAGTCATGTCAAATCCTCTGAATTATTTGGTTGCCCTTTTTCCACTACTGTTATATTGATATCTCTCAAGTGAAAACCTGATTAGTTATGGAAGTTCTGTAGTTACCCAGGACTCCTCCCTGTGTCCACAAGACTCAACACCTAAATGCAGTTCAGAAAATGACCCACTTTATATAAGCAAAGCTTATCATCTTAAATTCTGAATTGAGCAGGTAATTTAATCTTCCAATAATTTGAGGTGTTTATACCATAAAACAGATTCTAACTACCTTTACTACCTTCTCCCAGACTGTGACTAAGCTCAACTTTCAATGACTGGCTATGCAG
Source organism: Marmota flaviventris (assembly GCF_047511675.1). Taxonomy (NCBI): domain Eukaryota; kingdom Metazoa; phylum Chordata; class Mammalia; order Rodentia; family Sciuridae; genus Marmota; species Marmota flaviventris. The sequence continues at coordinate 100,261,745 of NC_092501.1, read as the reverse complement.
AGACTCTAATTGAGAAAATGATCTAACAACATTCAGCTCTATTCCTGCTAATCTTTAAGTGAAAGATACAGTATAAAATTTAGCATTATACAGCCCTGTCTATACACTCATCCCACACTATAAGGAAAACACTGATAATGTAAAATATCCATAATAGAAGAAAAAATTGATTATCAGAGAACTCAAAAACATGAGGCATTTACTTAAAGAATCCAAGAGAAATAAAATCTCTATCAATATCTGCATATACATAGTGTTTTAAATATCAGAATTCTCTTCCAGCAGTGTTTACCACCATGTTCATCTGTACAATTATAAATATTGTTGAATAAACTTGATTCCTTTGTGTATGTTTGTATCTTTCCAGCATCTCTTTTTCCTGTATCACTACACTGTAAGCGTTTAAGTGAGAAAGACTGAGCTGAGATGATTTTGTTTCTTCCATGCATGCAACCGCTAGGAAAATGGTCTTTGCTCAGAAGAACTTGAATAAATGTGATCAGCAAACAGAGGCATATGCAAAGCAGTAGACAATTACCCAGAATGCTGATGTAAGTTCTCCAGGATTGAAACAGGATTCGTAAATTGTCTTGAATCATCTATTGATGATTTAAGAGATCTGGCATTCTTAAAAATGGAAAGCCATGTCTCCCCGCTGTGCTCACGGTTCACCCAAAATAGGAAGTGATGGTGTTTCCAAAATGTCTCCAAATGCTACAGAGCCCCTCACCTACCTACTCCAACTATGTGTTCTAGTTATTCATATTCTAATTACAAATAATTCATTGCACAGACTCTGCCTAAATCCCACAGAGCCGGATGCAGATGTACAGCCAATCTAAGGCAACATTTTCACTCTGTGGCACCATGTAAACAACAAAAAAGACTCCACAAAACTAGGCACTAAGAGGTTTATATTCTATCTCCAGCTGTACCAAACTTTTGCTCAGTACTTTTGAGAGGCAGTGTTTCACCTCTGCAGACTAGAGTTTTTTCCTAGAGCAACATGAAAGGAGGAACGATATAGATGGTCAAAAAGATTTCACCTAGATTCAATTCTGTATTTACTTTTAGAGTAAGATAACATACCTTCAAGAAAAGGAAAATTAATGTTAATTATTAAATCAGAAATGCTGGGTATTGTTTTCATTAACACACACTAACCAATTAACAAACAATAAAACAAACAGAGCTTTTTGCAAATGTCTCATGGCATTTTAAAAAAGCACAGTGCCACCTTTAGCAAGTATTTTGTCCTTACACCTTCAGTGACTTCAATAAAACAGCTGAGATTCAAGTACCAAGAATCAGACATTAAAGCAATTGCTCGGACTAGACCAAAAATTTGTTGTCAGATTCCTTGATGCAAGGCTGTTGTTTCTTGTTAATATTATCATAATTACTTATCACGCTCCCAGAGATCCACTGGTATTTTTAAAACTACATTTCACCCAATTTCAAAAGGAAACAAATTCTACAACTACCTCACACTGATGTTTTAAAGATTTACACAAACATGGGAAAAAAATCTGGATAGCATAAAAAGCACTGAAAAAAAAAAATATATATATATATACCTCTGATCAGGAAGCCACTTGAACATTGGTGTCTTTCATAAACAACACTGCACAGGTCAAACAGATGTCGTCCTCATTTTTAGAACTTTGACGCACTTAAGAAATTCTCTTTTTATATAAGCCAATGGTAGTTTCACTGTAATTAAGTCCACATTATCACTATGCAGCCAAGAGAGAAACCGTTATTGCTTCAAAAGTTAAGTATTTCCTGAGTCTACAATCAGGAAATACACAGATTGTTCAGGACCAAAGAGCAAAAGTTTTAGCTTCCTTTAAAAAGAACCACTCTACTTTTGATGACCACTGCCTTTCTTATAATGTTTAAATAATCACAAGTGTCCAATAATTACTAATTGTGGAGATATGAGAAGATTAATCTATGATATAATGTTCTGGGTTTTTTTTCCTTACAGAGTTCAAATGAACTTCAGTAAATATTTTTAAGTGAATACAAATATGAATGTGAGAATACCATTCCTAAAATATGTTTAAACAAAAAATAGCAATTGGTCCATCTTTTACAATTGCTATGAGCTTCTTAACTGCTTGGTTCATTATTAATCTTTTTTTAATAATTATAAGACTTAGTTAAGGGGGAAAAAATAAAAGGAAACAAACAAGCTGAAATAAATTCCTAATATGGATAATTAAATTATTCTCCCTCAGAGTTAGTATGGAAAAGAAATATATTTGTTTTGGAAGCAATGCATGTCTTTAGGGGAAGTATAGATTTCCTTTATGATTCTGCTTTACTTAAGAAACGATGAAGAATAGTTTGTAGAGTCTCCAGGCAACCAAGGAAGAAGCCAAAAGTACAATGGCATGAAGTAAAATTTAGCATTTAAGAAATGACTAATTTGGTCATTTGATGTTATCATTTCTATTAGGCTTTTCAAAATCTCATTTTCCAATAATGGAGAATGATGGGAGGCTTACCCAGGTCATGAAACAGTTCATTTGTATTAAGGAAACATTTTCCCAGCCTCAGGTGCCTCGGAAGCATATTTCATGTTGTCATTTTTAAAGTGACACTGTCTGACCATTTCATATTAACTTTCATCCTAAAGTACTTCAGAGATCCTTTGTATTTAATGAGTTAAGAATCTAAATTATTATTTTAAAGTTTCCACAGTAAAATGACATTTCATTTTGACTGAGAATCAAAACAAACAAGAGTAACACAGTGACTTTAAAATCTCAGAATTATACAACCAAAGGTGCCCTTAAAAAAATCACTGGTCCCCTCCTATCTTGTTTTACAGATGTGGAAACAAACTGTCTACATCAAAAGCTAAACCAATGAAGAGGAAAATAATGAGATTGGGAAAGACTAAGCTATTTGGGGCCAAAGAAAGCAGAGTACAGTATCTCTGTGATTTAAACCAGAGTCCTACAAGTAGCTTTGTCTTTGATCCCTGGGCTAGGCGCCAACACAGTTCCTCTCAGCCCAGGCTTCAGTTCTTAGATACCTCAGCCACTTTGCTCCAAACATACTAACAGTTCAGCTCTTCTCTAACTGCTGCTGCCTTGATGCCCCGAGTTAGCAAAATCAGAGGCCAACATAACATGGAGTTAGGGGTCCTCTGTTTAAGGCTCCACTCCAGACCTATTAGTGTCTATAAAAAAGACACCACTCTCCTCTCAGTGTCAGGTTTATCATCTCCAACATGGAAATTTCAATGCTTATCTCAGAGGTAAGCTTGGAAAATAGAACTAAATGTGCAAAGATGCCTAAAAATGCTGGAACAATGAAAGCATTCGATGATTAATTAAGTCTAAAACATAATTCTGATGTGCACTGGGAAAGTGTGAAAGAAATAAGAAGCTTTTGCTAAGTAAACATCTCTGCCTCATGAAATTTAAGTGGGGAAAGGGAGAAAAAATAATCAATGATAAGTAAAATATCAAATATTTTAGACAGTGAAAAATAACACAAGGAATGGAAAAACTGAGAAGGACAGAATATTTGCAGAGGAATCATTGCAATTTTAGAGAAAGGATTCTCTGTAAGATGATACCTGAAGAAAAAATCTAAGGTCAGCAAGGACAGGAGCCCTACAAATATCCGGGGGAGGAACATTCCAGGCAGACAGAACATCAAGGCCCTGAAACATGCTCAGGAACCTCCACAAAGCCAATGGGCCTGGGTGCGAGGGAGGGAGCAGACGACAAATGAGGCAACCGCGGGAGACATGAGACCTGGAAATCCCATAGAGTCTTGAACAGACTTTGGCTTTTACTCTGAGTGAGACAGAAAGCCACTGGGAGGGTGCTGAGTGGAGAAATGACATGATTTAAGCTGTTTTCAAAGGATCCCTGTGACGAAAATGGACAAGTGCCCTGGGTGAGGGTGAACCACTGGTGGCTCACACAGGAGCTACTGCCAGGGAGGTGACAGAATTTTATAGGTACAGACAACATGATTTACCGGTGGGTCTGATATGGGGTGTAGGAGAGGGGAGGAGGCCAGGACGACTTCACTGTTTTTGGCTAGAGGCATCAGAAAAATGGAACTGCAATGAAATAGGTCAGGGGAAGAGTATGGCATAAGCGAACAGGAGCTGAGTTTTTGACATGTTAATTTTGAGAAGCTTATGGACATCCAGAGAAAGATGTCAGGAGGTAGTTCAATATGTGTCTGGAGCTCAGGAGAGAGACCCAGGGTGCAATAGAAAACTCTTGGATAGAGAGGGCATTTTAGGCCATGAGATCAAAGGATTTTATCAAGAATAAGTATAGATGACAAAGAAGGGATAAGGACCGAGACAGAGAGAGCTGGGCAGAGAAAGCAGTTTTTCCAGGGACCAAGCTCGGAGGCACACGATGCTTTATAGTTTAGATGATGAAGTAATGTGAACAAAGGAAAAAAAACAGCAAGAGCCAGGGTACAACCTGCTAAGTATGGCATCCTGAAGCCAGGTAAGAAAGGTATCCAAGAGGAAGGGAGTCACCGATGTGAGAATATGCATGACTTTGCAAGAAAAAGTTGTGGTGGGGGTGGAAGGGCTGAGGGCAAGAACCTTATTGGAAGTGGATTCAAAAGATAATTTCAAAAATGAAATCCCCAAACAATAAGAACAGAGAAGCTACTACGGAAGGAGCTGGATGAATAAGTGAGTCAAAAAGGGTTTTCTCTCAGAGATGGAAGAAATGACAGTTTCCAACAGAGAAGACCCCAGAGTGAATTGGAAGATCCAGACGAAGAGGGCAGGATTGCCGGTGCAATGTTCTTCAGTGGGCAAGGGAACAGACTGAACCGAGCGAAGGGTGGGGACAATTTATTGGAAAGAAAAAAGGCAGAACATAAAGAGATAGATATGGGCCAATATAAGACTTTCTCCTCTGACTTTTAATTTCCTCTGTAAAACAGAAAGCATGCTCATGAGCTGAGATGAAGATGGGGAGAAAGATCTAACAGAATATTGGACATGGCACATTAATTTTTTTTTCTTTTTTTTTAGGTGTAGATGGACACAACACAATGCCTTTATTTTTTATGTGGTGCTGAGGATCGAACACGGGTCCCGCCTGTGCTAGGCGAGCACTCTACCACTGAGCCACAGTCCCAGTCCTGGCTCATTAAATTTAATTCAAGGCTGACTGTAGGCTAAATTGGAGGTGAAGTTGTCTTTGGAATCCTCAAACTACCCCTTCTGAGCTCACCTGGGGCCATTTGCATTTTGACCTAAGGTTTAACTACAGATCTATCTCAAGCATCTTTGATAAGCTCAGGAACCAGGCAAGATGAAGAGAAAATCTGTACCATGAAATGAAAGCATGCAGATAAACTGCTTTCCATGCCCAGGAAGAGACTGGGAGCTATTCTATATAAATGGTATTTCTATAAGGAATACATTTTGGAAAAAGTTTGCATGTAATTAGGCAAAAACCACTATTTTACAAACAGCACAGTTGATGATAAAGTTGTTTATCACTTGTGAAAAATAATTCTGTATTTCTTTTCCTGGATATGGATGTGCTTTTTAAAGGTGAAATGAGAAACAAAGTCATCAAAGCGATAAGATAATACTGATTATAAATGTAATCAAAAAAGTTAATCTTTCAATTTCCAACTGTAACACAGACTAGGAGCATCTATGAAATGTTATTTATTTGTCTATACTGAAACTTTGAGAACCATGTTTTTGAAACATAGCATATCCCTCTACACAACCACAAAGCACTCACATTGTGAGATCAAACTAACACCTATTTATTTAACAGGATGCTTCTTACTCATCAAATCAGTCCTATTATGTGCTTTATTTTATTTTGTGTGTGATGCTAGGAATCAAACCCAGACAAAAATCTAGGCAAGTACTCTACCACTGAGCTACATCCCAGCTCATCACTCTTTTTTAAAAGTATACAGTTCAATTCTTCAGATATTAGTAATATACAGTTTTACTTTGGGACTACGAGGTGGGCTAAATATCTATTTAAAATGATAACTATCTTCAGACTGCCAGTCCTCTGCCAGAATCTGCCTCTGCCTTGGGGGGAATTAGGACTTCAACACATGAATTCTGAAGGCAGACAGGATTCTACCCATAACAACAATGACTGATTAACTTGGGAAGATTCAATGTGTTAACCCCACTGTCACCTCTCGGGGAATACAGGGGACCAGGTGTTAGTTCAATACCAGTTGTATTTCCTCGAACGAACACTAGAGGGCACTTTCCTACATGAACTAGTACAGAGAAAAATAAAATTCAAAACAGTATCATATAATACAGAAAAAAATGCCACTTTATAAAACATTGTTATCATTGTTCACATTTTAGGTTTATAAAATTAGCTACAGGGAATGAAATTAACTGGAATTTTAGCTAATTAAACAAGTGTGGAGATAAAATTAGTAAGTTAATAAAGTTAGGCCAAAAAAATTATATCAATCAGGATGTGACATTTGATCTGTTAAGTGTTTTCAAATAGGACATAATAAATAAAGGAAAACGATGTCTTGGTCCTTTATCAGGGCATATGAAAGTATAAAGCCATCTAAACAAAATGGAAAACTGGGTGGTTAGTAAGTTGTTTCACTCATGAGATGTCTGAACTCACAAGGAAAGAAGCCTGTGAGGGAGGCTTGGTTGTGCAATGGAATGGGCCTTGGGAAAGAGGCGAGGGAGCGAAGGCTAAGCCCAGAGGGATCTGGACACCACAAGTTCTCGCTGAGATCAGTAGATAAAGTTGTAATATTATCAGGAAACACAAATGCCACACATTTCTCAGAAACCTATTTTTGTCCTGGCCCTTCCATACTACTTCAGATATTTATACCACCACAACAGATTTTTCACGTTGCAAATGAAAAGTAATACGACATTTCTTGGACACGTATTCCAAGACTTCAGTTACTTGTAAACATTACCATGAATCACTAAAGGTACGAATGTCTCCCTTCTTTGAAGAAGAAAAACCCTAATGGCATCCTACCCAAGGATAAAAATGAAAACACGATGAAATGCCTCTCTACAAAAGTGGGCTTCCAGGAAGGGCAACAGAAGCAACCAGACCCTTAATCTCTGACCAGGACTGGTACCTTTCACAGATAAAGGAAGAGCACTGTTCTCCACTGTTCATTTTGGAAGCGCTATAATGCACTGTCACCAACCCTCACTGTAGAATTAAACTCCTAGAAACAAGAGTCATAATACAGTGTGCCTGATACAGCTGCTCCAGACAATGAAAAATTCGTACTATGATGTCTTGCAGCAAGATTGTCTTTTTGGCCCTCATTCCTTCCTCCTGTTTGGGAGTATACTGAACATCACCTAGGAAAGTGTCTGATCACAAAGGACATCTTTGGAGCTGACATGGGCTGTTAAAAAGTATCAAAACCCTCCTCCCCTCCCCTTCTCTTGTGTGATCTGGCAAAATGTATTCCAAGTTACCTCAAACATCGTGATCTTCCTGTTATCTTTAATTGTGGAAAATGAAAAACTTGAGATTTTCCAGAGTCTTGAAAAAGGAACATATTCCAAAGTGCCTCATGGACATCTGACTTGAAACCAGATTAACAAATATAATATGCACTGCCACAAGCAATAAACCTCTGGCTTTGAGGTCTCTGAAATGTTACCATTTCACTTGAAAGCAACCTGAAAGAGCATACTATATCTTCTCCCCTCAGCAAAGCTCAGCCCCATGACACCATTACCTTTCAGTGAATTGATGTTCATGATTTGTTAAGATTTTAAGTAAACCTTAGTAACTCAGTTTGCCAAAAGACGATTTTTTACTTTTCAAGTTTCACGTATGTCAACGTCAGGGGCTGTGGCTCAGTGGTAGCGCACTTGCCTAAATAAATAAAAAATAAAGGTCTATCAACAACTAAAAAATTTTTTAAATTTCATGTATGTCAGGCATGTTGATTTTTAATTCCTTAAATCAGCTCTTTCTTTGGAAGTTTAAACTGATTTTGTGACATTAAATTTTTTTTTCAGGATGTAATACTCTAATATCCAAAATATTTCTATATTAACATCTATAATAAAAGGATTCATGGTTATAGCAATTCTCCAATATTACCAATATAATCAACAGGAACAAAGATAAAAGAAATTAGGAACATCTCTTCAGTGGTTGCTAATGTTAAACTGTATGGTGTGATAAAATGGCCAAAATTTGTTTTTAATGTTCCCAAATAAGGAATTTATCTATCTTAGCTTCAATTTTTCCAAATGTCACAACTTCAAAGTCAGAAGCCAAATTCAAAGAAAATTAACAGCCCTAACTTTTTACACATGAATTGCTTCCAAGAAAGAATAAGATGATTCTAACTGAAAATCATTTTATGAATGATTTTGCTGTAATAGACACTGATTTATCTAAACAGTATCCTCCATTACTTGGAACAAATGGTTTCAGTGAACCCTGCCAATTCATGCACCCTCCCCTGCTCCAATCTCCCCAACCCTCACAAAGTGACCACAATAAAGAGCACAAAATACAAGCTGCTCTATGACATGTACCAGGATGGGAATGTGACCAAGCCAGGTCAGTCTTGAGTTGTTCCCTAATATCTTTCCATCAGAAGCTGAGGGGCAGCCATTTACCCATCTGAGTTAGCCTAGTACCACAAATGGCCACATACCTTCCCTAGAGAAAGCCAGTCTGCATAAGTGAAACCAAGAGGCAAAAAGAAGTAAATCCAAGAAAGGGAAAGGAGTCCTGGTGGGGTCATGTCCCTGGCTGCAGGCTGAAAGATGAACTTTTCGCCTCCTACAATTCTGGACACCACCCCAGGATCCTTTCACATGGGTGGTGTGGTTTTCACCCGTCTTTAAGAGTCCTACCTAGTATACAATCTATAAGAATATATGCTAACATAGCAGACGGTATCTAAAACTACCAACTTCATAAACAGTAGTCAAGGAATCAGTCAACATGACATATAATATGTGGACCCCAATCATTGGGAATGGATTCAATAATTTACCTGACTGAAATCCAGAACAGCAACTGATAGCACACAACAAGTTATTTCCCTCTATCTTAAAAGTACCATTAGGGCTGAGGGGCTGTTTTGGCACTTCATCATATCCTCAGGTTATCAAAAACTCAGGTTCCTTCTTTCTTGTTTTTCTACCTTGAAGGCTTTGACCCTATGGTCCAAAATAGGGGTAATTGTATTCTAAGCATCAGAATATGAAGAAAGAATGAATAAAGAGAAAAAGGGGTATCCCTCGCCCCCCACAGACACACACAATAGACAATCTCTTCAGGAAGGTTTCTTAAGGAAGTTGTCATACAATAAATCCACTTACGCTCCTCTGACCATTAACCGAGGAACCTCTAGCAATAAGAGTCGCTTAAAAATGTAGTCTTGGCTCTCGGTGGCCATGTGCCTAGTTTAAAATTCTATTTCAAAAGAAGAGACATCAGAAACAATAAAATTCTATTTCAAAAGAAGAGACATCAGAAACAATTTGTATTCTTGTTTTAATTATCAGGGATGCATTAGAGAAAAGGCATCAGTCATGACTTTTCAACAAGGGAAAGGCAGTTTGACAAAAGTTGTTTAGTGATTGCTAATAATCAGCCTGTATGAAGTGATGATGTAGCTTACATCAGTAAGTCAAAGTATTTCAATCATGGCATGATTCTAAAGAAAGGACTCAAGTGAACGCTGCAAAAACGTGTATTAATAAAGAGAAGATCAGACTATGTGCTTCAAAACTATCCCAATTGAAGAAAGAGAAACTCTATTACCAACCCTCAAAGACAGCCTTGGGAGTGACTATTCCTTGTCACCCAAAATAGCAAAGCACTTCTAGTGGTAATATCAGTAAACTACATCTATAGTCACCATGGGAATTTATAAACATTTTTTCCCAATAGAACCTGTTTTTCTGGTGGTGTTTAACTTACATTTTTATAGAGACAGCGACATGGCAATGACCCACATGGGGAAAGGCTTGTCCAGACACATGGCCCTCAGCAACATGCCTCTCCCTTAGTACCAGAGCTGAGAAAGCTACTGGCCTGTCTGCTCTGGGATGCTCAATCTCCTCATAGTGCCTCCTTAATTTGGGGTAGATACAGTGCAGAAAGAACAGGGTTTCTCCTTTTAAAGAGGAAAAAGACACAAAGGAAAAAATTATTTGGGGTAAAGCTTCGGTACGAGGAACTAACCTGACTAGCCCAAAGCCGCCTCAATGCGTGATCCCTCGTGTTTTGAGGATCACAAGACAAAGAGGGAACTTTGAGTGACGCATAGGTGATGGTGACTAATTCAACTGGCTCAAGAGTCCAAAGCAAGTGTCAAGGGGTGTTTGCCAATGGCTTTAAGGTCCACAGGGGACTGAGGGACGCCTTCCTCCTCCTTGTCTTTTACGTAGGTAGTACTCCATTTGGCACAAGCACTCCTACACTAGGAGGTCTCTGACCCTGAGACCCTGGGAAAGAAATGTGCTCAAACCCAGCCCAAACACAGGTTCAAGGACAGGAAGAGATGGCCCCTGAGAGAAGCACAAACTATAACTGATCTTGCTTCAGTCTCTCTCAGAAGCACCCTAAGTCTCTGGCCTAGGCTACTCCCCAGTGTGAACTCAGGGTCTCTAGAGATGGCAGAGAACCAATTAATCACACAAGGAAGCTCCTTCTCCACTTTAATCTCTTTTTCATGGCCTTTCACCTGATGGTAGAGGGCGGGCCTCACTCAGGGAGCTACTCCATCACAGGCTGAGGTAACTTCTCAGCCTAATCTGATGATTCTGTGGCAGAGCCCTACCTGTCAATCCACCAGTATGCGAATGAGTTGCCCCTTTCATTCTCTTTCTCTGCCTTGCAACAACCTACCCCCCCAAAATGGAGCTCAATCTGAGACCCTATTCCCCTAACCCTCAGTTTTATCGGTTTATACTTTATCAGACTACAGGGAAAGATGGTCTTATTCTACTAGGAAGAATAATTGGTCCTTAATTTTCTAGCCCTGCCAGTTTCCCTAGGAAAACCCCCTGTGGCTCTCATTTTAATTGCTCTGACATTGTGTCCACTACCCCCTACCTACTAGGCTAAATAAGGAGAGCAGAGTCAATTATCTGCTCCTTCCCTCCTCCACGTCTCAAATTTTGGGTCTGTTACAATGGCAACATCATCCCTGGCACTATAAATTAGCTTCCTTTTTACAACAACTAGGACAGAACTTTAAAGGCTCTAATTATGAGTAAGATGGCAAATATGGACACCAGGAAAGGCTTAAATCTTGTCCAGGGCACATGGCTCTCAAGAACACATCCCTGCCTTAGCACAACAGCCAGAAAAGTACTTGGCCTGTCTCCTCTGGGACACTCAACCCTGTCTACAATGCTTTCATAATTGGGGGTAAACACAGTACAAAAATAAGGGTTTCTCCATTTTCAGAAGGAAGGGACACACACACACACACACGGGCAGATTTTAGGTCTTGGGCCAATAAATGGCGACTAATCAGGCCAACACAAGCGTCCTAGTCAGACCTCAAGGAATGATCGCCAATGGCACCCTGATCTGGTTTAGACAATGGTGGGATGCCTAGAGACGCCTCTTTCCCCTTGTCTTTTGGTGGGTAACACTCCATCTGGCACATGGACTCATATTCCCTGGAATCCCTTTGACCATCAAACCCTGGGGGAAAATGCCTAATATTTGCTATACTCAAGTTTGACCCAAATACTAGCTGGAGAACAGAGAGAGAAAAATCCATCTTACAGCCAGACATATAAGCAATTACCCGAACAGGCTAGAGACCAAAGCAGGGAAAAATGTTAGGTTTAAATCCAAGCCGCTGTGAAACTTGGGTTCTAATCTCTCAGTAAGTCTCAGAAAGGGAGAGAAAAGGAAAAAACAATTGGAAACAGCCTCCTCCGTTGAATATGAATAACATAAGAAAAAGGCCCAAAAGGAATTCAAAGCTATTATACAAGCTGAATGTTTTTAGTCTTGTTAATTTCATTTTTTGTTTTCCTTAAAGAACTTTATAACTATAGCCTGTTAATGTTTTAAATAAGTACTTCTTCTAATAGGACAACCTAATTAAAATAAGCCATCACCTATACAGCAAACAAAATGTAAGGCTGATATGATTATTATAATAAACTGCTTCTCAGACTCCCTTTCTAGAATTTATGATTCATCACTTCCAGCCTGACAATTTGATTTTTAATTTGTTCTAATTAGTTTTACATGACAGTAGAATTCATTTTGACACACGGAGGACAACTTCTCACCCATCTGGCTATACATGATGTAGAATCACATCAGTAATCATATATGCACATGGGGTAATAATGTCTGATTTATTCTACTATCCTTCCTACCCCCATATCCCCTCTCCTCCCTTCATTCCTCTGTGTGTAACCCCTAGTACATCTATTCTTCCCTAGACCCCAACCCCCTTATTGTGAATTACCATCCACCTATCAGAGAATATATTTGGTCTTTGGATTTGGGAGATCGATTTATTTCACCTAGCATGATAGTTTCCAGCTCCATCCATTTACCTGCAAATGCCATAATTTCTTCTTCTTTAAGGCTAAGTAATATTCCATTTTTTGTGTGTATATATGTATATGTATATATATACATATATATGTATATATATATATATATACACACATATACATAATTTCATTTATCCATTCATCTGTTGAAGGGCATCTAGGTTGGTTCCACAGTTTAGCTATTGTGAACTCAGCTGCTATAAACATTAATGTGGCTGTGTCACTGTAGAATGCTGATTTTATGTCCTTTGGGTATAAATCGAGGAGTGGGATAGCTGGGTCAAATTGTGGTTCCATTCCAAGTTTTCTGAGGAATCTCCATACGGCTTTCCATAATGGTCGCACCAATGTGCCATCCTAGATAATCTGATTTTAATCAAGACCTGGAAAGAAGACAGTCTTCACCCAAGCTAGAAAGGACCTTACCAAGTGCTCCTTATCACCAGGATGGCTATCTGAATTGCTAAAAAGGAGAAAATTTATTACTAGGGGAGATTTCCACCTTAAAAACTTTATGTCTAAGGATACAAAGAAAATAAAACCAAAAAGTATAAAAAGAAAAGGTGCAGGGGGGTGGGGATTTGTGAAAAATAGAAAGTCTCGTGGTTCATTTTCATCATCTAATACTTAGCCTTACTTAGATCCAATTGTAGCCCTTCCCTTTTGCCGGCCCTAATTCTAAAATTAGCCAGCCATATAGATTTAGACCTGCTGGACCAGAGGTGAATTCACGAGAAAAACTGAGCTCAGAAGAGACAAGAGGTTTTTGTTTGTTTGTTTTTGTTTTGTTTTGTTGTTATTTTGTTTTTCCTAAAAACAAATAGAAAGGACAACTGAGCTCAGCTTTTCTCGTGAATTCACCTCGGATCCAACACGTCTAAATTAATAGATATTTTTTCCAATTGGCTGGAATAATATGATGTAAATAATATAATATAATGTAATTATGTTATATTATACTATATTATAACCCCAAACTCTTTGAATCAGAGTGAAGGTCAGTGCTGCATTAGGTTAGAGAAACCAACAGGTGGACTGCCTGCCCAGGCACACCTGATGGCCAGGTTCCCATAGCGCATCCTTCTGCCAAAAGTAAAGGTTTGCCTTGCCCACCCGCCTTTGGCATGAGTTTGCTTTCTTGAAGCACCTCTTTATTTCTAACAATTTCATCATCTTACAGCTCCATGTGCAAGAACAGTGGCCCAAACTGGTTCAAGAGCAGAGGGGGAAAAGGTGTTACTTTCAAATTCAAGCCTCTGTGGGACATAAACAGCTGTTTTATCATCTTATATTCTAGAATTTGGCCCCCTCAGTAACTTCCTCCCCAAAGGCTAGAGAAAGGGGGATACAGAGGAAAGGAATCTGGAGAGGCTGACTGCACTAGACCTAGACCTCTGAGGATGCTTAAGAGATCCACATCACCCCATATCACAGGGACTCGGCTTCAGGAAGCTCACAGAACAGGCCTGGGAATGTCGAGGACACCCCCAATTCCCATGGCGTTTTCTCTTCTTTCCAAATGAGCACAGGGTAGAAAAATGGAAAGATCCCATATGTACACATTTTTTTCTTAAAAATCTTTTCCTGAAGACTTCATGGGCTCCCACATTCTTTCAATATCTGGGCGGGCAGCCTAATATGATTCCAAAAGTACACTCTGATAAAGATGATCATGTTCTCCTTTATGGGAGTAATTATGGGTAGTTTTGTTTTTAGTTTAAAAAAAAAAAAAAAAACCCTTGTCTCTTCTGAGCTCAGTTTTTCTCATGAAATCACCTCCAGTCCAACACGTCTAAATTAATAGATATTTTTTCTAATTGGTTGTTTTGTCTAGCTTGAGATTTTTAGGCCCTTTTTCTTTCTTTCTCTCTCTCTCTCTTTCTTTCTTTCTATCTGTTGTCTTTACTCAGAGGCCAATTATTCAAAGGTTAACTCTCAAATACACTGAAAAAGGAAAGAGAGTCTGCCCCAATGGAGGATGAGTGGCCACCTGACCCTTTAAGTGTCCACCACAGCTGACATACTCTTTTCATATCTCCAAGTGCACAGGCCCTATCTATGTCTGAGTCACAATGTCAAAATCTGTACTGGGCTCTGTTTGAATTTTTAAAGGTTTAAATATAAGAGACACCATAATAAACATCTGTAGCACTTTCACCTCCTACCTATGGAGACCCAATACCTAGTAAAAAGCTGCAAAATCTGTTTCCTTTCTGTTTTATGCATATTAGTATGTATCTGTGTACTGTATGTTGTGCGTACATTTATGCTTGTGTCTATATATTGCGTATACACGTGGCACCAAAATTGGCTTATAGATAAATGAGTGCTTATGAATTAAAACATAAAAAATAAAAAGAATCAAATGCCTTTTGGTTCATGTGACTTAAAAAAATGTTAACTAGAAAGTCCATTTAAGTTAGTAAAAGTAAAGATCTTTCTTTTTGAAATCACTAACCCACATATTTTTCCAGGTGGCCTGACAATCAAGAAAGCATTGGGTTTTATAAAATATTGAAAATACCAGGTCCATAGCTTTCAAGGATTTTTTTTTTTTTTGGTAGGAAAACTGGTAGTTGAAAGTGTTAACTAAGTTTGTCTAATACCTTAGTTTCCATGGGTAACCTAAAGTTAACTAAATGTTTCTTCATAAATGTTTGTTAATGAGACATCTAATTAATTTGCAAAATTAAGATACATAAATATCAACTGCTAAATATAAATTCAAGTACTCTTGGCTTCTAAAATTCTATAAGACATTATGTTTATGTCTATTAAGTGTGCTTTTATATGTTTGAGATACAAAAGGTTTGTAGAAAGTAGATCTCAAAAGTTTGTGTATGTGATTAAGTTGGTTATAATCTGCACAATTACTTAAAGTTTTTTTCCTAAGGTCAGATTTTAATGTACCAACATAGAGCAATGTCTAATTCTCTAGGTTTAACAAAGAGGGTTTCTTAAAACATTGACTTGCTTATTAAGATAATTTTTTGTGTCTGATAGGTTGGGAAAACTAAGTCTTAAAAGAATTACTGTTTATACCCATTTTAAAGTCTTTTAAATTGTAACTCCACAACTGGTTAAATAAATTGTTATTTTAGGTTCTTACACCCTAAATATAGGTGACTAGAGATGTGTACACCTAAAAACTAAATGTTTGTCTGAGTTTTGTCTGTTATGTAAAAGTTTTTTTTTAATTTTTTTATTTGTTCTAGTTAGTTAATACATGGCAGCGGAATGCATTTCAATTCATTGTACATACATGGAGCACAATTTTTCATTTCTCCGGTTGTTCACAATTTAGAGTCGCACCACATATGCAGTCATACACGTACCTAGGGTAATGATGTTCATCTCATTCCACCACCTTTTCTACCCCCATGCCTGCTTCCCTTTGCCCAATCATAGTTCCTCCAATCACCCCTCCCCCCATTTTGAATCAGCATCCACTTATCAGAGAACATTCAGTCTTTGGTTTTGGGGTATTGGCTTAAGTAGCATGATATTCTCTAACTCCATCCATTTACCTGGAAATGCCATAATTTTATTATTTTTTTAATGCTGAGTAATATTCCATTGTGTATATGTACCACAGTTTCTTTACCCATTTCATCTATTGAAGGGTATCTAAGTTGCTTCCACAGTTTGGCTATTGTGAATTGAGCTGCTATGAACATTGATGTAGCTGTGTCTCTATAATATGCTGATTTTAAGTCCCTTGGGTATAGACCAATGAGTGGGATAGCTGGGTCAAAAGGTGATTCGATTCCAAGTTTTCTAAGGAATCTCCATACTGCTTTCAACACCAATTTGCAGTCCCACCAGCAATGCATGAGTGTGCCTTTCTACCACATCCTTGCCAACACTTATTGTTGTTTATATTCTTGATAGCTGCCATTCTGACTGGCGTGAGATAAATATTAAAAAAAAAGATTTCATTTTTTAGTTGTAGTTGGCACAATACCTTTATTTCATTTATTTATTTTTATGTGGTGCTGAGGATCAAACCCACAGTCTCACATGTTCAAGGTGAGCGCTGTACTGCTAAACCACAACCCCAGCCCAGCAACCAGATTTCTTTTTTTTTTAACAGATGAAAAGATATTTTTAATAAACCAAGCATTCTCACAAACATTTCTTCTTCTATGTGTGGTGTGGTGTGTGTGTGTGTGTGTGTGTAAGGGGATAGATGGTCCTCACTCAACTTACTTTACAATGTCATGAAAACATGCACATTCATTAGAAACCATATTTAAAATTTTTAATTGTAATCTTTTCTGGAGAATTAATATGGGATACAGAATTGTCAGTGCTCAGTAATGGCATCAGCCAGCTACGCAACAGCTCATGGTGTTGGTAGGGTCTTATATTCTGTGGGTAAGGTATTTTAAATACATCTTTAACTTAAACCAGCTTCTGATAGGTTTATAAGGATGTAACTCTATTTTAAACCAATGAGCATCTCTGCATATGTGTGTGTATGTGTACAAACATATTTATTTTATTAGTGAGATGAAATCTTAAGAGAAGTTTTGATTTCCATTTCTGTAATTACAAGAGAAGTTGAACATTTTTTCATATATTTGTTGATCATTTGTATTGCTTCTTTTGAGAAGTCTCCATTCAGTTCCTTAGCCTATTTATTGATTGGGTTATTTATTTTTTGGTGTTAAATTTTTTGAGTTCTTTATATATCCTGGAGATTAGTGCTCTATCTGATGTGCATGTAGTAAAGATGTTCTCCCACTCTGTAGGCTCTCTCTTCACGTAATTGATTGTTTCTTTTGCTGAGAAAAAGCTTTTTAGTTTGAATCCATCCCATTTATTAATTCTTGATTATATTTCTTGCACTTTAGGAATTTGATTAAGGAAGTCAGGACCTAATCTGACGTGATGAAGATTTGGGCCTATTTTTTCTTTTATTAGATGCAGAGTCACTATGTAAAAGTTTACAAAATGAAAGCTTATGTAGGTCTAATACAGGCAAAGTTACCAATGAGTGCTGTCTTTTATCCATTATATCTGGCATTAAAGGCCACACTGCCATTTTAAAACCTGTTTACATGTGCTTGCTGTGAGTATATATAAAGGTTTTATTAACATACAAATGAGATGTATTTATACATCAAAAAAGTCTTACTGATATTCTATCAATGTGTGTGTGTGTGTGTGTGTGTGTGTGTGTGTGTGTGTTTTCAGCATAATAGAGTTCACTGCAGAACAAATTTTCCAGTATGGCAGCTTTATAGTTATTGACACCAACGGAGTAAATTTATTATTTAACAAATCTTAGCTTCTACTTTCAGAGACAAAGTGAATTAATTTAGGTTTTGAGAACACCCACACACACACACAAAAAAAAAAAAAAACAGTATGTAAGCATTCAATTATGTAACATCATGTCTAAATTTATCACAAATATTCTCTATAAATTACTCTGTAATAAAGAAAATGAAGGCTCACAGAAACTAAATGACTAGTTCAAAGTCATATATCTAAATTAGTACTTGACTTACACAAATGTGAACTTTTATACATACATGGCTTTTTAAATACACCTATGTAAGGAGGCGAATCTCCAATGTTCAATGAAATCAACATCCTCAATGCCAAGCATTACCACAATATATCAGAGTATATTCATTTTTCCAAGTGTTTAAAGTCTGCCAACTTTAACTGTTTAAAGTCTGTCATCTTAGATGACATCGGAATATGACATCGGAAAGATGTCTGGTTTTTTTCACCATTTATACTCCATGTCTGCCACAATGTCTAACACGATTGAGTACTCAATGAATATTTGATAACTGAATTAAATGTTTTAGGCTGTGATTCAACAATGTCTTATATAATATGAATCTCATGTGCTACAATATGTATTTGACTTACGTCTATTACAAACATAGACCCACCAACATGTTGAGCAAAGAGTAAACACTCTTATTAAAAGATATTTGATGGTTAATCGGGGCTAGTATTGTGGCTCAGTGGTAGAGTGCTCGCCTAGCATGCACGAGGCACTGGGTTCGATCCTCAGTACCACATAAATGTAAAATGAAGACATTGTGTCCACCTAAAACTTAAGAATAAATATTTTTTTAAAAAAGATATTTGATGGTTAATTGATGCAGAATTTCTTACAGTCTTACAGAGTCTTATTCAGAAAATAATTCATCAGCTTCAAAGAGTGCCCTTTTATCCTCCTGGGTCAACCAAAACTCCTACTTTCAGCTGATCTAATCAACTAAATAATACATTATCATTGCTGGTAAAATTAAAATATGCAAATGAATGCTAATGTTTAGGTATATCACTGTTGTTCATCTCACACTTCTAATAAAAGGCAGACACTTTTTAATCTGAGATGTCTGTCTCTAAAATACTACTGAGCTAGATAAGGATTATCCTTAAGGAATATAACACTAAATTTATAAATAATCAACTCCAAATTTTCTTCCCTCCACCTCCTCAGCATTTTCTATTCCCACACTTTATCTATTACCTATGAAGAAGGGAAATAGCAATTAAACTCATGTCTCATTATTCTATACCTAGGTTTCCATAAGTCATGTCGTATGGGAGTCCTACCAAAATAAACCTAAGGTAGGCTTCGAAATTCCCAGTGTTTTGCCACTGGGAGAGTTTTCATCATCCAAATGGATGGAAGAGAACACCTGTTCTAGAAAGAGGTCCTTCCTTCCCCTTTTCTTTTACACCCAAATACCCTCTCTGTAACATCCACTCTGCCCAATTATGATTGGGTCACAAATTTTAGTTAAGACATAGCCATGTTCCATTCCCAGCTTGATCACTAACTACGGATATAATTTTAGGCACACTTTATGACCTCTCTTGAGTATCACCATCTATAAAATAGAGAGAAACTTTTAGAATAGGGATCTCTTGAGCATTTTTGTAGTTGGAATTGGTTTTGGTTGGCATTCCTGCCTCCAATCTCTCTCCCTCCCCTTGTTTCTTCATTGCACTCTAAATGATCCAGTCAGATGAATCAGCCTAAATAAAAATATATATGCTCTCATTCTCCTTATAAATTTTTTCACAATAAATTTATTCAATGATTACACAGTATCAATTAAATTGAGAGATTTACCCTGGTCTGCTTACTGCTTCATGTACATGGCCCATACTTTACTCTCTACACCTTTGCATATTTGAAGTTCTACCTATGAAAGCTTTTTTCTCTATTCTTCCCCAAGGGCTGGAGATTGGACTCAGGACCTTGCACGGACGAGGCAAGCACTCTACCAATGAACTATTTCCTCAGACCAAAAAGTTTTCTTTTCAATTTCTTTAAAACTACGTAATCCAATATGGTGGCTTCTAGAGACTGGTGGAGACAAGCTCAGCTTGTCTAAAGTAGGAATTTTTATATTTTAATTGACTTTAGTTAATTATATTTATATAATTAAATATAAATTAACTTTATAAATTAATTTAACTTTATAAATTTATAATATAAATTAATTTAACTTTAGTTAATTTATATTTATATTTTGAAACATGCCTTATTCAGTTATTAGAAAACAAAATATGATGGGAAGAAACGGTGCATATTATCTTTCAACTGTTGAGCTTTATAAACTTTACATATAGATCAAGTATTTCCGATGCAAATTTAGTTTCTGAATTGAGTTGTACTGAGTACAAGTAAAATACATGGCAGATTTCAAGGAGTTAATACAAAGAATATTAAATATTTCAGTGATTTTTTAATACTGATTATATGCTGAAATTACAACATTCTAGATAAGCTGGGTTCAAAGAATACTATTAAAATTAATTTTGCCTGCTTCTTTTAATGTAGTTACACCTGTGCCTCACATTATATTTAGCTGGACAGCACTGCATTAGAATTCTATTTCAATTAATCCTTCAGTGTCAAGTTAGATGTCACAAAGTCTATTGAAATCCTACCCTGAATTCTTTAAGTAGAAGTGATACCACTCCCTATCTCATCCACAGCCTTCAGTAAGCCCTCAATAAACAGCTAAAATATTTTATTTTTATCCTCATGGGACTTCATACATTTGAACTTGTACACAATCTATTTCTTCCTTTGTTCCTCCTACAAGATTCTAGATTCCTGGATTAGTGTCCTTTCACCTCACAACTTCATTTACCTGAAACATCTGGAACCAGGGGTGTTTTGGATCTTGGACTTTTTTCAGATTAGGGAATACTCACATATACCTAATGAGATATTTGAAATGGGACCCAAGTCTAAACATGAAATCCATTTGTTTCACATACACAGAGCCTGAGGTAATTTAGACAATATATTTAGGGCATTTATGTTTTGACTGTAACCAGTCACTGAGGTCAGGTGTAGAATTTTCCACTGGTGGTGTCATGTTGTACTCAGCAAGTTCTGGATTTTGGAGCATCTCAGATTTCATACTAGGGATGTTCAACCTGAATATATTTCCTAGGCACATCAACCGTTGGCTTCCTAAGCCATTCTTTCTCATCACTTGCTCTCCAGCTTTCAACCCATTTCTAAACTTATCTCTAATGACCACACACACTCCTTTTGGGATCCCTTGCAGCAATGCATCCAATCATCCTACTAGTAACACACCAATTTTTCAAAACTTCTACTTCAATTTAGGAACATGAAAAGATGATGGAAAATAACAGGTTTAGAAAATTCCACTGCAAAAAAATAACAACATGAACCCAAAGATTTGAAAATTCAATGCCAATAAAAGATTTGTTTACCCGGATACCAGTTGAACAGTCTGTGTAGGCTTAACCTACAAGTTTGGGGGAATGACTCAGTAAAAAATAATTTGGTAGAGATAGATTCCTCATCATCTCTGAAACAAACAAAAGTCAATCTTATACTTTAAAAGACTTCAGTTGTGGTTAAAAGAAAAAAAATCTTGAGAAAATTTCTAGAAACCTCCTTGCCTCATTAAATATTCCTAAAATTTTCAGCAATATACAAATATTGGGAAAATGACATTTCAACAATAGATAAATACTGGATAAACACATATGCTCCCTTTTAGACTAGTGAATAGAATGTGAAGAACATAAAACATCACAAACAAATCTTCTGTGCACATGGCCTCTAAGGCACATCAGCAGGTGATAAGATGTCCTCAGAGAACAGGAACAGCTGGTAAGAACAAAGCATTCCCTGCTCTTCAGCCTGGGAGGCCCTTCTGCCCACATGCCCCTCAGGAAAACTTCCCTTCCTGGTCCTTTTCAACTGGTGCCCAAGCATGTCACAGCAACATGATCCCCCACTGTGCCCAGGGCTTCCCCAACAAAGCACTTATCCAGCTATATTTAGTCACTCAATGACATGTTTCTCCCACAGATGTGTCTCTTGCCTCTTTATCTACTGTATGGCGAGCACTAAATAGATATTTGCAAATGAATGAACAAATGAACGGACAGAGAATCAAGGAGAAAACAGTGATTGTGCTCACCCTCTTGTCTGAACCTAGAGCTTTTTTTACATGAGAAAATAGAACTAATCAAATGATGTGCCTTAGCTCAGAAGCAGTTGCCTGCCCTAAAAATGAAGCTGGTAACACCCTCTGGAGACCGCTGGTATCATAAACACATCAACAATTTGTAAGTGAATAGTTGGACAAATTAAACACTGTAAATAATATCTGCTGTGGACTGACTATGTGCTCTTTCTATATAAGAAACTATCACTTATCAAACATGTGTTATGAGTTAGGCCCTGTTACAAATGCTTTATATATTTTATCTCCTGCAATCTTTACAAACGTTTGAGGTGATTCTATTATTGTCCTCATTTTACTAATAAGAAACTGTCCCAGATTTTTGCACATTTACTTAACTCACAAAATCTCATTAACTGAAAAGAAAGTGAATATGACATTTTCCAATCTTAAAAGAAGGATGCAATCAAAGACTGTGATTATAACACAAAACAGACATCAAATACTGGGTTTGTGTTGACAGTCTTAGCCTGAGATTAACTGTGTGTGCACAAAGCCCCCAAATTCTGATCTTGAAAACTTATGGTATTTTTGTTAACATCATTAGTTTCGTTCTACCCTAAAAGGCTTATTCATGAATATTAAACAGATAACAAACAGATAACTGTTAACACACTGATACATTATCAAATATCTAGATCTGCTGGGTCAAGTTACCAATGACATCATCTCAAACACATTAATTCAAATGACCATATTAAAGTGTTGGGCAATAAATCTGGACCAGAACTCACAACAATAATTTCATATCTCAGACAAATGCACTATGAGAGCAGTTTTTATGGACAAAATGATACACTTTTTATACAGCTTCACAGTTTTTATAAAAATGATAAATGTTATAAGATATGGTTTCTAACATAGTTTTGTTTTCTTTAATGATACAAGTTTATTTCAAAATCATAAAAACATAATAACAAATACAAATAAAATATGCAGAGAAAACCCTATGAAATTTTAGTAAACATTCTCTACACATCTCTCAAAAGTAAAATAACATAAAAACCCGAATAAATAGAGTCGTTCTAAACCCATAGTTATATAGCTTCCTTTATATTGGAAAATGTAGCTTTGGTATTTTTCCATGTCAATAATTTAAATCTTCAACATTTTTAAGGTGCTTTCTATAATGGCAATTTTCTCTCTTTAAAATTGTTGAAGGTCAGTGGCTCAGGAGGCTATGGACTGAATATCCACAAGTTCAAAGCCAGACTCAGCAACTTAGCAAGTCCCCAAGGACCTCAAAAAGACGCTGTCTCTAAAAACTATATAAAAAAGGGCTGGGGATGTGGCTCAGAGCTACCCCTGGATTCAATCCCTGGTACCAAAAAATAAATAAAATAAAATTGTTGAAGGATCCTTAGCAATGTTTGGCTTTATATATCAATATTAACACTTAAGAACTTTTGACTGAGAAATTTTCAAATATTAAAATAATAAGTCATGGGGCTGGGGTTGTGGCTCAGTGGTAGAACATTCTCCTAGCATGTGTGAGGCTCTAGGTTCAATCCTCAGCACCATATAAAAATAAATAAAATAAAGGTGTTATGTCCATCTACAACTAAAAAAAAATTTTTAAATAAGTCATTACATATTAGCCTACAGGATACTTTTTTTACAAAAATGACTTCATTTTTCAAAAAAAAAATTAGTAAGAGAATACTGGCATTGTTTTACATTTTTGTAAATCTCTTTAATGTCTGACTTAATAATATGCAGTTGTATTCTCTGATCTGGTTCTGCATTCAATCTGCTATGACATGAAGAAAGTTCAGCCTCATACAAATATATGTAAGTGTAAACAGGAGGATTTTTATTTTTAATTAGTGTATTATAACGTTGAGATTTGTTACATAATCGCACATGCAAACAATGTAACAATATTTGACCAATATTATTCACCAGTATTTCCCCTTTCCCTCCTCTCTTCCCTCCTCCCTAGTCCCTTTCCTCTACTCTACTGATCTCCCTTTAATTTCATGAGATACACCACACATACACCTTTCTTTTCCTTTTTTCCCTCTAGCTTCTCATTTTTTTCATATGAGAGAAAACATATGACCTTTAACTCTCCGAGTTTGGCTTATTTCATTTTACATAATGGTCTCAAGTTCCATCCACTTTTCCTGCCATGACATAATTTCATTCTTTTTTATGGCTGAATATGTGTATATACCACATTTTCTTTATTCATTCATCCACTAATGAACACTTAGGCTGGTCCCATAGTTTGGAAAAGGGAGGATCATAAGGGCCTTTTCAGATAATGGGGAGTATTCTCTTTTGATACCATCCCATGACCCCAGTCTCCTAAATACATATCACCACAAATGCTATGTATTTCACCTCCTTACTTTTTAGTATCTGTCTTCTCTCACTAAAATATAAGCCCCTTGAAACTAGTTATTTGCAATAGTTAATAGTTAATAAGCAAACAGTCATATTTTAAAATGAATGCAAATGACCACAAAAAGTCATATTAAAAATTCAAGCAATATGTTCCCAAAATAGATACATCCTCCTTTACACTTCATTTCTACTTCGTTACCAATACTCGCCCCTCCCTCCCCTCCCTCAGATAATCACCTATTATTACTCATTCATTTTCTAGTTACCTTGTCCAAAAATAGCAGAGCAGGTCCTCACCACAGACAATCCACTTTCGGCTCACTGGCACTTGTAAGAGCACTTGTATAAGCCCTCTGCTGAGCTCCCCTTCCACTGCAGGATCTCACTGCCTTGCAGCAATTTTCTCTTGCTCTCCTCTAACCCCTGAAGACACTTTCCTTCCCTTCTCTAGAGTCATCATTCATTTTTCCTAAGTCCCTAATCCACCTGCCCCGCACTGGGACTCCATATCCTACCATATGTGTCTTTAAGATCTCTAATCTTTTCTCTTCTGTGGGCTCCATTCTTTTTGAAATCTTAAAAAATAATAATAAATTTAAAATAAACACAGTCTTTGATTGATCTTACTCAAATTTCTTTTATTATTTTTTCCTTCCTTTTGCTGCCAAGTTGCCTAAACAGGAAGTAGATGGCCATTCCTTAGACAATGCCAAACCCTTCGCATTCTCCTTGGACCCCTATTCTACCAAGTTGGTTTATTACACTAAACCACCTTTTTAGTCGAATAATTCACATTTTCTTGGTTCCTAATTGACGAGAGCCATCCATGAACTATGTGTGGACCAAACTGGCATCATAGCAAGTGAATAGAAAAATCTGGTATCTGGGAACTTCCCGTGGCAATCCTGCTGGTTAAGACTGCCTAGATACACATGAATTGCTCTTCAGCTCTGTCAGGTCCCACACAGCCTCTCAGAAATGGGTGTAGCCTGCCAAGATGCCAATCAACCTGCTGATTGCAAAACATCATGAAGCAAGACTCTACCCCTGAAACCTTATCCCTGCCTTTGATGTACCCCCTTCATATAGCACCTGAGCCAATTTCTAATTGCTCAGTTCCAGCTCTGGTGTGGTCTGGTCTATCAGGGGCTCCCTTAAAACTATTTCTCTTGTCTTTTATTTCTTCACTAACTATTTCAGAGTTTAATTTTTTCAGGTGGCTTATCCCCTCCCGTGCAGGAAGAATTACCCTGGCAAGGTGCTAGTGGCTCAACAATATAATAAAAACTACATAGAGAAGACTGTCTGCCAGATCCTGCTATAAACATTTTACAAGTATGAATGGATGGATCTCTTTCACTGCACACAATTCACTAGAGAATACATGAACCACTCACAGCCACTTGGCTTGCTATGCACAGGCCAGCTCTACAAAGAGCAGGTTTTCCAACAACACAGCAGTTTGGGGGTTACCCACATCTAGGAAATTTATAGGCTCTATGTTCTTCAGTAAAAATTTTTAAATGACATAAATAATATAAGTCTTTTTAGAATAACACTGATGTTTACCTTCTTACAGGAAGAATATGGATCAGTCTATCAGAATGATTTGGTTCCTGAAAACATTTACCTGAGTTGCTTTGAAACAAGGGTTACATAATATGATTTGGTAATTATAACCTTATATATACAGCTTAATAGCTTAAAAGGTGCTTTTCAACTAATTTTAAGTTGACTCCTACAATTACCTTAGTAGGGAGGCAGGACAAACATAATTGGAAAAGTAAAGGTCAACTAGTAAACACAGATCTGAAGCCCATATTTTAAATGCAAGTTAACTGTTGTCTCAAACCCACTTATTTTGAACTCAAATCATATTATCATTTTACTTCCTTATTTATTTACGTAAGTTTGGCAGAACCACAGTTTAGATTCCTCAAGTTTTAGACCTTGCCATTAACCCCCATGAATTCTAAATAATAAATAACATTACCAAACACAAGAGGTCATCAAAAGCATTGACAGTCATGAAAAGAACTATGGCATTTTGAAGTGTGTATGAAATCGGCACGCCAGACATTTCAGTTGTATAGTTTTAAAACTTCTAAGGAAAATACAGAAAAGAAAAATGAAATGCTCAGCAAGAGCTACTTACATGGCAAAGACTTGCCAGGATATTCATCTTATTATTCAATAGCAAAAATAATTGTATTTCAAATAAAATGGAAGGTGGACTTGGTTGGTCATTCTTTGAAAATATCACAAAGTACGATATATAGCTGGTTGTTTTGTTCACTCATTGTTCATTGTCATTAACTGCAACTCAAGTATGTTCTTAGCAATGATTCCGAGAACTAGGGGCAACAGTACTATGCTTTCAATATAGCCGACTAAGTTACAAGAAAATAATAACAGCCGCAGGACTGTAGCTAACTAATTTCATTCAACAAACATTTATTGAGCAGCTCCAATGTGCAAAAACCTTGCTAGAATTTGGGAGAGTATACAGCATGGAAGAAAACAACTGCCCTTTGTCAAGAATACGTCCAGTATAGAAGGTACCAACCAAGTATAGAAACGATGATTGACAATCAGAGTAATGGCACTAAATACATAAGTGTGCCTGCACATAGAAGTGTCTGAAATAAGAAGTGAGTTTTCCATATTTAAATTTACTTTCTTAAAAAAAATTATCAGTTCTTTGAATGTTAAGGTAGTCCTGTAATGGACTAAGGACAATGGTAGAAATTTCTTGAAATGTACTGGTTGGTATCTGCCCAGCAGTGGATAGGCGGGTCTGAAAAGCACACACCACCACTGAGTCCTCCTTACTCATTCTTCCTCGTTGCCATTGCTCTTACCCAGGCAGTATCTACACAGAAACGAACATGTGAAAAAAGGCTGAGTTCCAACTAGAAGTTTCCTTTCACAAACTCTTTTTTTTTTTTCAAGTGAGTGGTAAACTGCAAGGACCATAATATGAAATCTATTCCCCAATGATTATAATAAAATCCCTATATTCTAGCAAAGATTCTTTGTAAATTACTATTACAAAGATTCTTTGTAAATTACTATTACTCAATGAGTTACTAGAAATAGCAAACTCACAAACAGTTTATGAGGTTCATCATCGACTAGTGAAAATAAATGATACCCTGGTATGTATCTCGGCTCCAAATCAGTTAATATTTGTGTTCCTTCCATTTTCATTGGTTGGCTGATTTGAGCTTCCCTATTTATACACAGGACCTGGTTGTTTTTGCAACCCAATAGCTCTGGACTTCCCTGCAGAGTCCTAGTCTGTCTCATGACCTGCTATTAACACAGTGCCTGCTTTCAAGCAATGTTTGCCACAGGCTTATTTCACCTGCTTATAATTTATGTAAAAGGTGAATATTTAGCCCTGTTTCTTTCATTAAAAATCACACGGTGCAAATTTCACGCCTCCACAGAGGCAGAATACACTTAGTACAGCCTCCTAGACAGTTCCATTCATTATACTAAAACAATAAAGCATATTTTTCTTCTAGCCATAAATGCTGTTAATGGAGTTTATAGCTCAACCTTTATATCCAGCAGCTGTTCCAAAGGAGGGCTAGCAGAACTGACCTGAAGAGCAGCACATGCGAGGCCCTGTGAACTGTTTTAAAATGATGAAGCCCAAGTTCATCTACAGAGATAATCCTTCCCAAAGCAAAAGTCTGAAGTCCCCCACCACCAGGGGAAGAACAAAGAGATTCTCAAAAACAGAATATGAAAAGGATACTCATTCACTATTTTGTGGTTTCCTCTAAAAGAGGCCTGTCTGTTTGCTGTACAATAATGATTTCCCAGCAAAGCCATCTGGAGAGGATTCTATACATTTGTCATCTAGTGGAATTAATTATCAATTTTTGAAGCCCCACAAGTGATATCTTGTTGTGATTTCTAAAATTCAAAAATATTGACAACAATAAACAAACAAACAACAATGAAGTAGACAAACAGAAGATCATAAAATAGATTTGGGGGAAAAAGGCATCATATCTCCTTACATATGTACAGCATCCTTAGGAGACAATGGTCAGAGTGCTTAGGTATTTCTTTTTATAAAAGGTTGAAAACAAATCCGATCACAGAATAGCCACTTTCAAGATAAGGGAGGATTTGGAAAGTTTACCCTTCAAAGCACCTTGGAGAACCTATCTCAAGATAGGCTGGAGCAAAAGAGAAGAGTGAAATAAGAAACAGGAAGCCATGGGACGTAGGAAAAGTGAACCCACCCTGAGGACTGTGCCTCAGACCAGCCATGGGTCCCCACTGACATAAGGGAGCAGAACTAGTCCAGAAATACCTAGGAAATGAATGAATATTTCAGTGATGAGTTAGTATGCTTGAGATGTGAGAAAAAATTAAGGGTCTGAATAAAACAGAGAAGGCAAGAAAAAAAATTGGTAAATAGAGACTCCAGAAAACAAAAGTTGCACAATAAAATAAGTATAATCATGGCACACTGGTTCTTCCGTAAATATTTACACAGTCACAATAGCATTAAACCTATTACTAAATGATCAACCCATAAAGCATGGTTGATTATGGACACTGCATAATACATTGACATCAATTTTAACAGCACAAAAAATAAAGAGCACGTATGAGAAACTAGAAAGTGGAAGGGAAGGGAAAAAGAAACAAGGAAAGACGGTGAGTTGACACAGAATTGTTAAGAAATACTGTCCATCACTATTAAACTAAGAAGCAGGGAAAAAGGGCAGAAGTTAGAATAGTAACAACGTAAGCAGGCAAGACAGAGGGTCATCAGGCCACAAATCTAGCAAGATTTCTTGGTTTCTTTTCCTTTCTGTTTTTAGAGGTTTAGAGTGGGCTTTTTTGGCTTGTTGGGGGGGGGGGCATTGTTTGTTTGTTTTGCTTTGCTTTTTTGTTTTGGAGTTGGCTTCTTTGAAGTATATCCATAAATGAACTATGAACTTCCTCAGGAAACCTAATTCATGTGAAAAGTATCAAAATCTACAAAGGCTACCTAAATCAGAAGAACCTGGGACTTGACCTAGAACAGTGGATTAGAGGTGGCTACAAATTCCTTATACTTGTCCCATTGACGGGTAAGACTATATACCTTTCCTTGAATCAGGGCTGGCCCTGTGACCACTCTGACCAACAGATGCAGTTAGACATTCTGGGACTTCCAAGCCCAGGCACTAAGAAGGCCTGGCTGCTTCCTTTTGCACTCAGAAAAGAAAAAAAAAAAAATGTCAGTAGCTGCAACATAAGTCAGACTGCCACAAGGCCACCATGCAGTGAGGGAGGCCAAGCTAGCCGGTATAAAACACACACACACAAGAAACAGATACCCAGCAGTCCCCAGATGTTTCAGGCATCTAGCTAAGACTCTAGTCATAAAAGTGACAATGCCACTTTGGAACTTCCAGTTCCAGTGGATGCCAGGTGTGGCTATGGGCTATTCTCACCAAGGAGGACTCAGATTGCAGGGTAGGGAGTGAACAGATGTGGCTGTCATGTTAGGCCACTACATTTGAGAATGGTTTGTCATGCAATAAACAAAATGAAAATCTGAATCTAGGGGTGGGGGGGTCTGCCATAACAGACAACAGACGCCACTGGTTTTGGGATGGAGCAGTTTGTGGAGGCTGGAAGAGGCTCCAGGAGACTGCTATGGGGAACTGGAAGGCCAGGGTGGGAACTGTGACAAAAGCTGGTGAAAAGAGGATGCAAGTTGTGGACTGTGAAATGAGGAAAGCTGTCGTCTGCAGTCATGTCACTGCAGAAAGACAGCTAATGAAACTGGGGATTGAGTTAAGGAGATTCCCAGGCAGAAAGCTGAAAGATGAACTCTTCTTTTAGCTGTGTATAATAAAGTAGGAAAGAAGCAAGATAAGCTAAGAAGAAACTATGAGTTTCCAAGCCAAAATTAGAGGAGATCATAAAAGAGCCAGGACTTCAAGGGTCCAAAAGTAAAACTGCCTCTTATCCACAATCTCTTTCAGCAAATAACTTTCAAAATGAAAAATAGTGTTAGGCAAAGACCAAAATAGGGCCAGGCACCGTGGTGCACACCTGTAATCCCAGTGGCTTGGGAGGCTGAGGCAGTAGGATCGTGAGTTTAAAGCCAGCCTCAGCAATGGCGAGACACTGAGCAACTCAGGGAGACCCTGTCTCAAAATAAAATACAAAAATAGGGCTGGGGATGAGTGTCCCTGAGTTCAATTACCAAGGACCCCCCCCTCAAAAAACAGACCAAAATATGGCCCTGACAGTAAAATTTAAAAAGAAAAAAGCCTGAGGACAAATATCAAAAAATTAAAACTTAGAAAAGCCAAAGATCTGAGGACCTCCCTCTTAGACCCACTCTGCTAGTCACAAGGGCTTGTAAAATTTTCAGGCACTGCAACCCATAACCACAGCAACTCACCACCCAGTCTAAAGAAACAATGAATCTCAAAGATATTTCTGATGTGAATTTGTCAGAGTAGATTTTAATTCAATGTACAGAAAGTCCTTAAAATTTTCAGGAGCTATCCTAGCTTGAACTAAAATGAAATGAGACCTTCCAAAGTAAAAAGAGGGCCCTGGACTCCCAAAATTCTATGAGTAGGAAGCAGGATGAAAAGGCTCCAGCTGCAAACATCAGCTGTTTTTTACTGGAAAGGAAGGATGCCACAGAAGACGGGGCCAAGAACCGCAGAAAACCATTCCCAGTGAGAACTGCACTCCAGTGAGGCTCCATTCCTTGTCCCCAGAAGAGGAAGAACGAGCTTTCAAACTTGCTGTGGACTAGTATCTAGTATATGGCTCTAGATACTCTATGCATCACTCTGGACAGGAGTATCTATCTGCTTATCTGTCCCTATATTGACAATTTGTATCCAAGGAGTGGGATGAGATGGCAGATAACTTGTCCTTTTAGTTCATGAGTACCTGTACCTGAAAAATCATTCCCAACCCTCTCCTCTGCACCTAGATATGATTAACAAATGAAATTCTGATACTGAGTCTAAGCCTGATGTAACAGGTGAGACTGCTAGGCATCTTTGGAGTGGGTGGGTATATTTTGCCTGTGAAGGAATGTGAACAATTTCTGGTAGACTATGGTGGATTAAATGTGTCCACAGATTCTTTGATGGGAGCTGCTTTCCCCCATCTTGAATCTGTTCTGGCTCTGTTGACTGCCATGACCATAGAATGCAGTCAAACTAAAGTTCTGAGACTTCTGAACCCTAGTATTAGGAAGGCCTTTGGCTTGGACTTTTAAGCTTTGGGAAAAGACTAGCCACTTGTAAGAAGTCAGACTACCATGAGACCAACATGTTGGGAGGAAGCTAAAGCCGGACCTACAACACAAGGATAGGGATTCCTGGCCAGCCCATTAATGGCAGAGCTATCTCAGCTGAGGGACCAGATGGTGAAGAAGCCATCCTGAAAATCCCAGTGCTGGCAGATGCCACATAGAGCAAAGCCCTGCCCTAATGGCAGAATAGCAAGCAAATAAACAGCTGCAGCTGCTGATGGCTTAAGCCATTAGGTGGTTTAGGAACCCAAGAAAACCAAAACACTTAAGAGTTCTCTCTACTGCTGGGCATGGTGATGGACGCCTATAATCTCAGTGGCTTGGGACACTGAGGCAGGAGGATCACAAATTCAAAGCCAGCCTCAGCAAAAGCAAGGCACTAAGCAACTCAATGAGACCCTGTCTCTAAATAAAAAACAAAATAGAGCTGGGGGTGTGACTCACTGGTGGAGTATTCCTGAGTTCAATTCTTGGAATCAAAAAAAAAAAAAAAAAAAAACCATAGAAAGTCTCTCTACTTTCACCCCTTCTAATAATTCCAAATAATTATTATTAACAAATAATTAAGTCCTGTCTCTCTCTACCTCTCTAACACAGCTCTAGCCATTCCCTCCTTTCCACTCCCAGGCTATATACAATCTTATCTTCTTTTTTTTTATTACCCTCAGTAGCTGCCTAATATATACTTTCACTCATTCACCCCTGCCACCACCCCCAACATACCCCACTCTCCAAATCGTAGTCAATATTCTTCCTAAATACAAATCTAATGTCCTGTCCATGCTTAAAATCCTTGCTAGCTCTCCATCACACACAGGATGAGTCAAAATTCCTTAGCATGACCCACAATGTTTTCCACAATTTGTCAACAGACCACTTCTCCAACTTTATGATCTGCTATCTCCCATGATCAGTGAGCACTCCAGAAAAAAAAAAAAAATCTAATAGGAAAACCCAGAATAAGTTTTCAGAATTAAAATGAGTACATGGTACCTACCACTAATTAATCCTGTGAACTTATCCAAGCCACTAAATAAGCCGCAGTTTCCCTTACTTAACATTATGTTAGACAAAAACAAGATGTTCTCCTCAACTCTCATCCATCTCAAACATGCTATAATTCTCAAAATGCATTTGTTAAAAAATTAGTCAGAAAAGAAGAAAAATATGTTTCAAAGGGGAAGAAACACGTATCAGGTTCTCCCTGCCCCAGCTCTCCTCTTGGGCCTGCCTGCCAGGATGGACTCCCTTACCTGTTCTAAAGTCCCCCTTTCTTCCTCAAGTCACAGTTTTTTCACAAACACCCAGCTTCCCCACCATGGTGGCTCTCATGGCGGAAGCCCAGAGTGGCAAAAATATCTGCTGTTACATGTCTACATATGCTGTTTTTGAGTCAGGTACTTTCCTAGCCTAGGACTACTTTCAGTCAGTTCCTAGCACCAAGTGACCTTGGCATTATAATGGCAGCTTCTTCAATAGCTGAAAGCAAAGTTAAATCAGAAAGAACATAGCATTTTGCCTTTGCACAATCTACTCATTCTTATCAAGATTTAAGTACAAAATAAAAAATAACAATATTCTGGCAATAAGAAAGCCTCTTTTCAGCAATAAATTATATATTTTACATATAAATTTTATAACTGAAAATACAAATTAATATAGGTTCTCTCACTTGCAGAATGCAGTAGGCTTATTTTCCAGATAACAAAGATGCTTTCAGATTGGATTTGTTTACTTTTTTTTTTTTTTAAAGCCACTGGAGAATAAAGGCAACAAACAAGTTCAACTAGTTTTTGACCTATCAAACCAGAAATCATGGGGGAGACTTTACTGTGAACTCCACGCAGACAGACACTTTCACAGTCCTGGAGGCTGGAACGATTGTTAAATGAATGTAAGGATGTTTTAACTAATTACTCTAATCAGGAAAATCTGTAGACTTTTGTTTAAACAAACACTTCCAATAAAAATTCTGCTTGGAATTTCCTAAAACATGAAGATCTGGAGCTATTTTTCTTCCAACCACTACAAAGCTACCTATCAGAGCTGCTGTACTATGCAGGATGCCTAACAGTCAGCCATGGGTGCCCCAAAGTCAAGGATAAACACAGCTCATATTCTAGTAGAATCACCGTAATTCATAAACTGGAGGGAAGAGGGTTAAAATATTTTTCCTGGTTACCAATTTAAAACATTTTATATCAAAATAAGATGTATTACAGATTAACTACAATCCACATTAACAAGCAATCCTTGTTGTTTGTCATAGCAATTTAGAGTTTGTAGCAGACTGCAAAAGTCCCCACTCCCTCCCAGGTATACACCTTCATTTTCCCTTACCCTTAAGCTTTGGCGGAAAAATTCCAAAACACTGAACGAATATTTCACAGAACATTTTGCAATTCTTGTAATACAAAAACTAGCCATTTCCATAATAATGACTCTAATATAATAAATACTTCCATTTTCAGGGAATAGTTCAAAGAAAAGGATAAAACATTTTAAGTTGAGCATTCTAATCACATTCCCCATTTAAAAGGTCATTTTCCTGCCTCACTTCATATATTTATTTAGTACATACACTTTTACTCTAAAAACCATTTCAATGTCCATGTTTTCTCCTGCCCTTAATCAAAGACACACACACACCCATGCACATTCTCCTAATCTTTTATGAAAATATTTCTAATAAATTATTTTGTATGTGTATTTTAATTCAGGTTAACAGAGAATAAAGGATTAATTTATAAAGATGGCATAAGTAAGAAGATATAGGAGACTCATTTCTAAAACTATGTGATACCTAAAAGCACAAAAGGGGAAAGGCAACTCACAGAGAGGTAAAGTTGCACACACACAGGCATCTAAACACCCTCTATCCCCTGTCAGATAGGAGGAAATTGAAGCCTGCCAGTCATCAGGCTCTGAGTTAATGAGCTCCACAGTCCAAGATCACAGTATGTCTGGCATCTGCAGTCATGAGGAAAGAACACACAGCCCCTTTGGCTCCAGGGCCCCTCTCTCAGGGACTGTTCCAAAACAAACCAGAACAGGAGATTGAACTGCCTCTCACCCATGGAGTATGACATATTCCTGTACATGGCAGGGTACTAAAAGATTCAGGGTCAAGGCACTTAAAAATCCTCACCTTCTACCAGATCCCCAACATCACAACATTATTCACTTTATTTTTTTTTTTATTAAATTTGTTTTAAACTGGTACATAAAAACATTAAAGTTGTACATACTAATGGCATACCACATGGTATTTCAATATGTGTATACACTACATAGTGTTTAAATCAGGGTAAACATATCTGCTCAAACATTTATCATTTCTTTACGAAAGTATTCCAAATCCTTTCTTCTAGTGCTGTGGATATACAGTACGTTGTTATCTACAGTCACCCTCCCATGCAATAGTAGCCACCAGGGTTTCTCACTCCTATCTACTTTTATCCCATTAAATCCCAAGTTTTCAATTCTGTATTTCATGGAATTGACACAGGTGCATTAAAATAGATTACAACCATAATCTAGAGCTTATAAATCCTTTATATACTTTCATATACTTTTTCAAATACTGTAATCATGTACCTATTCCTCTTTTCAAAAGAACAGACCTCTAAAGACATATTGATTATTGCAAAGTCATGACAAGTGGTATATTCATTGCTCAGTGTAAGTTTTTATAAGTATTCCACATCTGAGGACAATGGAACAAAATGGGCTAAGAAATATTTGTGTGGCCTTTGGGGAAGAGAGAAAGGACTAAGATATTTACTGGCTAGTAATAAAATTACTTGCTAAAGATAGTTTTTCATTATTACTAAACAAATATTTTTATTATAGGATCTAACTATAAAATTGCTTAAATAAACTACATTCTAAATGTTTCAGGGGTATTTTGTGTACAATAAACTATTTTCAACCTAGAAAATACCTTAAAGAATAAAAAGAGGGAAGTGTAAATAGTTTTGTTTACCAACTCCTACATTTCCAAAATTCACATGTTGTTACAAAACAATTAACACATACACAAAGAAAACAATTTCCTATTTACTATTAATTACTTCTGTATTTTCTTATGATACAAATTTCACCTAGATTAGCTTTTATCATAGTTATACTTTTTTTCTCTTCCTAGTTTCATCCACAGCAGCATTATAAAAGAGTACTTAGTTAGCCCCATCTCCCATCTTTTTTTGTGCTTACTATTTGAAGGTTTTGTGTTTACTAATTAAAGAGCTGAAGCAAACTGACAAGAGAAACACACACTCAAGTAGGTCAGATAACTCTAAAGAAAAGTAATAAAAGAAACATAAGGGAGAAGTGTTTAAATTCAAAACTAATTAAAGATTAAATCTAAAAGATGCAGTTTGGGGAAAAGATTATGAAACAACAGATTATACACCATCCTGGAGAAAGTCCAGGATAAATCAGGCACTATATACCAATGGTATGACTCTAAACTAGACTAGGCTTTTGGTTTAAAACAACAACAACAAAAATCCTGCTCAGAATGTTTAATATCTTCATACAACTTAATCCAGTAATTCCACTTTCAGGAATCTATTCTTCCTTTAAAAAAAAAAATGTCAAATATTTCTGTAGAACCTACAGAATGAGGAAAAAAAAAAATCTTTACCAGCCACTTCTCTGACAGGGGATTAGTATCTAGGATATATAAAGAATTCAAAAACTCAATACCAAAAAAAAAACAAATAACCCAATCAATAAATGGACCAAAGAACTAGACAGAAATTTCTCAAAAGAATACAAATAACCAACAAATTATAAAAAAAAAAAATGTTCAACATCTCTAGTAATCAGGGAAATGCAAATCAAAACTACAGTAAGATTTCATCTTATCAAGAACATGAACAATAATAAATGCTGGTGAGTATGTGAGGGAAAAGGTACACTAATACATTGCCGGTGGGACTACAAATTAGTACAACCAGTATGGAAAGCAATATGGAGATTCCTCAAAAAAACAGAAATGGAACCACCATATGACCCAACTATCCCACTCCTCCATGTTTATCCATATTAAATCAGCATACTATAATGATAAAGCACTTAAATGTTTATACAAAATAATGGCATTTGCTAGTAAATGGATGGAAATGAAGAAAAATCACACTAAGTGATATAAACCAGACTCAAAATTAAGAGATAAAGGTTTTCTCTCATAAATGGAAGCTAGATCCAAATAAGAAAAAGAAGGTGGAGAGGGAAGGTATAGGATATCATGAAGATATAGGGAAGCTCAGTGGAGCAGGAGGAGGAGAATGAAAGGGAGGGAGGGAGGGAGGAAAGGAGGAAACAAGGGAAAGGGGAAGAAATATGGAATGAATTTTAACAATATTATGTTATAAACATATTTGAAAAATGTACCAAAAAGAATTTCACCTATAAGTACATGTAGAAAATACCAATCAAAAAAATTTTAAAAGGAGTAAAAAATTATATATTTTTGTAGATGATTAAATTCTTCTTAAAAATAAGTACTTTTAAAAAATTTTAAATCCTTTTTTAAAGGGTACACAAATGACACAGCTGTTCAGTACAGCATTACTTAATACTGGAAACAATTTATATGATATACATATATTTTACTTACAAAATAGATACATATAAAATCTCTCCCACCTAGAAAAAAAATTAGTTACATGAATTATAACACATTCTGAGAACAGTAATCACTAGTTTTGTTTGTTTTTTAAAATGACACAATAAGGAAAAGCAGACTGGGCACAGCTGGACTGTGAGGCTGAGGCAGGAGGTTCCCATGTTAGTGGCCAGCATAGCAACTTAGCAAGATCCTATCCCAAAATGAAAACAGAGAGTTGGGAGTGCAGCTCAGGGATACAGCATCCTGGGCTCAATCCCCAGTACAAAAAAGAAAAGCAAAAATGTATGTTCAGTATTATTAAAACACATTTTAAATGATTCACTTTGATTTTTAAAGCATTTCAATTTTACAGAAAGGCTATGAAGAGAATACAAAAAGTTCCCTGAAATCCATCTCCCTTCTCCTTGGTAACCCCCTCCTTTAGCAGGTTACCTTTGTTACCATTAACCAGTTCTGATACGTTATTATAACTAAAGTCCAGACTTCCAGCAGCTATCTTTTGCTTTTTTCCCCAAGGTCCTTTTTCTGCTCCTTTACTTAACATTTAGTTATCCTGTCCCTTTGAGTTCCTCTTGTCTGGGGCAGCTTCTCATACTCTCCTTGTCTTGATGACCCTGTCAGTTTTAAGGGGTGGTACTCATCAGGCATTCTGGAAAATGTTCCTTAATTGGGATTTGTCTGATATTTTTCTTAGGATTAGATGAGGGTGGAGGGTTTTAGGGAGGATGATCCCAGAGGTAAAGTGCTATTTCTTTTCTTTTTTTTTTTTTTTTAAAAAAAAACACAATACCTTTATTTTATTAATTAATTTATTTACTTTTTAATGTAGTGCTGAGGATCAAACCCAGTACCTCACACATACTAGGTAAGTACTCTACCACTAAGCCATAATCCCAGTGAGTCAAGTGCTATTTCTAATAAATCATTTTTTTATACTTTAAACTTAAGAAGATCTTTATTATATGTAAATAGAACAGTATAATAATGTTTGAGAAGTACTTTGAAATATCATTCAATCACAGTATTTGAACCCAATTATGATTTGGGGTATGCTATATTAACTTAATAATGTATGGTCACTTACGTTTTACTATTTTAAACATGTTGTATATTATATACACATATTACTACATTAACTTGATAAACTTCTTTTAATCCACTTATATCAGTAACAAACTTGGTTCTGAGATATACTATAAATATAATTCTTTAAGTTTTAAAAGGTAGCGACAGAGCTCAGAATCTTTTTCTTTTTTTTTTTTTCTGATTAGTGGATGCTGATCTATGATGGGGCAGCATGAAAAGAATGGAGGAACTTTGGATTGGATAAAGGGGAGGGTGAGGAGGGTTATGAGGATAGGAAAGATGGTGGAACGAGATAGACATCATTACCCTAGGTATGTGTATGATTGCACAAATGGTGCAACTCTACACCTTGTACAACCAGAGAACTGAAATGTTGCACACTCCATTTGTATAAGATACATCGAGATGCATTCTGCTGTCATGTACAACTGAGTAGAACAAATAAAAAAATTTTTTTAAAAAGATTCTAACTACACATTTTATAGAAGGCATTTTAAAAAGAAATATAATAAAATATTTACAGTAATCATGTTTGGGTAATGAGGGCCAATAGATGTCTTCTTTATATTTATCTAAATCATCTTTCAAAATATTTCACTAAAATCATTTGTTATGACTTTAAAAGGAAACATGTAAAGGTAAACCCACACATAGTTAGAAACAATTGCAGAAATAGGACCAT
Organism: Marmota flaviventris; assembly: GCF_047511675.1. NCBI lineage: Eukaryota > Metazoa > Chordata > Mammalia > Rodentia > Sciuridae > Marmota > Marmota flaviventris. Next base: position 100,222,613 of record NC_092501.1, on the reverse strand, counting down.
CTGCTGTCCTCTACCCACACACAGGAATGAGGATGGTCACACTTGTCCATCAGCTGCTGCTGCTTCTCCGTGTCACCAGCAGCTGTGCAACTGATATGACAGCTACTGAATGACTTCTAGGTACTGGCACATCATGTAGGCAAGGGACTGACAAGAACAAACTGTCTGGGTAAGGCTGCAGCATCCCTTACATCTTTCTTACATGTGGACCATCACGTATCCAATATCCTTATTGATACAAAAAATGGAGAATCCAGGCTATCAAAGCTCACCAATCTAGAAAGACCATGGACTACTAGGTTAAAAAGAAAAAGTACACAATGATTTGGGTTTTCATTTCCTACTATTATATTGTATAAACTCTATTTGCATAAGCTTTTTATATTGAATAATCATATTTTATTATTCAGGAAAGATTGTAAATGACAATACAGGAAAGATCGAAGCCAAGACAGCATTTAAAGAGTTAAATTAACAAATTAAAATGACTTTGAACATGGAATACTAAGATTATAATTCTTCATTTAAATTCAGAATGTCAATATCATTGTGTGTGTGTGTGTGTGTTTTAAGTACAGATGTCTGTATTCCTTGCACATCTCTCTTCCCTCCATTATTTTAAGAGGGATATTCATGACAAGCATTATCATGATAGGGAGAGGTTCTTAGCCATAACTGAATTAGTTCACCCAGGTCTTTCAAACAACTCCAGTGTCTAAAAGTATCCCTCTGTGAGGGCTCCACGCCTTCATGTCTCTTCCTTTTAACATCTGTCAAGGGAATCTGTTAAGAAACACATTCAGCAGTTCAAGCCAGAAAAGTAACATTCAAAATCTTCACAGCCAAAATAAATAAATAAAAATAAAAATCTTCACAGCCCTTCAGAAGCCACAGAAAACACTGGGTTCCTTGTAATTTCATGATTCCATAAATTACTTATGAGCAAGACCACTGTGAACCACCTGGGCTTGAAAAATGGCTAAGGTATTTAAGTTTCCCACCTGATTCCACTTAAAGAGTTAAAGCTCTGCAGGCCTTGTTAAAACACCAATAAATATCCTGTCCTCAACAGAGGGCACGTTTTATGCCCTTGTCCTTCATTTCTACTTCAGCACAATTTTCTCAAAGAAAATGCAGCAAAACCCAGAGCAACAAGGAAATGAAACCTTGGAAGGTAAGTGTTGAGGGTAAGTGGATCAGGAGGCATTTAGTGCATCTCAGTAGCTAGCCCAAGGCAATCAATTCAGAAGTCGTTTCTGAACATAGGTCATTTGGGCACTTCATCTCTGTGAAATATATGGTTCTGTTTACTGACATTTTTATCTTTAATGGGAGAGTGGAATAAAAGAAAGAAATTTACTAGGGACAGAAAGCTCAGGAAAACTCAGGCAAAGGTCCTGCATGACTACACTCTATATTCGATCGGTTTACCCACAAGCAAGATTTAGGGAGGTTCAGGGCAAAAAATAAGGAATCAAAGGCCATGGATATTTGGAAACCAGGCTCAGGACCCAAGGGTCAATTAATTACTCACTCAAGTGCATGCAGAATGTGAGCAACTTAGATCATTAACAACTGGATGCTACTGGAGACCTAATATGGTAGTTACATGCCATCCAGAGTTCTTGATAAACTGAGGCATGTAGAGCTGAGTGCTGAGGAGCTAACCAAAGTGTTTCTGATCTGCATTTGGAAGGCGGAGACACTAGGCATCCAGAACCCTTCTTGTCAACAAAGTAAGTGGCACCAGCTACAAATTCTAGCCCACGTCATTTGAGCAATCATTCATCTCTGCACATCTATTTATTCAGCAAGTGCTTATCTGGGTATTTACTGATTCCATGGCCTATGCTAGATGCTGGGTTTAAAAAGATTAATAAACCATGAGCTCTTTCCTCAAGAACTTTAAAATCTCTTAAGTGGATATTCTTTTTTTCACCAGAACAATTCCTTCCAAATCTGAAAATGAGAAGAAAGAAGCAAATGGAAGCAACAGGGTGTCCCATGGACCTGAAAACACGAGAGCCCAGAGCAGGCACAGATACCCACTATAAATCGTGGCCTGCCAATCTGAGCAGAGCAGGTGACACTGGAAGGGTCCTTTCTTTCCAGTCAACAGCTGATTGGAAAGGGCCCACAGCAAGCACTAACAGGCCCAACTCTGGAAACTGACCATCCCGAACTCCCATCTAAGACAGGAACCTAGACTGACAAGAAACTGTTGGGTATTGTTATGGTTTAGATGTGAGATATTCCCAAAAAGATCATGTGTGAGACATGCAATGTTTAGAGGTGAAATGATTGGGTTATGAGAACTTCAACCCAAAGAGTGAATTAATCCCCTAATGAGGATTAACTGGGTGGTAACTTAATAGGTAGGTAAGGTGGGGCTAGAGGAAGTGGGTCCCTGGGGGAGTGCCTTTGGGTATATATTTTGTCCCTGAATAGTGGAGTGTATTCATTCATTCTCTCTCTCTCTCTCTCTCTCTCTCTCTCTCTCTCTCTCTCTCTCTCAGATCTCTGAAACCCTGAGCCCCCAAATAAACTTTTCCTCCTCTAAAGTTGTTCTTATTGGGTCATTTGGTCACAAGGGCGAAAAAAGCTGACTAAAGCAGGCATGGGATCAAACTGAAGCAAGATAGGACAAAGAGAGAAAAATGAAATAGATAAAAAGAGAGGAATAAGCAAGAAAAATATCAGAAAATTAGCTATCATATTTCTAATATCTTTATTAATATATAACATACATACCATAAATTCACCTTCTTGAAGCATACAATTCACTGGTTTTATATATATCTTCAAAGTTGCAAAATGATCACCATCATCTAATTTTAAAATGTTTTCATCATTCCATACAGAAACCTTGCACGCCTTACCAGTTCTGTCTCCATAACTGACCTTAGTACTTCCCCCAATCCTGGCAACCACCAATATAATTTCTGCATGTATAGATTTGACTATTCTGAACATCTTACATAAATAGTATCATACAGTATGTGTCTTTTGATTGGTTTCCTTCATTTAAACACTTTTTGAGGTTCAACCATGCTATAGCATATATTAGTACTTTCTTTCTTTTAATATTTATTTTTTAGTTGTAGGTGGACATAATATCTTTATTTCATTTTTATGTGGTGCTTAGGTTTGAACCCAGTGCCTCATGTGAGCTACTTGAGCTCTCTACCCCTGAGCCAAAACTCCAGCCCCAGTACTTTCTTTTTATCACCAAATACTGTTCCATTGTATGGATATGTCACATTTTGTTTATTCATTAATCACTTGCTGGATATTTGGGTTGTATTTGATATTTGATATTTGATATTTGTTATACGTAAGTTTTTACATGGAGTTATATTTCGTTGTTCTTAGTGGTACTGCTAAGTTACATGGTAAAACTTCACATTTAACCTTTTGAGGAACTGCCAGACTGTTTTCCAAAGTGAGTGCACCAACAGTATGTGAGAGTTCCAATTTCTCCACTTTCTCACCCACATTTATTATTGTTGGTCCTTGTGATTATAGCTGTTCTGATAGGTGTGCAGTAGCATCTCATTGTGTTTTGAGCTGCATTCCCTGATGGAAAATAATATCGAGCATCTTTTTATGTGCTTATTGTCACTTGCCTATCTTCTTTGGGAAAAATGTCCATTCAAATACTCCATTCTATAACTGGATCTTTATTAAGTCCTAAGAATTGTTTATGTATTTTATTTACTTGTCCCTTTAGATATATGATACACAAATATTTTCCCACATTCTGTGGGTTATCTTTTCATTTTCTTTTGGTTTAATTTTGATTAATTAATTGATTTATTCTAATTAGGTCTGTACAATAGCACAATGCATTTTGATTCCTTGTTCACAATTTTGCAGCACAACTTTTCATTTCTCTGGTTGTATGATATAGCATCACATCATATGTGCCATCATAAATGTACCTAGGGTAATGATGTCCATCTCATTCCACCATCTTTCCTGCCCCCATGCCTCCTCCCATCCCCTCCCTCCCCTTTACCTAAAGTTCCTCCTTTTTTCCCATGCCCTCCCCCGCCATTATGGATCAGCATCCACTTATCAGAGACAACATTCAACCTTTGTTTTTTTGGTATTGGCTTACATCACTTAGCATGGTATTCTCCAACTCCATCCATTTACTTGCAAACGTTATAATTTTATTCTTTTTTAATGCTGAGTAATATTCCATTGTGTATATATACTAGTTTCTTTATCCATTCATCTGTTGGTTCCACAGTTTGGTTATTGTGAATTGAGCTGCTATAAACATTGATGTGACTGCATTACTATAGGATATTGTTTTTAAGTCCTTTGGGTATAGACTAAAAAGTGGGATAGCTGGATCCAATGGTGATTCCATTCCAAGTTTTCTAATGAATCTCCATACTCCTTTCCAGATTGGTTGCACCAATTTGTGGTACCACCAGCAATGCATGAGTGTGCCTTTTCCCCCACATCCTTACTAAAACTTACTGTTCTTTGTATTCTTGATAACTGCTATTCTGACTGGTGTGAGATGAAATCTTAAAGAGTAGTTTTGATTTGCATTTCTCTAATTACTAGAGATGTTGAACATTTTTTCATGTATTTGTTAATCAATTGTATATCTTCTTCTGAGAAGTGTCTGCTCAGTTCCTTAGCCTATTTATTGTGTCTCTTCATTTTCTTGATGGTGAAAACTACAAACTTAAGTTCCTTATCTAGAAAACATCAATCAAAATTAAATAAATGAATGAAAGAAAGATCTGTAGAGTAAAAGAAGAACAGGAGGAGAGAGGAAAGAAGGGAAAGTTGAAGAATAGGGAGTGAAATAGAGTAAATCAAATTCCATGCAGGTATGACTTTGCCAAAATGAACCCAACTACTATGTATAACCATCATACTCTAATAAAAAAAAATTAAGTTCTTAATTTTAATGAAGTCCAACATCAATTTTTTTCTTTTTTGTGTTTTTGGGGTCAAAATCACCAACTAACCCAAAATCATAAGGGTTTATTCCTGTATTTTCTTCTAAGAGTTTTATACCTTTAAGTGTGAGCCCTCTAAATTTGTTCAGTTATTTTAATATTGTTTTGGGTACTCTAGATCCTTGCTTTTTCCATGTGAATTTTAAGATCAGCTTGTTAATTTCAGTAAGAAAGCTCTTTGGGATTCTAATAGAGAACGCATTGAATCTGTAGATCCAGTTAAGGATATCAATTTAACAGTATGCTTCCCATCCATGAATATGGAATGCCTGTCCATTAATTTAATCCTTCTTAGGCCAGATGTGGTGGACCTATAATCCCGTGACTCAGGAGGCTGAAGCAGGAGGATCACAAGTTAAAGGCCAGCCTGGGTAATTTAGTGACCCTGCCTTAAATTAAAAAATAAAAAGGACTGGGAATGAAGCTTAGTGGTGAAGCGCCCTAGATTCAATCCTCAATACAAAAAAAAAAAAAAATTAAAACTTTTTTAATGTTCTTCAATGATGTAGTGAATTTTCAGTGTACAAATGTAGCAATTCGGACTGACCGCAGCTCATTCAGCCATAGAACAGGTAATTTCAGGCTGCAATTCGCCTGCGGCTTGCAGACAGATTGCTAGGGCTCAGCGCCTGGGTGCTTCTTAGAACTGATCTTATCGGAGTGAATACCCAGCGCAGAGCGGCTGCTGAGCCCGCTGAGGCTGCTTCTTGGACCCTGCGCCTACCAGAGCATACAACAAGCACTAAGCAGCCGAATTACGGCTCCCGGAACTGAGCCCGCGGGGACTGCTTCTTGGAGCTTACATTTATAGGAGCTTACACCGAGCACGGAGTGGCCGAGTTCCGGCTCCCGGAACTTCCCTGGCCCGGGGCTAGGAGCCCGCGGAAACTGCTTCTCGGTCCGGGTCCTGCTGAGGGCCGGTCAGGACTCACCCGGTGCTTTGGTTGCCCGGCAAGGGGAACGAAATGCTGCCATTCGCATAGGATACCAACATGGCAGAGATCTGATGTCTGCAGAAAGCGGCGGAGGAGGGATCTTCATCAATACCAGTGGTGACATAAGCAGTTGGTCTCCTGGTAGGGGGGGTGAGGCACAGTCACCCGAGTCTCCTCAATTTGTCGTCGAGCCAGAGGGAAGGAGCCGGGCCGCCGCCAGCCCCCGGAGCAGGCCCAGCGGCTTGCCAGCGTGGTGACCGCGTGACCCCAATTGGAGAGGGGGCGGAGCGGAGCCGCCACCCGCAACCGCAAGGTGGGCAGACCCGCGACCCAGTGGTACATGGGCGTGGTAGGAGGGGCAGGGCAGAGCCGCGGTTCGCGCTGTGACGAATGAGCGTGCAAGGTAAACAGACCTGTGACAGCCTGGCGGGTCAGGCCCAGTGGCCTGCCAGTGTGGTACACACGTCACCCCAACTGGAGTAGGGGCAGAGCAGATCCTTCTCCCACGCCCGGATCAGGCCCTGCCGGTGTGGTGGTCACGTGACCCCAATCGGGGGCGGAGCAGAACCGCCACCCGTGCCCGCAGGGTGAGCAGACCAGTGATCAACCTGTAGATCAGGCCCAGGGGTCCGCAGGCGTGGTAGGAGGGGCAGGGCAGATCCGCCCGCCCGCACCTCCAAGGTAGGCAGACCTACAACAGACCTGCGGATCAGGCCCAGGAGCCTGCCGGCGTGGTACAAACACCACCCTAATTGGAGTAGTGGCAGAGCAGAGTCGCCGCCCGTGCCAGGAACAGGCCCAGTGTCCTGCAGGCGGGGTAGTCACGACACCCCAATTGGAGTAGGGGCAGAGCAGAGCCTCCACCCGTGCCCGAAAGGTGGGCAGATCTGCGACCGACCAGCGGGACAGGCCCAGTGGCCTGCCGGTACGACAGACACGTCACCCCATTTGCAGTAGGGGCAGAGTAGAGCCGCCGCCCGCGCCTGCAGGGTAGGCAAACCTGCAACCGACCGGCGGATCAGGCCCAGTGGCCTGCCGGCGTGGTACACTCGTCACCCCAATTGGAGTAGGGGCAGAACAGAGCCGCCGCCAGCTCCCAGAACAGGCCCAGTGACCTGCCGGCGTGGTAGCCACGACACCCCAATTGGAATAAGAAGAGAGCAGAGCCGCCGCCCGCACCTGCAGGAAAGATACGCAAGCAGTATGAAAAGACAAGGAAAGAAAGGACCACAAGCAATGCAGGTCAACGCAACTTTAGAAGAGGTAACAGCTGCAGCAGATGGAATGTCAGATAAAGAATTCAGGATATACATGCTTCAGATGATCTGGAGTATCAAGGAAGACATTAAACAGCAAAATCAGACAATGAAAGATCACTTCGACAACGAATTACGCAAACAAATCCAGGAAGCAAAGGATCAACTATACAGGGAGATAGAGGTTATAAAAAACAAACAAACAGAAATCCTAGAAATGCAGGAAGCAATAAACCAACTTAAAAACTCAATGGAGAATACTACCAGCAGAGTAGAACACTTAGAAGATAGAACATCAGACAATGAAGACAAAGTATTTCAACTGGAAAAGAACATAGACAGCTCAGCAAGACTGTTAAGAAACCATGAGCAGAACATCCAAGAAATATGGGATAACATTAAGAGACCAAATTTAAGAGTCATTGGGATACAGGAAGGTACAGAGCTCCAAACCAAAGGAATGAGAAGTCTATTCAATGAAATAATACAAGAAAACTTCCCAGACTTGAAGAATGAGACAGAATCCCAAATCCTAGAAGCCTACAGGACGCCGAATGTGCAAAATCATAAGAGATCCACACCTAGACACATTATAATGAAGATGCCCAACATACAGAATAAGGAGAGAATTTTAAAAGCTACAAGAGAAAGGAAGCAGATTACATTTAGGGGTAAGCCAATCAGGATAACAGCTGATCTGTCAACACAGACTCTGAAAGCTAGAAGATCCTGGAATAACATATTTCAAACACTGAAAGAAAATGGGTTCCAACCAAGAATTGTGTATCCAGCGAAATTAAGCTTCAGGATGGAGGATGAAATTAAAACCTTCCACGATAAACAAAAGTTTAAAGAATTCGCAGCTAGAAAACCATCTCTTCAAAACATCCTCGCCAAAGCATTACAGGAAGAGGAAATGGAAAATAACAATGAAAACCAACAGTGGGAGGTAGGACAGTAAAGGGGGGGGGATAATCAAAGAGGAAAACAAACCATGTTTAGTAACAGAAATAAACAAATATGGCTGGAAGAACAACCCATATCTCAATAATAACCCTGAATGTTAATGGCTTAAACTCACCAATTAAGAGACACAGGCTAGTAGAATGGATCACAAAACAAGACCCAACAATATGCTGCCTACAGGAGACGCATTTGATAGGAAAGGACATACATAGGCTGAAGGTGAAAGGTTGGGAAAAATCATATCACTCATATGGACTTCGGAAAAAAGCAGGAGTGTCCATACTCATATCAAATAAAATAGATTTCAAGCCAAAGTTAATCAAAAGAGATAAAGAGGGACACTACATACTGCTTAAGGGAACCATACACCAACAAGACATAACAATCATAAATATTTATGCCCCAAACAATGGTGCAGCTATATTCGTCAAACAAACTCTTCTCAAGTTCAAGAGTCTAATAGACCACCATACCATAATCATGGGAGACTTCAACACACCTCTCTTGCCACTGGACAGATCTTCCAAACAAAAGTTGAATAAGGAAACTATAGAACTCAATAACACTATTAATAACCTAGACCTAATTGACATATATAGAATATACCACCCAACATCAAGCAGTTACACTTTTTTCTCAGCAGCACATGGATCCTTCTCAAAAATAGATCATATATTATGTCACAGGGCAACTCTTAGACAATATAAAGGAGTAGAGATAATACCATGCATCTTATCTGATCATAATGGAATGAAACTGAAAATCAACGATAAAAGAAGGAAGGAAAAAGCATACATCACTTGGAGAATGAACAATAGGTTACTGAATGATCAATGGGTTATAGAAGACATCAAGAAGGAAATCAAAAAATTCTTAGAGATAAATGAAAACACAGACACAACATATCGGAATCTATGGGACACATTGAAGGCAGTTCTAAGAGGAAAATTCATTGCTTGGAGTTCATTCCTTAAAAAAAGAAAAAACCAACAAATAAATGATCTCATACTTCATCTCAAAATCCTGGAAAATGAAGAGCAAAACAACAGCAAAAGAAGTAGAAGGCAAGAAATAATTAAAATCAGAGCTGAAATTAATGAAATCGAAACAAAAGAAACAATTGAAAAAATTGACAAAACTAAAAGTTGGTTCTTTGAAAAAATAAACAAAATCGACAGACCCTTAGCGATGCTAGCGAAGAGAAGAAGAGAGAGAACTCAAATTACTAGCATACGGGATGAAAAAGGCAATATCACAACAGACACTTCAGAAATACAGAAGATAATCAAAAACTATTTTGAATCCTTATACTCCAATAAATTAGAAGATAGTGAAGGCATAGATAAATTTCTTAAGTCATATGATCTGCCCAGATTGAGTCAGGAGGATATAGAAAACCTAAACAGACCAATATCAATTGAGGAAATAGAAGAAACCATAAAAAGACTACCAACTAAGAAAAGCCCAGGTCCAGATGGGTATACAGCAGAATTTTACAAAACCTTTAAAGAAGAACTAATACCAATACTTTTCAAGCTACTTCAGGAAATAGAAAAGGAGGGAGAACTTCCAAATTCATTCTATGAGGCCAACATCACCCTGATACCTAAACCAGACAAAGACACTTCAAAGAAAGAAAACTACAGACCAATATCTCTAATGAACCTAGATGCAAAAATCCTCAATAAAATTCTGGCGAATCGGATACAAAAACATATCAAAAAAATTGTACACCATGATCAAGTAGGATTCATCCCTGGGATGCAAGGCTGGTTCAATATACGGAAATCAATAAATGTTATTCACCACATCAATAGACTTAAAAATAAGAACCATATGATCATCTCGATAGATGCGGAAAAAGCATTTGACAAAGTACAGCATCCCTTTATGTTCAAAACTCTAGAAAAACTAGGGATAACAGGAACATACCTCAATATTGTAAAAGCAATCTATGCTAAGCCTCAGGCTAGCATCATTCTGAATGGAGAAAAACTGAAGGCATTCCCTCTAAAATCTGGAACTAGACAGGGATGCCCTCTCTCTCCACTTCTGTTCAACATAGTTCTCGAAACACTGGCCAGAGCAATTAGACAGACGAAAGAAATTAAAGGCATAAAAATAGGAAAAGAAGAACTTAAATTATCACTATTTGCAGATGATATGATTCTATACCTAGCAGACCCAAAAGGCTCTACAAAGAAACTATTAGAGCTAATAAATGAATTCAGCAAAGTGGCAGGATATAAAATCAACACACATAAATCAAAGGCATTCCTGTATATCAGCGACAAATCCTCTGAATTGGAAATGAGGACAACCACTCCATTCAAAATATCTTCAAAAAAAATAAAATACTTGGGAATCAACCTAACAAAAGAGGTGAAAGACTTATACAATGAAAACTACAGAACCCTAAAGAGAGAAATAGAAGAAGATCTTAGAAGATGGAAAAATATACCCTGTTCATGGATAGGCAGAACTAACATCATCAAAATGGCGATATTACCAAAAGTTCTCTATAGGTTTAATGCAATGCCAATCAAAATCCCATCGGCATTTCTTGTAGAAATAGAGAAAGCAATCATGAAATTCATATGGAAAAATAAAAGACCCAGAATAGCAAAAACAATGCTAAGCAGGAAGTGTGAATCAGGCGGTATAGCGATACCAGACTTCAAACTATACTACAGAGCAATAGTAACAAAAACAGCATGGTACTGGTACCAAAACAGGCGGGTGGACCAATGGTACAGAATAGAGGACACAGAAACCAATCCACAAAACTACAACTATCTTATATTTGATAAAGGGGCTAAAAGCATGCAATGGAGGAAGGATAGCATCTTCAACAAATGGTGCTGGGAAAACTGGAAATCCATATGCAACAAAATGAAACTGAATCCCTTTCTCTCGCCATGCACAAAAGTGAATTCAAAATGGATCAAGGAGCTTGATATCAAATCAGAGACGCGCCGTCTGATAGAAGAAAAAGTGGGCTACGATCTACAGTCGGTGGGGTCGGGCTCCAAATTCCTCAATAGGACACCCATAGCACAAAAGTTAATAACTAGAATCAACAAATGGGACTTACTCAAACTAAAAAGTTTTTTCTCAGCAAAAGAAACAATAAGAGAGGTAAATAGGGAGCCTACACCCTGGGAACAAATCTTTACTCCTCACACTTCAGATAGAGCCCTAATATCCAGAGTATACAAAGAACTCAAAAAATTAGACAATAAGAAAACAAACAACCCAATCAACAAATGGGCCAAGGACCTGAACAGACACTTCTCAGAGGAGGACATACAGTCAATCAACAAGTACATGAAAAAATGCTCAACATCTCTAGCTGTCAGAGAAATGCAAATCAAAACCACCCTAAGATACCATCTCACCCCAGTAAGATTGTCAGCCATTAGGAAGTCAAACAACAACAAGTGCTGGCGAGGATGTGGGGAAAAGGGTACACTTGTACATTGCTGGTGGGACTGCAGATTGGTGCAGCCAATTTGGAAAGCAGTATGGAGATTTCTTGGAAAGCTGGGAATGGAGCCACCATTTGACCCAGCTATTCCCCTTCTTGGTCTATTCCCTAAAGACCTAAAAAGAGCATGCTACAGGGACACTGCTACATCGATGTTCATAGCAGCACAGTTCACAATAGCAAGACTGTGGAACCAACCTAGATGCCCTTCAATAGACGAATGGATAAAAAAAATGTGGCATTTATACACAATGGAGTATTACTCTGCATTAAAAAATGACAAAATCATAGAATTTACAGGGAAATGGATGGCATTAGAGCAGATTATGCTAAGTGAAGCTAGCCAATCCCTAAAAAACAAATGCCAAATGTCTTCTTTGATATAAGGAGAGTAACTAAGAACAGTGTAGGGACGAAGAACAGGAGAAGAAGATTAACATTTAACAGGGATGAGAGGTGGGAGGGAAAGGGAGAGAGAAGGGAAATTGCATGGTAATGGAAGGAGACCCTCAGGGTTATACAGTGGAGGAGGTAGAGAGAGAGGAGGGGAGGGGAGGGGAGAGGTGGGGAGGGGGGAGGGTGGAGGATGGGAAAGGCAGTGGAGCACAACAGACACTAGTATGGCAATTTGTAAATCAATGGATGTGTAACTGATGTGATTCTGCAATCTGTGTATGGGGTGAAGGTGGGAGTTCATAACCCACTTGAATCAAAGTGTGGAATATGATATGTCAAGAAATTTGTAATGTTTTGAACAACCCACAATAAAAAATTAAAAAAAAAAAAAAAAAAAACAAATGTAGCAATTCTGTTAAAATTACTACCAAGTATTTTCTTATTATAAATTGAAGTGTTTCCTGAATGTCATTTTTGGCATTTATAAAACATACAAGATTACATCTTCTGTATAGAGTTCCTTTCCAGTCTAGATGTATAGTAAAGTATGTGTAAGGAGACAGTGGTTAAGATAACTATAGGGCTAGAAATACAGCTCAGTTGGTAGAGTGCTTGCCTTGCATGCACAAGGCCCTGGGTTCAATCCCCAGCACTACAAAAAAAAAAAAAAAAGATAATTATAAAAAGTGGTAAGTGCCAGATGGAAATTTCAGGTCTTAATCAAATCACTTCACCTATACTCACTCTACAAATATGTATTGCATATATACATATTTGTACATATAATATAAATACATGTGTGTGCATATAATATTAATCCAGTTTTTCCAGAGCAACTGGTCAGTTACCAGTTTTGTCTTCTATTGAAAGTTATACTTCAAATATATAAACTTATCTTCACATAATTATACACATGTGATTAAGTTTTTGAGGCTAGAGGTGTGTGTGTGTGTGTGTATATATATCTCAGAATTTCAACGTTCATAGTCCAGTGATGACTGATTACATGCAAACTTTCCATCTTTGCTCAATTTGGCTTTAAATTTTTCTACTATGAATTTTGTTCTAGATTTAAATTTTTATCCATTTTAAACAGAGTGGTCGCATTAAAAATAGGGGAAAAATGGCTGGGTTCACAGTTACTTTGTTGTTCCATTTCAGTGGTCCATTTTGAATCAAACTTGTATTACTTTCCAGTGTACATTTATTCAAAAAGACTCATTAGTGATTTTCCCCCTTCAAAATACTCTAATAGATAACATAAAGTATTGGCTCCTTCTTGAAGTTTTGAAGATTAATTTAGCTCATTCCATGTGCTGATTCAGACTGATTTTTGGTGAAGCTTCACAGTAAAACACACAAAATCCTAAATACAATTTTAAGAAACAAAAACACAAAGCTCCCTAATGACTCAATATTCTGTTGTGAACAAAGACCTTCAAAGAGAACATGCATGTTCTCACAACCCCAGATTCTTTTTAAACACTTAGATCATTTCAATTAATAAGTTTAGCAAATCTTATCTAAAAGCCATAAAATTTCCTGCAAAACTTCTTTCACGTGTTCTGATCCATTTGCTAAAAGTTTTAACAGATTTTTCTCAGAATCAAGATTTTAAAATCTGTCCACCAAATTCGTTTATCTATCTCGATTTTCCACTAACTGTAAATTTCATTGCCTGCTTTGTACAAAGGAAACAGCAGCACGCCCAGAGCAGTCATAAGGTCTAAATAAGCCAGCGTATATAAAGCAAAGTGTATGTTCATGATAATCACTCAATTAACAGTCGCTTAAGCAGGTAATATTTAATATATATCATGACCTTCTGCTCTTGCCATACTAAAAGTTCCTAAGCTTTTGGTCTGCCCTTGAATTATATGTGCCTAAACCACAGTCACCACAATGCACACAGTAACCCAGGTGTGGACACATCCCATTAGCACGCAAAGGTTAGGGCAGTGTTTCTTCTTCTGTCTCCTTCTCCTCAGAGGACCCTTAACTATTACAACCCATCACCCTAATGAATCATGCCCCAAATAAAATAAAAGCCAATGAAGACTAAAAGTCAAAACTATAAATAAACTCCACACATGCTATATTTGCTTAAGAAGATGGATCACGGCATGCTGCACAGAATTAGTGCCTCTACCTGATGAGCAGATTGCACTTGGTGACCAAAAATTTTAAAATGCCTTTTTTTCAAACAAATGCCGAATGTTTTCTCTGATATAAGGTGGCTGACTCATAATGAGGTAGGGAGAGGGAACATGGGACAAATAGAAGAATTCTAGATAGGGCAGAGGGGTGGGAGAGAAAGGGAGGAGGCAGGGGATTAGCAAGGATGGTGGAATGTGATGGACATCATTATCCAAAGTGCATGTATGAAGACATGAATTGGGTGTCAACATACTTTATATACAAACAGAGATATGAAAAATTGTGGTATATATGTATAATAAGAATTGTAATGCAAAAAAAAACAAGTACATGTAAAAGACATGAATTGGCGTGAACATACTTTATACAAAGATATGAAAAACTGTGCTGTATATGTGTAATAAGAATTGTAATACATTCCACTGTTGTGTATTTAAAAAAATAAAATCAATAAAAAAATAATAATGCCTTTTTTTTCTTTTCAGGGATACCACATGGAAAATAAATGTGGGGAAAAAAACTAATTTAGAAATACTAAGGAGAAAATTCCCATCTATCTTTAAGAATAGATACAAAATATTTCAACCAACTTCAAGTGCAAGATGTTTCACATACACCACGAATCCAAGGAGGAAAGCTAGGAAGTTAAAAGTAGATGAACGTTGTGCCACGTGTTTAACAACAAAGGGTTTAAATGTTCTTCTCTCCTACTGCTCCTTTGCTTTACTGGGGCTAAAAGGTCAGCATATGGGAAATATGACATTCATTTATATTCTGATGCAGATAAGATAGAGTAAAATGAAAAACATGATACCATTCTTTCCAAATATAATACAATGAAATGGAACTAAAACCACAGAGGATAAAGAAGAGGTCTTACAATAAAACCCAACTCATGCTTTCAGTGTGTCTGCCCCAGGAGTCTTCAGTATCATTCTCAAACCCACACATATTTGAAGAAAAGGACTTTTCCTAAAATGCTTCAATGGCAGAGACCATTTGACACAAGTGTTTCAAAGAATAACACCAAAATTGTCCTATGAAGCTGTGGAGATAGCCCCTAGCTACTGGATCAAGGGACAACATAATGCTTACAAACACTCTTAGGACTCAAAAAGCAGTGCCTGTTTGTAATATTAACTTCGGTTAATACCACAAATTTTCAAAAGACTACAGATTAATCAATCAGCTAAGATTCACTTATAGAAATGACTCTAGTCTAACTACTCCAAACACTGAGCAGGTAATCCTAACCTAGGTTGGGGCAGCATGAGGACAGGAGAGACCTCACGGCAAGGCAGGGAGAAAAGAAGACTGTCTACCACAAGGAAGAGAGCCTGAAAATTTGGAAGAGCTGTAGGAGTTTGGGCTCTATCCTCCCAATCCATGGATTTTGCTTCCTCTCACACAGAACTCAAATCTGGATGATAACACAAGTTTTCTACCTCATACCACAGTTTGTTTTTAAAATAACGTATAACCTAGTTAAGTCACCCTCAAACAGCTTCCACAGTATTACTGCCCTTAAAGTAAGGTCAAATGGCAAAATAAACCTTACCCATGAATTCAGTGAATCTCAAACAGACAAACAAAAAGAAGAAATAAAGTCATTAGGTATTTCTAGGTCATCATCAAAAAAAATATTAATTGGAAAAGTTTTTTAGAATATACTGGAAGACTTTTAGAGGAGTTCCAAACCTATTAACATCCAATTTCCAACACTGCTGCAGGGAAGCTGCCTATCACAATCCACATTTAAGCAACATCTCAGTTTTTTCTTTTTTTTTTGGCGAGGGGTCTGCGGGGGAACCGGGGACTGAACTCAGGGGCACTCAACCAGTGAGCCACATCTCAGCCCTATTTTTTATTTTATTTAGAGACAGGATCTCACTGAGTTGCTTAGGGCCTCACTAAATCGATGAGGCTGGCTTTGAACTTGAGATCCTCCTGTCTCAACCTCCTGAACTGTTGGGATTACAGGCATGCGCCACCATACCCATCAACATCCCAATTCTTGAGTAAGAGTCATATCTACAAAGTGCTTTCCCTCAATGAGTATTTCTTCTGTGACCTATAACCTGTGAGGCACTGTGCTAGATGGCAGAATGACGCACAAGACAAGAATGGTCCTCTGCCATCATAGAGCTCCAAGTCCAACAGGGGATACAGAAAGAAAGCAAGTGGGTACAGGACAGTGTGGCAAATGCCTTCATAAGGGAAGTGCAAGATGCCCTCGGGGCACACAGGATGGAGAAGAGCCAGAGAAGGCCACAGTGGGGCTACCCAGAAGCACTGAACAGCCAAAAACTGCAGTATTCTTAGTGGTGAGTAACAGTAATTGCATCCAGAGTGGTTTGTATTTTAAGTGTAAATATAGAAACTAAGTACTCTTGAGTTTTACAAATAATGATGTCAATAATGCTAATGTGGGCTACTGGGCTTAGGGAAGGTAAAGAACATCCATACATATGACCTAATATGTAGGTCTGGACTTAAAACCAAAGGAAATGAAAGGTGAGCTTCCTATAGTTTCTCTTGCTTATCCTACTAAGCAAGAGGAACCATCCACGGAAAATATTTTAGGATGCTGAAATCATGGAAGTAGATTAAAACAGTTATTTTGACCATGAGCTAGATCAACTGAATAAGTGGGGTGGCAGAATGAGGAAGGGACAGAGGTGGGTGGATATGGGTCTATGGGTGTACATGTGCACATGTGTGTTTGGGGAAGAGAAGACTGAGGAAGCAGACCAGTTAGGATGCTATTCCAGTAATCTGGGTATGAGATGATCCAGCCCTAAACTAGGGATCTGGGAAGGAAAAAAGGAAAAAAAATGAATACAAAGGCCATTCTGTACCCCATAATAGGTGCCTGAGTACTAAGTGAATTGGTGTGGCTGACCGGATTTGAAAGATAACCAGGGTCATGCACAAAGTTCCCATTTTTAGTCAACAGACAAGCTAATCTGAGCTTCAGAACTAGTCCACTGGGAAAATAAACACCCAGAACTGGTCTCCTTATTGGATACTAGCTATTTCATAGAAGAATGAAAATTTAAAATAAGTACCAAAAATTTATCAAAGGTTACTGTTCATTCAGCATCCAATATATAGAAATTCTATTTTTCAAACCTCAAACCTTGCCTATTCAATTTGCCAGCATCTGTGTTAAACCTATGCCATGTGTAAATATAAAACTTTAAGAACAAAAGCCCAAACTATTGGTCTTAAAAAAATGGAGTTCCTTCTGCCTCTGGACATCTGCTATGGTTTGGATATGAGACGTCCTCCCAAAGCTCCTGTGGTAATGGAGAAATGTTGGGAGGTAACATTATTGTATTGTGAGAACTATAACCCAACCAGTCCATCCTAATTTGAAGGGACTGACTAGGTTGTAACTGTAGGCAGGCAGGACATGGCTGGAGGAGGTGGGTCACAATGGGTGTGCCCTGGAAGGCTGCATCCTCCCTATGGCCACTTCACCCCTCTTTCTTCTTCTTGGCTGCCATGTCCTGAGCAGCTTTCCTGCATGGGGCCCTTCCCCTATGATGTTCTACCTCATCTTGATCCCAGAACAATGGATTCTGCAGACCATGGACTAAACAACAAAAAGTCTTTCTAATGCTGTCAAGATTTTAGTTATGTGAACTGTGGCTTCATCAGTGTATAAAAGACTGATTATTATACTCCCATCCTATGCTTTTAGTCAGTTTTGTATTGCTGTGATCAAATACCTGACAAAAACAACTTAAAGGGAGGAAAAGTTTATTTTGGCTTGTGGTTTCAGAGATTTAGTCCATCTTAGTCAGTTTCATTGCTTTGGAACCAAGCTGAGGTGGAGCATCATGGGCAAAGAGTCCCTCATAGTGGGATCAGGAAGCAAAGACAGAGGCCACGGGGAAAATATATCCTTCCATGGAATGCTCACAGTGACCCACCCCCTCCAGCCATACCCCACCTGCCTGCAGTTACTACCCAGTCCATTCGAACTAGGATGGACTTACTAGATTACAGCTCTCACAATCTAATTATTTGGTTTCTAAATATTCCTACATTAACACGGAAGCCTTGGGGGAACCACCTCATATCTAAACCATAACAGTTCCATAGGGGTTTGTATTCCTGGAACACCTTGCTTCAATGGTTACAAGGCTTCCTGGTTCCCTACAGTATCCCAAATTACCAAAACCAAACACGAATCTCTTTCTACAGCAGTATTTTTCAACTGGGTTTCCACAATGTCAAGAGGGATTCCACAAAAGATTGGACTTATGATGGAAAAAACATCAGTTCTTAAGTTATATTTAACACTGCGATGCTTGTGCTCACAGTGACGTGCAGGCAAGTAACCACATTAGCAGTTAGAAGCATTTTATCACTTTATGTTACCATAAAGGGTACAACCACATTCATGGAGTTGAGTTCATTCTCAAGTTTTCAACATGACACAGGGAAGATTCTAATCCTAGGTCATTTGCCATCCAGAATGAATTCTAGATACAACAAAAAACAGCTGACATTGTTAAACAGAAATCATTCTGGAGAAAGTCTCCATAATGAGCTCATAAATCTCCTTCTACACACAAATATCCAGGGACACAGCAGAGAAAGAATTCACAACCAACTAAATGAAAGGTGCACTCCTTACAGTCAGACTTAAGTCCAGATCATATCCTACTAAGCAAGAAGAACCAACCATCCACTGAAAAATTTTTATAACTGACAAAAACAACTTAAAGGGAGGAAAAGTTTAAATAACTTTTATTTAAACTTTATTTATGCTGAAATGATGGAAGTAGATTCTGACAGTTAATTTGACCATGAGCTAAATCAACTGAAGGAGTGGGGTGGCAGTATAAAGGAAGTGGGGGAGAAGGGAGATGTGGGCCTGTGGGTGTATATGTGCATGTGGGGGGGGGGGGTTATGGGTAGAGAAGACTGAGGAAGCAGACCAGTTAGGATGCTAAACCAGTAATTCAGGTACGAGATGCCCTAAACTAGGGATTTGGGAAGGAAAAAGGAAAAAAAGGCATACAAAGGCCATTCAAAATCAATAAGCCCCATTTCACAATCAACTGGTGCCATAACTTCCAAAAGGTTGGATCACTAATTTTTCTTAAATTATTCATATTCTTTCCCCCTCCCCTACACACACACACACACAGAGAGAGAGAGAGAAAGAGTTATTATATAACTCAAGGTATTTTTGCAGTAATTCAAATAAGACTTTGTTTAGCCTTTGTACTATTTGCAAATCATTTTCATAATTTCATTATATAACAGCCTAAATTTTGCTGTCGCTGAACAGCAGCACACACCTTTAACCCTAGCGGATTAGGAG
Organism: Marmota flaviventris; assembly: GCF_047511675.1. Lineage (NCBI taxonomy): Eukaryota > Metazoa > Chordata > Mammalia > Rodentia > Sciuridae > Marmota > Marmota flaviventris. Next base: position 100,203,090 of record NC_092501.1, on the reverse strand, counting down.
CCTGAGGCAGGAGGATTGCAAGTTCAAAGCCAGCTTCAGCAACTTAGGAAGACCCTAAAGAACTTAGTGAGACCTTGTCTCAAAATAAAAACTAAAAAGGGCTGGAGATGTAGCTCTGTGGTAGAGCACCCCTGGATTCAATTCCCAGTACCACACACACAAATAATAATAATAATAATAAAAATGAAAGAAAGTTTCGCTGGAGCTTATTTTGCTGGTCAAATTAAGTCTCAGTCTAAAAGGTGTTTTTAAGCAATCACTTGGTCTATTTCTAGTTCTTCCTTCTTCCCATTCCAGTGCTGGAGGGGAGAAAATAAAAGGCTGTTGAAATGTTTTGCAATGTTTTCACCCTGCACCTAGGATTTCCCTAAATGAAGGAAAATATTCTTCTAGCTAGGTATCTTTCTTAAATTACAATAGGAAATGTATAAGAACCACCTGGAAGTATAAGGAGGTACAATACAGACAGCCAAAGGGTGAGGCAGAAGTGAACAGCACACACCAACTGGACTCTCCTAATCACTACCATGTTGCACACAAGTTTCATTAAATCCAAAAGTCTTTACTGAGTGATTACTTTCAGTGCATATTATCAGGCTACATGCTATAGATGTATAAAAACAAAGATAGGATATAATGCCTTTTCTCAGAGAGGTGATAAGACAAACAAATAACCAGAGCAGAAGGCCAAATATGAGAAACACTAAAAGAGCACTATACCACTAGCAGGGTTTCGTTTTGGAAGAATAGGAAGGCCTTGTGCAGGAAGTAGCATAGAGCTAGCTTTTGAAGGGCAGGATTTTACTCTGCAGAAATGGGAAGAACACTGCACAAAGAAACAAAGAGGAGAGGAAAGGAAGGTATTTGAAGAGTGGCAAGTAACACGTTTTGGCAGAAAGAGAACAGAGCAGGCAAGGATGGATGGATCTGAAAAATTTCTCAGTAGCAAACTAAGAAATGAGATGTTGCAAGCTTCCAGATGGGAAGGAGAATTAGCACTATGCAAAACAATGGAAATGAGAATGAAAAAGAGATGTTTCCTACGCAAGATAAATTTGGCCCCAGAGAAGTTCCAATGAATGAGGACTAGCACTTCCTACCAGCTATCTCAGCCTTCTAACTCCACAGCACCCACAGTTCAGAGCAGAAGTTATAGTCAAAAACATGTCAGTACAGTACTAACATGTCATCTCAGTGATTTAGGAGACTAAGGCAGGTAGATCACAAGTTCAAGACCAGCCTTAACAATTTAGCAAGGCCCTAAGCAACTTACCGAGATCCTGTTTCAAAATTTAAAAAATTTTAAAAAGGCTGGGGATGTAGCTCAGTGGTAAAGTGCTCCTAGGTTCAATCCCCAGTCCAGTGGCCAGTATAAGTATATATATATACATACATACATACCCCCCCAACACACACATCAGTTTATGGTATCTAAATGTTAAGTATGGAGTCAGTATAATTGTTACATTTTAAAGGGCTTGAATTTATTTTTAGCATGCTACATCAGCGAGTAATTTTTAAAATCTACAATGTGTATCCTTCCTTCTATGGTTTAAAACTACACCTTCCTCTGGAGGAAAGGGGAAATACTGATATCAGCCAATTACATTGTTATATTGTGTTCATGTACAAATACATAACAACAAATCCCACCATTATGTACAACTATAATGCACTGATAAAAATATGGGAAAAAAGAAAACCATGCAAAAATAAAATAAAACAACATGGTCCTCAAGTGGGGATTTGTTTAAGCAGATAAGCAAGGAATTGAGAAACGCAGACGCTTCTGCTTCCAAGAAGATATGCACCATCAGGAGTAACCATCAGATCTCTACTAAAGTGTTTCCTTGACCCTAATCCAAAATAACATCGACTTTCAAATTATGCCACACAATTATGCTTCTTGAGATCCTGTGAATTCTTTCTGCCCAACAATAACTATTACACCTAAATATAGCAATGTTATGGTTTGGATGTGTGATGTCCACAAAAGGCTCAAGTGTGAGACAACGCAAGAAAGTTCAGAGGTGAAATGATTAGATTATGAGGTTATGACCCAGTCATTGCATTAACCCACTGATATGGATTGACTGAGCAGTACCTATAGGCAGGTAATGTAAAGCAGGAGGCAGTACATCACTGGGGCATGCCTTTGGAGTTTACATTTTGTCTTGGTGAGCAGAGCTCTCTCTGCTTCCTGGCTGTCATGAACTAAGAAGCACTTCTCAACCACGTTTTTCCATCATGATATTCTGCCTCACTTGGGCCCAGAGCTATAAGAGTCAGCCAACCATGGACTGAACCTCTGAAATTGTGAGCCAAAGTAAACTTTTCCTCCTCTGTGTTGTTCTTGTCAGGTCTTTTGGTCACAGCAATGAAAAAGCTGAGTAAAAAAATTGGTGTATACAGATGCCCTGGGAACTAGAATAGAGGACAAACAGCCCAAGAAAATATTAAGGAGGAAATTATTCATGGTTAAGTGTGAACAAATTCTAGAGGAGAAACAGAGCAACTTAGCAAGGCCCTGTTATACTAGTGTTGAATGAGACTTTAGAAAACAGATCTTGTCAAGCAGAGCAGCCTGTGCCAAAAGCCCAGCTACTTAAGAAGCTGAGGTAGGAAAACCACTTAAACCTAGGAGTTTAATACCTGCAGATTGTGATCAAGAACGCAATAATTGTTGGTGAGGATGTGGGGGGAAAGGTACAGTTATATATTGTTGGTGGGATTACAAACTAGTACAACCATTCTGGAAAGCAGTATGGAGATTCCCCAAAAAGACTAGGCATGAAACTACCATAAGACTCAGGTGTCCCATTCCTTGGTTTTCATCCAAAAGATTTAATACCAGTATGCGGCACTGATAGATGCATACCAAATTTTATAGCAGCACAATTCACAAACAGCCAAGTTTTGGATCCAGTCTAGGTGCCCATCAATAGATGAATGAATAAAGAAAATGTGTTATATATACGTAATAAAGCTCTACTCAGCCATGAAGAATAAAATGATGGCATTCGTTGATAAATGGATAGAACTGGAGAACATCATACTGAGGAAAACAAGCCAGACTCAGAAAGGCAAGGGTCAAATGTTTTCTCTCATATATGGCAGCTAAAGAGAACATATTAAAAGTGGGGAGGGGGATCTCAGGAAAACAGAAGGGAGAGCAGTGGAGTAGAAGCAGGGGACCAAGGGAGACGAGGAGGGGAGGCAAAGGGGAAGAACTGGGCAATAAAGTTGGCCAAATTATGCTATGTACATGAATGAAGAAGAAATCACAATGCGTTCTAATTTTACATATAATGCACCAATCAAAAAATAAATAGAGGAGCTGGGGTTGTAGCTCAGTGGTAGAGCACTTGCCTAGCACATGAAAGGCACTGGGTTCAATCCTCAGCACCACATAAAAATAAATAAACAAAATCAAATAAATAGATAGATAGACAGACAGACAGACAGACAGACGGACCGACCAACAGAGTAGAAGAAGCAGATCAGGGGAGGGAGGAAAAGAGGAAAGGGGTAGTTAGTACTGGGGACTGACATGGAGAAAACTAGATTATATACATTTATGAATATGTCAACCCCACTATTATGCATAACTACATTGCACTAAAATTTTTAAAAATATTTCAGATCTATAAAAACAAAGTAGAGGATTATAGGTCAGAAGAAACTCCTACTCAAGTCCTCAACAAAGCACTACAAAAATCTCTGCAGGCTGACCACACTTGTATCCATGTTTCTTTGAGAGAAGAAAGAAACGGATGGGCAACACAGGGCATCATTGCAACACAAGAATCTGAGGTCCTTCTGCATGACTCACTCTGGTGCACAGGATTTTGAGGGATGTCACCAAGCCTTTTCTGACCTTTTTGGCCACTTGAGATCTCCACATCCAAGGGGACATTGCTGTTTGGAGTTTTAATCTTTCCCATCCCATTTCCAGTCTCCCGCAGTTTATAGGCCAACTGAGTTCACAGCAGTTCTTGAACCCAGAGTTGGGCTGCACTCGTCTTCACAACCCCTGGGGGCCTGGTAGAATGAGTCCTCATAAGAAAAGTACTGGATTGGAAACTCTGTTACTAAATTTTCCTGGGGAGGATATTTATACATGTTTTCCTGTTACAAAGTGTTCTGAAACAAGAACTCCAAAATAATTATTTTTGCTAAAAACAATTAGACTTCAAAGGAGCACTGAGGTACTTTTATTAGTTGGGTAGAGTCTTAGAAGAAAACATGGTATGAATCAGCATCTTATAGACTGGTCAAAGAGAAACTAAGTTTTAACTAAATTTTAGATTTAAAAACAAAGAAGTATTTTACTAGTGACAACTTAGTTAGCAAAAGATCACGACATTCTAAATCTATACAACATATTTGTTTTAAAGTTAATTATTCTGACTTTACTGACAATGGAATGAATTTTCTTATTCCATTTCACCCAATGTTCTACAAAGACACTTTTTACCCTTTATATGTGTTGAATAAAGGGTATGTACTCAACTGCACACTTCATTTGTTAAATATGGTCTTGAAAGTCACTACTGTGATACACACAGAACTTAGTCCAAGAAGCTAATATTGTGGCCCATATTGTAAAAATGAAGCAAAGATAAGTCCATCTGTCCTCATGTCTCATGGAAGATATGTGTTAACCAAAAAATAGTGTTGAGAAAATGTCCGGGGCGGGGGGTAGTAATTCAAGCCTGAATTCAGAAAGTCACAGCCCTGTGACAATTGTGAAATCATGAGCATTCCACTCTGGTAACCAAGATGAGAAACTCTCCAGATAGCAGTTCATTTACTTTCATCCTTGATAAGCACATTGCCTTTGTGTCAGGCGAAAATTCATTCAGTAGTCAAGTGTAAAAATTAATTAAATTTTAACTCAATGAAAATCCATTATAAACTATTGAGAAAGTTTTTATTATCAAAGAAAATCCTTTCAAAAATTCAATCCTTCACAATATTTAAATCCATCTTTTATAAAATCATTGTACTTGTAATTACATTTTTAAGGAATCATCTTTCATCATTGTGCCAGGAAGACTGGGGAAAGGATCTTCTCTAAGCATTTATGTTAAAAGTAGTATCAGGTAACATTTTTCCTAGTAAAAACATGGAATTTCAAAGGGTGGGGAAATTTCCCTTCTAAATTTCATAGACTACTTAGGGTTTTTGGTTTTGGTGGTACTGGGGATGGAATCCAGGGCCTTATGTATGCTAGGAAGATTACCTTTAATTTAATAATTTGTCAATGCAAACAAAAATTGACAATCCAATCAAGTATTCAGTTCCTTTTAGAGAGAAAGAGTTGTTATGGACTGACTAAACAAGTGATCTACTGCTAAGCTTTAACCCCAGCCCTGGATTTTTTTTTTTTAAATACATTTTTGCCTTAGTTTTCCATTAATTTGTGTGTCTAGCCAACATCTATTTACCAAGAATTCTTTGATCTACCTTAGTTTTGTTCAAATTTAACTTCAAAAATATCAGTTCAATTTTAGCCCTGAACTCCAGCTGAGTGATCAGTCAACAGAGGATACACACTACAGAGACTTGATAGCACAGTTCATCTTAAGAGGAGGGGAGTTTCAAAACACAATGATATTCTAAATTGAAAACTACAAAAGACACCTAATTTATCCTAAACAAGGTCTAAATAGAGATCTAGGATTTACTATCCATAAACAGAAGGTTGCTACAGTTTGGGGGGGATTTGGATAATATATTTCTATTAATTTTTATAGTTAAAGATATCTAAATATTTTAGTGTTTCCTGTTTTTTTAAAACCACTTGGTAAGTCTTCCAAAAATATCTCAGTAAATTGCTATGTAATTAATTTCTAAACAAAGTCATAGAATAACATTTAATTTTACCCAGTTATTCCAGCAATAAATGAAAGCACTGTTTGGGGAAAAAAAAAAAAAGAACTTTAAGGTCAATATCTTCCTACAATATCTTTAAAAAATCATTTTAAAGAAAAGAAAAAGAAAGTATTCCTTTAAAAATTGGAGGTAAAATAGACATGCACAGTAAAGAATGAGATTAAATAATAAAGTTAAATTGAAGGAGATTAACTAGCAAATCAAAGCAGGTAAGAAAATCAGTTCTGTACATCTGAATTCCTGCACTGCTTCTAGGTGTTGAAGGCAGAAGGAAGCTTCTCTCCAAGTCCATTAACAAACATTCCCACTACAGGACAACTCCACGGCTACTCTTCCGTTTAGTCTCCATTTTATGGTATTCTTAGTATGGTGCATTTTGGGGTTTCAGTTCTACTTCATACAATAAGTTTTTATTCTCTATCAATAAAAGGTAATTTTTTAAAAAATTATGGCTGGGTAAGGAAGAATGGTGAGTCGTTGTTCACTGGGTAGTTTCAGTTTTGAAAGATGAAAAGCATTCTGGAGATTGCACAACAAATTATAAACAAACTTAACACTACTAAACTGTATTGTTAACAGGTAAGTTGTCAAATTTTATATTATGTGATTTTACCACAATTTGAAAAAAATAGGAATGGAGAACTGTTCTAAGAAAACAATCTCTTCATAAATTTAAAACCTTTTAAAACCTGGGGGCTGGGGCTGTGGCTCAGTGGTAGAGTACTTGCCTAGCAGGTGAGGCACTGGGTTCGATCCTCAGCACCACAAAAAATAAATAAAGGCATTGTGTGCATATACAGCTTCAAAAAAAAATTAAAAAAAAAAAACTTTTAATAATATTGGATTCTTTTGTAATTGCTTTTTCAAATAATTTTTATGATTAATATTGTTAAAATGCCCATTTTACCAGAGTCACCTACAGATAGAATCAATGAAATCCCTATCAAAATTCCAATGACATTTTTCACAGAAATAGAAAGGCATACTAAAATTCATATGAACCCTATGAGAATCTGAATAGCAAAAACAGTTGGTTTTGTTGCTGTGGTTTTGTTGTAGTAGAGATTGAACCCAGAGTCGCAAATCTTCACAAGCACTATACTACCAAGCTGCACCTCCAGCCCTTTTCAGATTTTACACTGAGACAGGGGTTGTTAAATTGTGAGGCTAGCCTCTAACCTGGCAATCCTTCTGGGTCAGCCTGCCTGAGTCTGGGATTACAGGCATGCGTAATTGCTCCTAGCTACCTGTCTGCTTTTTTTTTTTTAATTGGTTGTTCAAAACATTACAAAGCTCTTGACATATCATATTTCATACATTAGATTCAAGTGGGTTATGCTTTTTAAACCAGTCCTATGCTGTCTTGATGACTATAACTTTGTAGCAGATTTTGAAATGAGACTATGGTGCCTTCAGCTTTGTCCTTTTAGCTCAAGACTACTTTGGCTGGCTGGGTGTGATGGCACATCCCTGTAATTCCAGTGATTTAGGAGGCTGAAGCAGGAGGATCATAAGCGAGACCCTATCTCAAAATAAAAAAATAAAATTGAAAAGTGCTGGGGATGTAGCTCAGTAAAGGGCCCCTGGGTTCAAGCCTCAATATAACATACACACCTCTATACTACAGAAAAGAAAGCCCAGAAATAAATCCACAAATTCATGGTCAGTTAATCTTCAACCAAGGTATCAAACACACAGTGAGGATAGATGCTATAACAACTGGATATCCACATATGGTAGAATGAAATTAGACCCTCATCTCATTCCACTTACAAAAATTAATTCAACATGGATCAAAGGCTTAAATATAAGACCTGGAATTACAGAACTACTAAATGACATAATGGGAAAGCACGGGGGAAAGCTCCAAAACACTGATCCACACAGTGATATTTTTTAATAGGAACCCAAAATCACAGGCAACAAAGGCGAAAGTAGACAAATGGGAGTATTTAAAACTAAAAAGCTTCCACACAGCAAAGGAAACAAACAACAGAGTGGAGACACAACCTATGCAATGGGAGAAAATATCTGCAAACCATACATCTAATAAGCGGTTAATCCAAAATGTGTAAGAAATTAATCAATAATAGAAATTAAACAACCCAATTAAAAAATGGGGAAAGGACTTGAATAAACATTTCTTAGATGGTGAACAGACATATGAAAACAATGTGCAGCATCACTAATCAGAGAAATGAACACTAAAATCACAATAAGCTATCACCTTGTCTATTAGGATGTCTATTGCCGAAAGGACAGTGAACTGGGGGTTGTAGCTCAATGGTAGAGTACTTAGCTAGCATTCACCAGGCCGTGGGTTTAAGCCCCAGAAGCACAAGGAAAAATAAAAGAGAGAGAGACCAGCAATAACAAGTATTGGCAAGGATATGGAGGAAGAGGGGTAAAGTCATTTTTAATAATGCTTATGCAAGATCAATTCTTTCATTTAAAAAACAAAGTGAAATCACTGATTTCACAGAAAACATGGATTTAACTTATAAGTGGGAAGAGACTAGCCCTTACTGTTATGACTGGCTTTAGCTAAGTCTGTAATTCCAGACATATGATAATAAATGCATCTAAATCAAACAATGCTTGTTCTTATTCTTCTCACATTTGAATTGATTTCTTGGTAACACTGGTATGAAACCCTAGGAATTATACACCTCTAGCTCAACACCTTACAGGATGAAACACACACCTACAAAGGTTTGGTAGCAGTGTTATACAACCCAGTGTGTGTTAATAAACCACAAAAGGCTCTTGATAATCAAAACTAAATGAAGGCTAGAGTTGTAGCTCAATGGTAGAGCACTTAGTGGTAGAGCACTGGTATATGTGAGGCCCTGGGATCTATCCTTAGCACCACATATAAATAAATTAATTAATTGACTGATTAATTAAATAAAGGTCCATTGACAACTAAAAAAAAGCTAAATGAAAGGGAAAACCAACACTCTTTTAAACAAAAGTAGAAAGAGTCAATAAGTGCAAAACACTTAAGCACGTGTGCATATCAACAATATTATTCAGACAGAACTTTCAGAGCAGCTAGTCAATCTCACACCACCATGGCCCCAATATGAAGCTTCAGACATAATCAGCACTTCCCATTTCTCTTACATTCATCCTACAGTGAATCACCTACATCACACTCCTCTGTAGCCTGAGAACATCTTGGAAGAGCAAGACCATGTGTCTCACTCATCCCTGCATCCCTCTCAACATTCAACTGAAAGGTCTTTAAGGACTACATTTCTGTCTTTGTTCTGTGTAGCTTAGAAGATCAACAGAAAAATACAAAATTTTTTCAATAATTTATTTTGTGAAGCATTCATTGATTTCTGATATACTTTGGGAAACATTCCTCTCACGTATTTATCAACAAGAGTGAGGCCTCAAATAAAGAATAAATTGAAGAGTAAGAACCACAAAAATAAAGCCAGGAAGCAAGCACTTAATATGCTTATGTATTAGAACTTAAAGGAGATATGAAATGCACCCTTCAATAATGGTACACGTCAGTACTCTGGGGTTTGTTCATTATGGTTTGGGAGGATTTGGGGTGGTGGAGACAAAGAATAAAGTAAGCAAAGTTCAAATACAGTATAAACACTTCAGCTCCTAAGATAGACCTTAAACACACACACCTGCTTTTGCATCACTCTAGGCTTAAGTCTGATATGAACAGCCAAATAAGATGTTTAAAGAACCAGGTGCAGTGGCACATGCCAGTGATCTCAGCTACTGGGAAGGCTAAAGCAGGAAGTTCAAGCATGAGGCTTATCTGGAAGACTTAGCCAGACTCTATCTCAAAAACAAACAAACAAACAAACAAAAACCCAGAAGACTGGGGATATAGCTTCATGGTAGAGCACTTACCTAGCATGTGTGAGGGCCTGGATTCAATCCCTGATGGAAGGGAGGGTTGGAGTTTTCAAGGAAAGAAAATGTAAAGTTTTCCAGGGAAATTTTCATTTTTATATGTAGCTAAAAGACCCGACCAGAACAATTGTAGAGGAGGAAAAGTTTATTTGAGGGCTCACGGCTTCAGAGTTTTCAGTCCACTAACAGCAGGCTCCATTCCTCCGGGCTTCAGGTGAGGTAGAACATCATGGCAGAAGAATGTGGCAGAGGAGAGCAGCTCATGTGATGATCAGAAAGCAGAGAGAAAGATCTCCCTTTGCCAGATACAAATATATACCCCAAAGCCAGGCCCCCAATAACCAACCACTTCCAGCCACACCCGACCCACCTTCAGTTTCCACTCAATTGATCCCATCAGGTGATTAATTCACTGAATGGGTTAAGGCTCTCACAACCCAATCATTTCTTCTCTGAACCTTCCTGCATTGTCTCACCCATCCAAACCATAACGATATCCTTCCAGCATGTTTCTTTCTCTACCTTTACTTTTAAAATCACATACACAGTAAGTATTAGAAAATCAGCATGATGTTAGCAGACATGAATCTTTACTAGATTTCTCTAGAAAAATAAATTAAGAATTAATACAGTTTCATTTAGCTTTTATAAATAAAATCAATACTTATAAGCTAAATCACTCTATGTATAGAGCCAGAGAACCAAACACAACAGAAATGAAAATAGATAGATAAGGAACAGTTTTTTTCCAAAATAGATTTTGGTAGCATAATTCCCTGGATTCCCTCATCTTCTTCATTTTGTGATGAAATCATTCTTATCTGAGGTAATTACAAAAGCTTTAGCTTTTTGGTCAGTGGCTCACCATAAACACACAAAAGGAAGACTAAGGGAGCGGTAACAGGAGAATGAGACTCTTTACTGTGGGCCTGTGTCACACACCTACTGTGCTCCCACATCCCCAACCATCACAACTTTGGTCTTTGGGACAACAGGGCCAACTTTCAGAGCAGCAATAACCACAGTAGCCCCCTACCCAAACCCAAGCATCCTATGGAGATAAGAATAAATCTCTGGAATCTGCCACTGCTGAACCTCCCAATTACTACAAATTGCTCAGAACACATCCCAGATTATCATTACAGTCACAAAGTAGCAGTCCTAGCTCTGTGTGAGCCTATATTTATTCTTTTTATTTTTTTAGTATCAACGAAAAATTAAAATCATCTGCTTTTATATCATAAAATCACAAAAAAAGAATGAAACCAACAGACATCAGACATAGTTTATGAGTATCAAGAACTAACAGAATACTAATTAACTCAAATTTAGCATTTTGTGCCCCTGTATTTGCAGACATATGTGGTCTATGCATGGATACGTGCATGTGTAGATAAACACAGAGGTTAACAATGCAAGTATGCACAGGACCTTCACTCATATTGGAAATTATGCCCATGAGCATGGCCCAGGGTAGTATAATCCATTTCATAGGTCTATCATTTACCAATACCATCATACCAATTAAAATGTGAGTCCACTCCCCTGTGCAAATCTATTCAATTTCTGCATCTGGATAAAACATATCTTGATAAGGAGGGATACCTATATTCCAGATTACTAAAACAGAAAAACAAAGGCGCATCCTCTTCCAAGGCTAGGCTCTTCACAGGCAGCCTCCCCCAATGGTTGTCTATTAACTTCCTATCTTGGTTTTTTTTCACATTAGGATCCATGAACAATCAGTGCCACTGAACTACACTCAAGAATTTGGGGCAATCTCTACAATGGGGCAGTCTCTACAATAGCGCACCCAAAACATAAAATTTAGTATTCCTTGGTTTGCTCAGTAGCCAGTGCTGAACTACCAATTCCATTTTTCATTTTAATATAAAACAGATCATACAGAATATATCCAAAGCTGTAATAACACAAAATAAAGCAAAATGAAAAATTTGGAGTCAGTCAAATTTTGATACATTTTCTTAAGCAGTATTTTTGTTTAAATTATCTGTTGATTTAAAAAAAAAACAACTCAACTCTCAAAACTGAGGTATTAAGTGCCTTTCCTAGAAGGGCCCATTAACCCAAAAAAAAATATTTAGTAGATTGGGAGAATTATCAGATAAAAATATTCAGTGCTTTTTAAAGGAATTAAGAAACAAGTGGATCAAGTGGCCAAGGAAAAGATTTCGGGGACAGCTCTTTTAACAAGGAAGAATGCAGTCATAAAGCTGCAGGACAGTTTCTAGTACCTGACTGAAACTCTGCCATCTGCATCCCCAGCTTTGAACTCCCTCCTAGTCTCCACTTTCATTAGGCCACCAGTGAAAGAGCCAGACTCATGGGGACATGCTTCCTGGCAAAGGGAACCTTTTCACTACAAACCTATGGCGGTGGTAGAAGACTGTGTATGTCTTAGAGTAAAAATGGGTTCTCTACACTTTAGTCAAGTATTATTGATAAATCAAGTTACTCATGTTTATGAATGTTTTTAGTTTTTTAAAAAAATCCTCTTACAATTTATTGTGACATTTAATATCCTTTTTTAAATTAACAGTCTCAATGGTAAAGGAAGCATCATTTATTAGAAAAGATAATCAAAATACACATCCTGCACTAGCCCCAGTCACTGCACTTAATGCTGCATACACAAGCTTATTTTCACATCGATAAAAGTGAAATCAAGACATCTGCCCTGGGGCTGGGGTTGTGGCTCAGTGACAAGAGCCACTCGAAACATGTGAGGCACTGGGTTCAATCCTCAGCACCACATAAAAATGAATAAACAAAATTGTGGTATATATATGTATTAAGAATTTTTATGCAAAAAAAAAGTACATGTATAAAGGCATGAACTGGCGTGAACATACTTTATATACAGAGATATGAAAAATTGTTCTCTATATGTGTAATAAGAATTGTAATGCATTCCACTGCTGTCGTGTATTTAAAAAAAATCAGGGCTGGGGATGTGGCTCAAGTGGTAACGCGCTCGCCTGGCATGTGCGGGGTGTTGGGTTTGATCCTCAGCACCACATAACATAAAATAAAGATGTTGTGTCCACTGAAAACTGAAAAATAAATATTAAAAATTCTCTATCTCTCTCTCTCTGTCTCTTAAAAAAATCAATAACAAATTTTTTTTAAAAAGACATTATGCCCATGTGTAGCTAAAAAATATTTTTTAAAAAAAATACATCTGCCCTAGCTGGGTGTGGTGTCACATATTTACAATGCCAACAACTTGGGAGGCTGAGGTAGAAGATCACACGTCTCAGCAACTTAGAAAGGCCCTATCTCAAAACAAAAATATACAAGGCTGAGGATGTAGCTCAGTGGTAGAGAACCCCTGGATTTAATTGCCATAACTGTAAGAAAAAAGAAAAAGAAAAAAAAATATATATATACACATATACACCTGTCCTGTCTACTTAACAAGCTCTCAAGAGTTTCAAATGACACGGCTTAGATCAAAGTGCTTTAAAAACCATGTCCCAAAATATTAGCTACTTAAAAAAAAAAAAAAAATACAAATAACAATAAATGCTAGTAAGGATGTTGCGGGGAGAGATCTAATTACTTTGGAACTATTTTGCATTTACTTTTGGTTTGGGAGTCACTGAAAAAGTTAATGAAACTATAAAGGTGCTGGGAATCTCTGACCTACACTTTAGGTCTATAGCACTGACCTAAGGAGACTTTCTCTGACCTGATTCCCAGTACCTTTCATCTTCCTTTCCCCTCAGAGGCAATCGTTAGCATGAATTTGGTGTGTATCCTCCCATTCAAATTTTTACATTTATACTGATACTAGATACAAAAGTATAAATTTTTCTGTGTATACTTTCAAATTTACATAAAGTTATCATTTTAGGAAAAAAACAAAACAGAACAAAAATACTAGCTACTACTTTGATTTTCTTTTAGTGTTGAAGTAAAATTAAGACATTTGGGGAAAAAAAAAAAAGAAATACTCCAATTTTAATGAAGACTAGGTCAGTACTAAGTTCTTATCCAATACCCATCCCTAAAGAAAATCATACAAAAGTAGAATCAAGAGATTCAGGAATACTGCACAGAACAGTAAGAAGTACCATGACCAAATAAATATTAACATTTTTACATTGTTAGTAATTCACATCTATGGTATCCTTCGCTTGATGGCTTTCCCTTTCAGGTAACATTGAGCAAAGAAAGTTGAGTGTTGATAAATGTCTTGCTCTACTCTGTAAACTTAAGTAACTCATAATGGAAATCAACAGCTTACCAAAGGCAAAACATTCCTCCCCCTCTCTATAATCTCCACCACTGAATATCTTATTTTCATCTACTCACAAAGAAGAGTCCAGTCCAGTCACAGTTCAATTAATAGACTTGGAAGTTTGAATATGGAACAGAGCTTCTAAGGCATGTTTACAAAACAGAGTGATCCCAGTTGATCCAAAGCTTTCCGGATCTTCTGGTCTAAGGCTTCGGGTTTGATAAATGTGGTATTATCTGTCTGTTCAGTTCATGACTGGGCATTTATATTTCTGTTAGATTAGAATCCTATACAGTTTTTCTTCCCAAAAAAAATCCTGATTAAAGGTATTAATTTAAATTTGATCCCAAAATGCTCTTTAAATTTATATAGAACTTGGGGCTGGGGTTGTAGCTCAGTGGTATAGAGTGCTTGCCTTGCAAGCGTGAAGCCCTGGGTTCGATCCTCAGCACCTCATTAGAAAAAAATTAAGATATTGTGTCCATCTACAACTAAAAAGATATATTTTAAAAAATTATGTAGAACTGCTTTTCATAAAAGGGGTTAAAGAAAGGGGAAAAAAATACCTAGGGGAACATTTAGATTTTTTTTTTTTTTGGTGATACTGGGGATTGAACACAGGGCCTTGCGCATGCAAGGCAAGCACTCTACCAACTGAGCTATATCCCAAGCCCTGGAAAAATTTTAAGAAGGGAAAATTGGGAAAAAAAATCTGGAATTGCTCATAGAACCCACTGAAACACAAAGAGAAGTTTCAAAATACTTTAGTCTAAGAATCCATAAATATTTCAGAGCATAGACTAGTCCTGCAGAACATAAATAGAATGAATAGATTTTTCAAATAAACTTTGTAATCTTACCTAATAATTTATTCCAAAAAATACCCATCTGGAAAAGGAGGAAAACTAGATATAGTTTACATAGAATGAGCTAGGTTGGAAAAAGGCATTTACTCTAAATTTCCAGACTAAGCAGGGTGATTTACTCACTCACTATAAGCAAGCAGACCAATGAACATGAAAAAAAAAAAAAAAGAAAGAAAATTCTGACATATGTATATCAGTTGGGAATCCATGTTTACATTAAATATTTCCACAGTATCTATAGCTATATCTCATTGTAATTTGGAAATGACAAACTTACTCTGTAATCTTGACAGAAACAACAAAAATTACACAGACTTATGTTAGAAGACATTCCTTTCTCTCTGTAAATGTGTATGGTTTTCAAGTTAACAAATTTCCACTCTGAATAATGGAGGTTAGCATAATTTTATTCCTTCAAAAAAATTAAACAAGTGGCTTTTTCTGAATACCAAATTAAACAGGCCATTTTCAAAACAGTTAACACTGTCCCCTCACCCCACCCCAAGCATATATTCCCAAACCTCTTTTCTTTCTTAATTTCCCTTGTTTCCAAACATGACCAGAGGGTCAGGACTTGAATTTATAGAGCAGAATGAGGAACTGGCATCCACAGCAGAGGATTCTTCTCCTACTCAGTGTCACAGCTTCACACCAGCCCAGTACTCCATGCTCATCGGGGACAGATGGAGAAATCACAACTTACCAAATGTTTATTATACATGCAGATGGCTGTTTCTGCTTTGAATTTTGTTTCCCAGTTAATCTGTATAGATACAAACAGTTGCTTTCTTAAGGCTTGTTCATGATGTGGAATTAGGGCTCCTCTGGCACAACATCACACCCCCCCCACACACACACACACACTTGCTTTTAATATAGACAATAAAGACAGTTCCATCCCTGAGTGTTTGCTCACACTTTGCCTTCCCACACTGCTCCACCCATAATACTGCCCTTGTAACTGAGAATATCCTTGCTGATTCTCCTTCAAAGTCAAGCTTTGGGGCTTAAAATGAACTGGACTCAAGTTCAGCTCTAGGGGTGACCGGCAAACAGACTTCCATATGCTAACGCTCTTCCTGGAGGGGTCCCAGAAAGAATCAAGGAAAACCAGGCTGTCACTTGGCTTTACTAAATTCCTTCAAACAATCAACTATAAGAGATTATCTAGAAATTATAACTGGTATAACTCAGTAGCTGATATGTAGATGGGAGTGATATTACATACAAATTAATACTATGAACAATCTGAGTTTTGCCTATTTCCATCCAATTTCATTCTTGAGAACTAAGAGGAAACAGGTGTCATGAATTTATCAAGTATATGAGTAAAAGGATCATAGAAAACTTTTTTGTACATTTTTTTTTTTGCTTTCTAAATTTTCTTAATGATCAAATTTAGGCAAGAACTGTAATGATAAAAGTAAATAGAAGGAATTTGATATTGCGGTCTGGTTGCTCAAGATCTTTGCTAAGAAACTATTTGCATATTGTTCAGAAGAAGGTAAATCATTACCTTGTCATTCAGTGAATTCAACAAATATCTACTGGTACCTACAGTATGCCTGAATATGTACCTGTATTAAGGATTTCTAGGACTCTAATATGAGACATATAATTGTGCACAAATAAGTTTTAAAATGATGTGTTACATATTAAAAAAGAAATATTGAAAACTATGAAAAAAGAAGCCTCCGTCCAGTCTAAAGGTTAAAAGTAAAATTTTTAGAAGGATTCAATTTGCTTGAACTGAGCCTAGAGGGGTGAATAAAACTTAGGTAACTAAAATAAAAATGAGAAGGAAGATTCCAGGCCAAGTTTATACTCTTTGGTGAAAAGTAGCAATTATCCAACTCAAACTAGTTTAAGCAAAGAAAGAGCTGGCTTCACGGACAGGAGGAAACATCACCCTTCCAGTTCTGTGACCAGAAAATGGGCTAAAAGGTGAAGTATCCAGGGAAGAGTTCTACCTGGTCTGGCTCGTCCCTGAAGTAAGCTGAAACCAAGGGGTAAAAGGACTGCCCAGGTGAAGTTCTATGTCCCCAGAGACCTGGTAGGACGATGACAGAAAACTCCATGTTCTGAGGCAGTGGTTTCCTGTAGCAGACTTTGGTTCTGAGCAGACAAAACAATAATAGCCACACACAACAGGAATGTCAACAACCACGCAAAGAATGAAACCTTGGGTGAAGCAGACAGGCACCTTAAGGATTACAAAGAGGACACAGTGACCAGCAACCTACTGGCACTGACGGAAGGTAAGAATTGGGAAGGTGAGAACTGGGAAGGTGAGAATTGGGAAGTGTGGCAGTTGGAAACAGCACTGAGAAAGTCATTCTGATGTGCAGTTAATACTTAAGCAGAGTAACTATTCACAGGTAAAGAAGCAGAAAAGGGCTGGGTGTGGTGGCGCTTACCTGTAATCTCAGCAAGGTGGGAGGCTGAGGCAGGAGGATCTCAAGTTCAAGGCCAGTCTAAGCAACTTAGCAAGGTCCTAAGCAACTTGGCAAGATGCTATCTCAAAATTTAAAAATTAAAAGGTCTGGGGATGTGGCTCAGTGGTTAAACACCCATGGGTTCAGTACCCAGTACCCAAAAAAAAAAAAAAGGTAGAAAAGGGGGACTGATATTTTTAAATGCCTGATATACTTTATCCTAATAACCATAAGTATCATTTTCTTCATATTACAGATAAGTAGACTTAGACTGCAGATTCAAACAGCTTGAAAAGTCCCCATCTTACCATGGTGCCCGTGTGCTTTGCTTGCTGCCTTTCATAAGAGTAGAAAAAAGAAGAGGGGGATGGAATACCATGCAGAAGCACCTCCTTACCAAGGCTCACTGCCTCAATCCTCACCCATCCTTCCCTGCCATTCAGTAAATACCAAGTACCTGCTCTGCTTGAGCCTTTTTCCCTCTCATGCCGTGGCACCCAGCCATGTACTGTCACCCATTCCTGAGACCCCACTTTGGCTATAGCAGCAAGCCTTGGTCTTGTTTTCTCCCACACTCCTGTACACTTTTCCAAAAGGTTCCCTGTACCCTGCTGCCATGCCGTGGAATACTCTCAGGAGGTGTGCAAGTGGGGTCTTTTAAAAGGACTCGTTGCCACTCCTGTCTTCATAGATCAGTTTGAAGTATCGACACAGTATTAAGTCACAGAATAAAAACCATCTACTTTCCCTTTGTCAAGGAATGAAAATACAACCTGCTTTTCCCTGTTACAAATGTTGAAGCATGTGTTTGTTAGATAAAAACCAAAGAATACTAGTTAACTTGTTAAATAAATCACCTATGGAATAAACAGATCTTTCCTAACACACTTGATTCATCTATTAGACTGCCTCTAAGACTTACATGACACCAAATTGTCTTGATTCATACAAAAAGTAAAAAGAGCCTCAATAATAAATTGAACTGCTTCAGGCGGATAACTAAACATATTTCATACACTGGGTTTTTAAATGTTTTGATAATGTAGACTCAGCCTAACAAGAAATATAATTTGCATATTTTAATATCTGTAGAACAGGGGCTGGGGATGTGGCTCAAGTGGTAGCGCGCTCGACTGGCATGCATGCAGCCCGGGTTCGATCCTCAGCACCACATACAAACAAAGATGTTGTGTCTGCCGAAAACTAAAAAATAAATATTAAAAATTCTCTCTCTCTCTCTCTTAAAAAAAATCTGTAAAACAAAGAGTTTTGAGAATTTCACAGATCTAAAAGTGGTTGCTTGCATTGCTTCTAATAAAAATTCAACTATACACAAAATTACAATTTAAAAAATTCTGATATGTGATATAATTATGTGATATATGTGATATAATTAAATGATCTTGAATAGAGATAACATTATTCATTCAGGAAAACTTCAAGAGAAGACTTGATCAGTAATAATTCTTTGTAACAGAGTTTTCTAATTTAATCTTTACAATTTTTAAATAGTAGATATTTAAATGCTAAGACAAGCAATAATCTTTATCATGGGACATCATGTTGTTTCTGTTTCTTCCTTTAAAAAGATAAGATTAAAGTCAGAGGCATAGTTCAGTTGTAGAGCACGTGTTTAGTAAGCACAGACCAAATTTAATCCCTAACACCACCAAAAACTAAAATCAAATTTTAAATATGGGATTAAATAAAGCAACCCAATGCAACCAGTTTGAACATGCCACAGAAGACAGCTCTACTCTCTTTCTTCTTGTGCATCTGCACATCTGTGTGAAGCTGCCAGCACTGAGGCTGACACTCAGGAGGCCTTGATATGTGATCAGGACACTAAGCAAGGGGAACTAAGAAAGCAGCTAGTTTGATCAAACATTTTGTTATCTCCAGGGAGATGAAGCAAATAAGTAAATATGTCAAGGATAATGGGAAAACAGGTTTCTCACTGATAAAACAGGTAGTAACAAATTAAAACAGGAGTCTAGGGACAGCCTAAAAATTCCTGTTCAAAAATAACTGGTACTCTGAAAAGATTAAAGAGAAGACTAAGAAAACTTTCAGATTAAAAAAGACTTAGACAAAATAAATAAGTGGACTGGACACAAATCCTGGAATGAAAAAAGGTATTGGAGAAATCACTAGTGCCGGGCTCAGTAGTGCATGCCTGTAAGCCCAGCAGCTTGGGAGGCTGAAGCAGGAGGATCACAAGTTCAAAGTCGGCTCAGCAACAGTAAGGCACTAATCAACTCAGTGGTGAGACCCTGTCTCTAAATAAAATACAAAATAGGGCTGGGGATGTGGCTCAGTGGTCAAGTATCCCTGCATGTATCCCTGGTACCAAAAAAAAAAAAAAAAAAAAATCACTGGTGAAATGTGAATAGGTCAGTGATTAAATGATAATAATAGATTGATATTTATTACCTGATTGTGAGGTAGCATTATGGTTATCTAACAATTTAATGAAAACCTAATTAAATATTAAAGGGGAAGCAGGCATTATGTCTGCAACTTATTTTCAAAGAGTTCAAAAATTTATAGTAATGTAGAAATATATTGCAAGAGAATTACAAAGCAAATTTGGCAACATTAACAAATGTGAAATGAGAGCCAAGGGAGTATAAACGTTCTTTGCACCATTCTTTCAATGTTTCTAAATAAATCTTATCTTGTTTTAAAACAAAAAGGTTTTTTAAAGCTACTTTAGTTGTCTATGGTATACACATTGCCTGCGTTCAGTAGAATTCTTCCCATAGAGCTAAATTCTTTGAAGTGATATTCTCTTTATACATAATTTTTTTAAAATGTGAGGTTATTTCTAGCTTCTCCAGAAATCTCAAATATAGAACTTCTTTAATTTGATTCACTGAAAAGTAGCTGATGTCCTGAAAAGTTTGGCAGTTCTCCAGTGGCTGACTGTCAGAGAATAGTTAACTCACCAGTAGCAGCTAATTCCCCTATAAAACTGAGCAGGCTGTTAAGTGGCCTGACTCTCCCAGTGAGAAGGTGCTGATATTCACCATGAACTACTTGAACATGCACTACTTCTTGCTGATTGCCATTAGAGGGCTGCCTAAGGGGCAGAGTTGTGCTTGCTATTACTAATAAGCCTATTTTTAAAATCCCTTCTGAAAACATGTAGGGAAAAGATATCTACAATTGTTACAATCGAGGAAATTGTTCTTAGCCTAGAAGAGAGTCAAAAAGTTAAACAAACATGGCAAAAAGAAAATGCAGATTCTCCTATCACACTCCAATTTTCCAATATCATAAACTTTTTTCTACTGCTAGACTTGATAATTAAAATGATGGTGAACTGCCCTTTCAAAGGACAACTTCCACCTTTTGAATTCTCACAGTCAAGGATTCCTCTTGAAGCACAACACCTTCTGCATATCCCATTAGATTTTCCTTGTAATTCCTAGAAAGTTCTGATAAAGAATAAAAGAAGCATCTCTATTAACCTAACCATGGTTAATAAAAACACATAAACACACTCCAAGTGATTCGTTTGAGAAATACTTATGTCCAATATCCTCTAAAAAGATTTCATTACTATGCCTTTGAACGTCGGTTGCTCCTAAGATAACCATCTTAACAAAAGCCTAAAAGTCACTTGCAAATGCCTAAGGACAAAAGAAAAAAGAGTTCTATCCAAGATGTACAAAAAGGGGCAATCCGGTCCATGTCCTTCAAGGCACTTGTCCTTTTAGGAAGCACAACCAGCAATTTACATCCAAATTCTGTAACCATGGTATATCCAAGAGAACACACAAGTCCATAGCATTTGAAATTTCAGATCACACATAGTACAACATTACAAAAAGCTTTTATGATATTATGACTTTTCATCCTGAAAATCAGTGTGTCCCTTTACTTCTCCTTTGTAGCAGTTTATGTTACCCTCATTTACTACAAGTAAAACATGATTAATCCACACCCCTGTGACTCACATTTTAGAAAAGCTAAACAGTTTCCTACATTTATGTAAAAAGAGCACATGAGATAAAAGTATTTATAGAGCTGAGAATATAACTCAGGGTAGAGTGCTTGTCTAGTATGCCCAAGGCCCTGGGTTTGATCACCAGTATAAAAAAAAAAAGTATTTGCGGCTTAAGGGAAGTGGAAAGCTAGTTTTTTTAGTACCAAAAATGTTGCACAATAAGTGGATCAAATATTTTGAGAACAAATAACCTAGCTACTGCAGGTCAAGATGAGCTCAACCAACAGAACGAGCAATGCTGCTGTTTGAAAATCTGTAAATATGTCCATCACTGAGAAATTATCCAGAAAAGTACTTTGCTCCTTATGCAAGAGGTAATTACATTTTCTTAGGGAGACCTTAAGCAAAATTTACCACATCTAAGTTTCATTAAGCTTTATACATGAATTTTCATTTCTACAATATTTATGCTGAATTCAATTCATTTAAGATCAAGAATTGTGACAAAATTCATAACCTTTACTTTTCACAATTCAAACTTAGTATTTTGTCATATGCCTGAATATGCTACTTACAATTCAACAAAACTAAGATACTGGATCTTTTCAACTTGTGTTCCTTCTCCAGTGCAAATCACACTGCTCACTCAAAGATATTTTGTTAATTATACAAAATAATGAGGTTGTCTGAAATGGAGAGTAATTTTACAGAAATTTTGAAGCACTGACTATATCCAAATCTTAGAGTAAGTATATAAAGTCCTCAATCTGGTTTGTTTGTTTGTTTGTTTCCTTTCAATTACTATTTCTGCTTTACTCTTTAGGAAAACATGAAGGTTTTCAATTAAGTTAAATCTGTATGATAGGCAGAATGATGAGCCTCCCCATAAAATGGGTCCTATCCCTGACATATTATATGACTTTGTAGATGTAGATTATAAACCTTGAGGTGAGGCTATTACCCTAGATTTTCCCAGTGGACTTAATGTAATCAGAAGGGTCCTTATAAAGGAAAGTTGTGGCAAGAGGGTCAGAGAAGGAGATAATGACCACAGAAACAGAGGTCAGAGTGACGCAATTGCTGGAAGGTAGCCATAAACCCAGGAATGCATGCAGCCTAGAGAAACTAGAAAAAGTAAGAACAGATTCTCCCCTGGAGCAGCCAGAAGGAAAGCAGTCCTGCCAACACCTTGCCTTTAGCTCTGTAAGACCTATTTCAGATAAATGACCTCCATAACTGTAAGGTAATAAATAAATTTGTATAGTTTTAGATTTGTAGTAATTTGTTGCAGCAGCAATAGTCAATTTTACTAGTTACAACTATAAAGTAAGCCAATATAAAAATTAACCAGTATATATAAAATACCCAAAACTACTTAGAAAATAATATACTAAACATTAAAATTAACATCTAGCTTTGACAGTATCTTTTATTCTATTCTTAATGAACATAATAGTCCTACAGGAGTCTGAGGACAGCACACAATCATTAGGTAAGCATTTTTTTAATTCTGTGTCATAGATACTGGCAATTAAAAGATGAATAATATAAACATATCAAGGTGGAAATCACCTTTAAGAGCTTCCAGAGAGATATACAAGTGATTTAGCAGTTACCATAATGTGATACATGATGTAACTGGAGAAAAAAATTGAAAGATATTTCAACTGGGGGAGGAAAGTACACAAGTGAAATAGCAAACTCTTCAAATGGGGATAGATACCTGGAGAAGTACCAGGCTACACTGAGCCAGGTCCTATCATGAAGCAAGCAATAAGCCACGCACAAAACTAAACGTCACCCTTCAAGGAATAAAAAGGAAGGGGCAGGGGGCATTAAGCAATGGAGTAGTTGATACACATCTAGGAGGAAAAAATACTGGGTGGTGATATGAAGACTAGAATGAAAGTAAAAGAATACACATTTTGGAATGTGTCCTAATTATTTTATCAACTGTTGGGAGTAGCCTGACCTGAATGCAGCCATCTTGAGTCATAACCATGACTGTTTTGAGTAACCTTCATGGGTTTTCCAGCATAGATTGCCAGTATAAATAAATGAAACCATTAACGTGGTATAGGGAACTTGACCACAGGACCCTGGCACCATCAGACCCAGTAATATGGTTGACATCTTTAATATTAGCTTGAGATAAGCCAGGTACATTGAAGCTCAGATGAAGTCACTTTTGTCCTATCTACTTTATAAGACCCCTTCCTTCTGACTCAAACAGCAGGGATCCACTGGACTTGCTACCACCTAAGACATGCTTTGGACTTAGGTTCCCCAATAAATTGCACTTTGTACAATCGTGGATGTGTAGGCTTCTTTCTTCAGTCTCACAGCACCTTGCACTCTGTTCTCAGACACTGGGCCTGGATGTTTTGGAACACCGCTATGCCTTAATATGTATTCACATTCAGTGATTTTTTTTTTAAATCAGGCAGGTGCTATGTAAAATCCTAGGTGATAAAAAAGAGAACAAAACATGATGCACACCTTTGAAATATAGTAGTAAAACTGTATATATAATGTGCAAAATGAAAGCAGCTATCTCTACTTCAGGAGACTCTTCTAGAAATCATACTTTTAAAAGTAGGTACCAAATTTATACCATAAGAAAACAAAAAAAAATATGTATGCACTTTTCAAAAATGAAATCTAATAAACTTTAAAATAATAAAAGTGGAAGAAATTACATTCTTCAGGAAAAAAGGATTCAAAATCCTTTTCCCCATAGGTACCTTAAAAGCATTATATCTTTAGTATATATAAAAAGATGAAAAATATTTTTCATAGCCCATGAACTACACATGGACTATATCCAGCAGCTAGTTTGTTGAGAAACAAAGCAGTAATAACACTGAACCAATTTAAAACTGCCAAACCAGAACTAGATCAGTAAACACAGAAACAGAATGGCATCTCTATAGCCTTCCCAAAACCTGCCAGAAAAATCAGTCATGTCATTCTTGCTCCCACTGTGGTCTTTCCCCTGAATTACAGCAGCCAAGAAAACTGATCTATACTATAGCTTAACATGCATGTGTCTGTCTCATCCATAAGAACACAAAGTAGATCCTCACCCCTCTTTATATCTAATGGTATGGTTTAGCTATCCGCCAATATTATTCTCACTGAATTCAGGGGAACTAAGGTAAATGAACTTAATTAACAATGGCAATTTAAAATTCCCATTTCAGTTACTCAGATGTTGGTTTCAGAAAATATTTGAACAATTTATATTGTTCATAATATATACTATGCACGTACTGTTTTTTTTTTTTTTACTTCCTCAATTATACAGGGGAAGCTTAAAACAAAAATGTTAGGTTTCAGAAAAGAGGAAGTAGACTTTAGTTCTCAGCACAGATCTTCAGATTTAACCTCTCAAAACCTGCTTTTGTGTTTATGAAATAGCACTATTATAAAAGTGACCCACAGAAATCATCTTAGAACTTTTAAAAATGTTCAACAGAGAACCTAACAAAGAATCAGTGTTCATACATGCTACTCATAGCTCTTATGATTATCAAGGTTATTATTAAGATCCTAATGACTTTGATCACTACATTATATACATGTATTGAAATATACTGTACTCCATAAGTATGATTTGATGTATAAATTAAAAAGAAAAAATCTAAATAAAAAAAAACTCCTAATTATCAACAATAACAAAACAGAGCAATGCTATGCTATGGTTACTCCAAAATAAAAAATAAGTCAAAAATCACTTTAATTTGGTTCTGGAATAATGTAATCTAAAACTAGCACATTTGAATGGGACTGATTGGGGACTTCAAAAATGAAGAAAAAACTGTGAAGGGGGCTCAGAAAACAGACTAGGTTCCAGGAATTGCCTTGGCTGGGAACTCTTCTCTGGGCCTACTCTATGCTAAAAATAGTTTCACCACTCTGCCTGATGAAAGGCTTTGATAGCCTGCTACATGTATCATTGCTCTGTTTATTTTGTGAAGTTTATCTTAGCTCTTCAGGGCTTAGATAAGTAATTAGTTACTTCAGTTCAAAGGCCCCTACTTGGATGCAGGCAGGTAGAAATGTGAAAGCAAACAGTGGCTACAGTATGTCAATGACAATTAACTGTATAGACCTTTTCCCTCTTGAAGTTAGCCATCGAGAACAAAAGGCAAGTCCACCGTAATCCCAGAGACACAGGAGGCTGAGGCAAGAGGATCACAAATTTGAGCGTAGCTTTGGCAATTTAGCAAAGCCCTGAGCAACTTAGCAAGACCCTGTCTCAAAATAAAAAATAAAAGGGGCTGGGAATGTGGCTCAGTGGTTAAGCATTCCTGGGTTAAATTGAGAAGTGTTGTAGGAGGGGGGAAAGAAAGAAAGAGAGGCAAGAGGATATACTGGGGAATGATATTAGCCAAATTATACGGTTATAGTGTGTGCATGTATCCCATCATTATGTACAACTATAATACACCAATAAAAAGAATAAGAGGAGGGGCTGGGGCTGGAGCTCAGAGGTAGCGCACTTGCCTGGCATGTGTGAGGCACTGGATTCGATTCTCAGTACCACATATAAATAAATAAATAAGATCTATCCATAATTAAAAAAAATTTAAATAAGACAAAAAAGGACAAAAGGCAGAATTTGTCACAGAGTTTCTAAAGTTTACTATAGGAAAATAAAAATATCCCAGACCCACAAAGATGGCTAGACATGCCAGATATCTGGTTTCTAATCAGAGAATGTTTGTGTTTTCCACATGAACTTGATAAGAGTTCTGTATTTTGATTATACAGTAATCATCTGCAAAAACTCAATAGACCATTATACAAAAACATAATTATACATAAATTAAAATACACTGCCAGATGTGAACAAATCAAGCAAATTGTTGCACAAGTTCTCATCTGAATGTGTCCAGAATATGAGAGCTGGGTTTCCTATTAGAACAGAGCACCAATCAAATACCACCTTCCAGACCCTTCCAGAGCTAAAGTCACCTCTGAGAGAATAGCTTGGGACTGGCCCACCTTCTTTTCTTCCACATCAGTGATTCTCAATGAGGGAAAAGGAAGAATGTCAATCCAAATCACAAAAAGTTTTTCCACCTAAATTTGCTTTCCTTCACCCTGAAACTAGACTCTCTTCATAATATCATTCCTGTATCAGAGAACAGAATCAGAACAGAGAAAAATAAATGTCATTTTTCAATTTTACATCATTTTTGTAAAATTTTAAATAATCTCTATATTGTACTTGAAAAACCAACATCTTAAAATATGTAGAACAGCACATTTCCTTGTCTGTGCGGCATACTAGAGGCAAAGTATTGTCCCCAGTATGAATTGACTGTTGACCTTGAGTGTTATTTTCTCATTTGACCCAAAATAATAAAATCTGCTTTTTTTTAAGTTTTCCTCAGAAACCACAGCAAGGATCCAATGAGATAACATATGCAAAATGCCTTGTAAACTGTGAAATTTTCCACAAATGTAAGGTCCTATAGCACTGAAATTAACATTTATCCAGAGTAGCATTTGGCAATGCCAATATTCATTTCATCCAATTTGCTGTTACTGGTATAAAAGAAAAAAATTGGATTGGTTATCTTACAGTTTACCCACACACAACATAGACTAATGATAGAAAATGTTTCAAGTCTAAATGGAATTTACCACTCACTACTTCCTTAAAAAATGTAAACAGATAAAAAAGTTGTGAAATATGACTACATAACACTTCACAATCTAGTTAGATTATAATTGATTCAATGGGCCTGAGTCAGAGCACAGAAATCTTTGAAGTTTTTCTGGGAATTCTAAGTTACAGTTGCTTTGGGAACAAAACACTTCAGTTGACTCTCCTGTATATAATCACTTTCCTTAACCAAAACCAGATAGCCATACATTGCAAGATATATTCAAAATATAGAGATATAATAGGTGGGAAAAATGTGCATTTTGGAAATAAATGAAATATAGGTAAATTGCAGATACCCACCTTTATTTTAGGGTAACCCACACCACTAGGGGGCACCCAATTTAGTAGTGCAGTAGCTGTACATGGACAGTCTACACACCTCTGGGCATTTCTGATTTTTAAAATAAATTAGAAATAACCAGATCAGGTTACTATAAGTTTTGTTTGTTTTGTTTTGTTCAGAACTCACTACAATACATTATGTTGATTATCATCAACATAAATGATCCGTCAAAATATCAGGACTAGTTGATCAGTTTTTAAAGGTTTTCTAAACTCAAATTGTTCTCAGTCCAGGTACCTATGATGGGACAAAATCATCTCACTCCTATTATTTCATCTTTGAAGCAAGGCAATTGAAGTAGGCTATTCCTAAAGTTACTTCTGGTTTTAAATTCTACTTCTACTATTAATGTTCTGAAATGGCTTGTTACATGCACACTTGATACCTGTATTCTTTCTACCTCCAAAAAACATGTAAGCCAAGGATCTTCAGTAACTTCCCAGGATGTTCATCCATATGGCCCAGTGCAATCCTAAGCTAGACCTCTACCCAGGTAGCACTGGACTTTTCTTCCACCACTCATACTGCCACCTAGGATGCTCTCATCTTGGGACCTGGGACCTCTCATCATGTCCCTTCCCTTCTCAGAATATTCCAGAACTCTTGATCGCAGTCTCAGTAGTGAAACAGAGAATGCAAACATCTACTGCTAACCCATAACTTTACTACTCTTCCAGCTCCTTCAACAATATTGTCATTTCCTATAGCAAATGTCTTCTGACTGAAAAAGTCAGAATAGTATCTATTCCCCACAATAATTTCTAAGTATCATTCAGTTTATATTATTTGTGCATTCAAACAAACAATACAAAACGAATTACTTTGTTAATTTGTAATCCCCAAAATGCCAGGGCACTATTGTACCACTGCTCATCCACTCTTAAAGAACTGCACTAAAACTATTTATTATATTAAAATAATTTATGATATATAGATACATGTTGATATCATATATAGTAAAAATAATGTAACTGACATTTAACTATAATCATATAATATATATATGTATATATATATATATATATATATATATATATATATATATATATATATATAAAATACAGTTCAAATGTGTGAATGTATACACACTAACTCTTCTCGTTGTGTGTGTGTGCACTGCACGAGCTATATTATGATTTTCACATTTTAGGAGTTAATAAATTGAAGCAACTTGTGCAGAATTTCACATAATCTGCTATGTTTAATTTTGTAAAGGGGGGTGAGGATTGCTAAAGATTATTACTTTCTAAAGTATGACCTGGGGAAGTGTTTCAGATCCACTGGGGAAAAGTGTGAATATGCTTTCTCACTACCAAAACAGTGTGTTTCTTGCAAAAAATCCCACTATTTCACGTGCCATTTAGCTTAGATTTTTTAGCACATCTATTCAGGTCCACACCATAAAAAAATACTAATTTTAATTTATATTTTCATTCTAAAAGGAAAATACTATCTAAAACATACAAATTTTGACATAAATGCAATCTAACATTGCAGTCAACTTGAAAGAAAGAATCCCAACTGATTCATTCATTCATTCAATGAACTATTATTTCACATTTACTTCATGACATGCCCTGTAGGAGGCAGTGAGGCAGCAGCAATACAATGACTAAGAGAGTCCCCACAGGAGATATTTACAAAGTCTCAAACTATCATCCCACAGTTTATTAATTACAAAGGAGAAAAGAAAAGTTATCTTTAGATGAAATGATCTAGAAAATACCATCTTAATCTGGTTATCGAAGATATAATGAAATGGAAAGAACATAACCTCATTCATGAAACATTCTTGACATTATGTTTAACCTGAAGTTAACAGGAAATACAACCAGACAAAACCCGACTACCCAGCACTCTAAGAAAACTGGCCTTTACGTTTCAAACCTATCAATATTATGGAAGATAAAAAACAGCCAGGGGCTGGGGACACAGTTCAGTGATAGAATGCTTGCCCAGCATGCAAGAGGGGCTAAATTTAATCCCCAGCACTACAAAACAAAGCAGCCAGTGACTTTGTCTAGATTAAAGAAGACTAAAGAGACATGACAACCAGATGTAAGGCAAGATTCTCATTAGAATCCTGGATTAGGAAAAGGAAAGAAAAACAGCTACAAAGGACATGTCTGAAACAATTGGGAAAATCTGAACATAGACTACATATCAGAAAATTTTATTATGTCAACATTAAATTTCTTTTAGTTTATTTATTTGTTCTAATCAGTTATACATGATTACAGCAGAATGCTCTTAGATTCATTGTACACAAATAGAGCACAGTTTTTTACTTCTCTGGTTGTACCCAAAGTAGGGTCACAGAATTTGTTCAATCATACATGTACCTAGGGTAATGATATCCGTCTCATTCTACCATCTTTCCTACCCCCAGTCCCCCTCTGTACTTCCCTTTTGCCCCCTCCAAAGTTTCTCCAATCATCCAATACTCACTCCCCATTATGGATTAGCATCCACTTATCAGACAAAACATTTGGTTTTTGGGGATTGGCTTACTTTGCTTAGCATGATATTTCTAACTCCATCCATTTACCTGCAAATGCCATAATTTTATTCTCTTTTATTGCTGAGTAACATTCAATTTTGTATATTTCTTTGTCCACTCATCTACTGAAGAGTATCTAGGTTGCCTCCACAGTTTGGCTATAGTGCATTGTGCTGCTATGAACATGATGTGGCTGCATAATGGCAGTATGCTGTTTTTAAGTCCTTTGGGTATAGACCAAGGAGTGGGATAGCTGAGTCAAATGGTGGTTCCATTCCAAGTTTTCTAAGGAATCTTCATACTGCTTTCCAGATTGGCTGTACCAATTTGCAGTCCCACTAGCAATGCATGAGTGTGTCTTTCCCCCACATCCTTGCCAACACAACACTTATTGTTGTTTGTATTCTTGATAACTGCCATTCTGACTGGCATGAAATGAAATTTTAGAGTAGTTTTGATTTGCATTTCTCTAATTACTGAAGATGTTGAAGATTTTTTCATATATTTGTTGGTCAATTGTGTATCTTCTGAGAAGTGTCTGGTCAGTTCCTTAGCCCATTTATTGATTTTTTTTTTTTTTTTTTTTGGTGTTAAATTTTTTGAGTTTTTTATATATCCTGAAGATTAGTGCTCTATCTGACATGCATGTAACAAAAATTTGCTTCCAAAATGTAGGCTCTGTGTTCACATTGATTGTTTCTTTTGCTGAGAAGAAGCTTTTTAGTTTGAATCCACCTCATTTATTGATTCTTGATTTTATTTCTTGTGTTTTAGGAGTCTTGTTAAGGAAGTCAGGGCCTAATCTGACATGATGAATATTTGGGCCTACTTTTTCCTCTATTAGATGCAGGGCCTCTGTTCTAATTCCTAGGTCCTTGATCCACTTTGAGTTGATTTTTGTGCATGGTGAGAAATAGGGGTTTGGTTTTTAAATTTCTTAACTATAATACTGTTGCAGCGATTATGGAATGAATGAATATGTCCTCATTTTAGAAAAATGCATACTTAATATCATGTCTGTAACTTTCAAGTTGTTCCACATTTAATAAAGTGGATAATGCAGATGTCTCAAAATGTTAACAACTGGTGAACCTACATGGAAAAAATACTATCTCCATTTTTCCATCTTTCGTAGACTTGAAATATTTGAAATTTAAAATTGGGGGGTAAAATACATAGAGATCTTGCCCATAGTTTATATAATCTGATGTCACTAAATATAAGCCATGGCTTTCAGCAACCACATCTAGAAAATCAAAGTAACAGTAAGAATTCTTGCAGGCGTAGTGGTGCACACCTCTAATCACAGCAGCTCCAAAGGCTAAGGCAGGAAGATCAGGAATTCAAAGCCAGCCTCAGCCTTAGCGAGACCCTATCTCTAAATAAAATATGAAAAGGGCTGAGATGTGACTCAGTAGTTAAATACCCCAGGGTTTAATCCCCAGTACCAAAAAAAAAAAAAAATTGTGGTTTTTTTTCTGCATTACATTAGAAGGCAGAGTAAAATGATTATATTCAGTGCTTCCAAATGTGCCATGAAACTGGAACTCTCATAAAATGCTAGTTGTACTATGAATCAGAAAAACCTTTAAGAAAAGCACTTGATAAGGAAAGGGATGGGGGAGAGAGGAAGGGAAGAAAAGGGAAAATAATAGTAAATCATATTGGCAAAATTATATTGTTATAGTGTGTGCATGTACAAATACGTAACAACAAATCCCAACATGATGTATAACCATAATGCACCCATAAAATTATGGGGGGGGGGCAAAACTAAGGGGAAAAAAAGGCAACTTGAAAGCAGATGTATAAAATCACCAAAACTACCTTAATCCTACCATATTTCCACCATTGACAATAAATATACCAAATCTAATAAGTAATTTGTGCCTATAAACATCCTCTAGTTGTTTCTACATTTGCCATGCACCATGTCCATTGATTACGAGAAGTAAATTCTTTAATAAGTTGTAAATCTTTGTATAAACTGAGGCTTCATAATATCTATGCCTCATTGTATAAAAACGTAGAAAAGATTTTAGCTGTCAAGCTATGACATTCTCCTAATAAATACACAACATCTCCCCTGACTCAACCTGGCTCCCACCCCATAGCAGGGGTTTCTACCTTAGCCACAAGGGCTCCTGCTGAAGGAAGCCTTCTCCAGCACCTCCTGACAACCTTACATTCTACTCATGTGTAATTTAAAAAAATAAATAATCTGACCTCCACTATTATGTATAACTACAATACACTAATAAAAACATTAAAAAAATCTGGACTAATTTGGGACCAAGCAAGGAAAGGTCAAATATTTATGGTTCTGCTATCTCTAAAATTTCTATCATTGCCTCACAGAATCATACTAGGCCCTTTGCTTTCACTGAAGGTTATTACAAAAAAAAAAAAAAACATACTAAAAATGCTTCATTATATTCTGTGAAACTATAATTGCTCAATGTCACAAGTCCCAATTGAGAAATTTCATTTAGAACTGAGGGTCAAGAAAAACTCTTCTGAGGAGCTAGTGTTCTCTCCTTTCAGATAATATCAGATGTAGTTTTATGTTCTGTTGTTGAAAGGCTAAAGAGTCAAACCTGATGTTGAATAAAAACTACATTAACACAGATTATATAGTAGCTTCCTTCATCTTTCTCTGGTTCTGAACATCCATCTATTTTATTAATAGCTTTTATTAGAAGCCACTCCCAAGCCCTTTTTAGAAAGAAGCACAGTATAAATAAGTTCTGTGAATAAATATAAAACTATAGCATAATGATAAAAATGTTTTGGAACTAGATAGACGTGACAGTTGTACAACATTATGAATGTACCAAAAGAATAGGAGATTTTACTGAAAATAATTAATTCTATACTAGATGAATTTTACCTCAATTTTTTAAAAACAGCACAATATAACTTCAGCAAATAGCATATGGCTAGCAGTCACACAATCATTCAGTTCCTCTCATTTTCACTGTGGTGTGTGGAAAGAAAACTAATCTCTCCCCTGCCATCTGCACTGCCTCTCCCTTGCAATTACTTCTCGATGTTCTAGTATAATTTTCTATTGCTCAACTTATGTTAAAAATCCTTAAATGTTCTGTGAAGCCAATGGTTTCTACATCAGCCTTGTTTTTGGACTCCCAGAATGAATGCTTTCAAATGACATCCTTCATAGAAACTCAGTACATAAATAAAGTTCGTTGCTCTGGTTAAAGAAGTTGAGCAAGAGGCTTCAGACCTCAAGACACTTCCCCTGGACTCCACTTCAGTTTTCCCCATCATACCAACAGGCCACACAGAAAGGTGGAAACCCATACTTTACCAAGAGAAAAAGATTTCCATTTGACACTTCTAGATAACCACAACTCAATGTTATCTTATCTACTGTGATCCGGATAATTACCTCACTCCTCCACTTCACTCACATATCAGGGATTGAAGTCTTTAAAGATAGAGCTCAACCTCCTCCAGTTTCTTTTGGAGAAAAACGCTGTGATAATTTGTAACAACTTGTATGGAATGGTTATGCAATGGAATGTGGGTTAATATTTAATCATAAAAATTAACTGGCAGGTTCTTAGAAAACTATGAAATAAAAATGATTTTTCCATAAACCACAAACTCATTTTTATTGCTTTTACTGCTACAGTTAATAAAGGTTTCAAGTTATATTTCTTCATTTTTAATTGGTGTTTTAATTCAGCTTTGTCAACTAACATGACAAGTTTAGAAAGAAATGCATGTAGTTTCAGAAAGATATGTTCATATCATATGTTCACAGTTTCTGAACACATGGAGTTTTCATTAGTTAGGATAATTTTAATCATAAATTCTAGTATTGTGAAGGGAGTACAAAAAGAATCTAAATTCCTATTTCTGGGCAGACAACAGAATTTAATGAGTTATCTCAGGTGTTATACACAGATTATAAAACACTTGGAATATTGAGTTTACCTAGAAGGAAGAATAAACAAAAATATGTATATAACAAATGTAAGCAACTAACAAAAATACAGTCAAATCTCAAGTAGCCAGCATAATGAAAGCAGTCAAGAGAAAGAGAACATAAAACTAGTCAAGGTATGGTCACAAAGAGATTTACTTATTTGATATAATATCCTGCATGTAGGAATCAATTTACAGATGTTATCAAAAAAAAAAAATAAGACTAATTCAAGTACAACAGTTTAAACACCAGTCATTACTTGGCTTAACAAAAAAAAAGGCCAAATGTCAAAACAATCATATTATCAATGTCCTGACAAGTTTCCTTCCTCTCTCTCTCTCTCTTTTTCTGTGTGAGAGTGTGTGTGTGTGTGTGTATAAATAAAACCTTAAATATATTTTTTAAACCTAAATATTCTACATTTAATATACTTAGTGTATAACAAATTTATTTAATGTATAGTTATGTAACTTAAAATATATTTAATATTTGTTTATATTTAATATAAATATATTTATATAATATATGCTATAAATGCACAAATTATAAGGTACATGTAAAACATACATAAATATTATATATGGTATATATTTAATGTAATATGTTAAACATAAATATACATTTATACATATTCCAAAAAAGATTTAAAATATTTTCATATACATAGAGTGTGTGTGTGCTTTTGTGTGTGTGTGTGTATGTTTTAAATTGGATAAAGACAGTCCTAGTTGTACGTTCCTAAGTAACAGGGAAAAATTTACCAATTCTTAAATATATCATTTGATTAAGTATAAATATATACAACATAATAGTTACCATTTAACAGAACACTTTTTATGAGCAGACACACTGTAAAACAACTTTATTTTTTC
This sequence comes from Marmota flaviventris, assembly GCF_047511675.1. Lineage (NCBI taxonomy): Eukaryota > Metazoa > Chordata > Mammalia > Rodentia > Sciuridae > Marmota > Marmota flaviventris. The sequence goes on along the minus strand of NC_092501.1, from coordinate 100,168,440 downwards.
TCTAATAAGTAGATGCTATTAGCTCTATTATACAGACAAGAATAATGAGGCTTAAACAAGTGATTTATCCAAGCCACATAACTAATAGCACAGGAAAGTTCTGATCAAAAGCTCAATGTCCACAGCTTTCAAGTGATATATATATATATATTTGTGCATATATAACTTATATAATTATATAATATTATGTGTGTGTGTGTGTGTGTGCATATAAATTGTAAGCCCCTAATAACACATACACTTTCAGGGGAACAGAGCATGTGAGATAAGGATTTGCCCAAGTTCGTGAGAGGTAACTGCTAAATCCCTATTTAGCAGTCAGGTAGCTGCTAATTTCCCTATTTATAGGTACCTTTGTATTCAGGGGCCCCCTGGAAGCACCTTTCATATTTTATGCTAATGAGGTGGCTCATAGTGGGTCCTAGACAATTTATAGACTGGCCATGCCAGAAAGACTAATCATGGGATTAGAGAGTGGGATTATTAATTACAGATCAGATCTACTTATGGGGGAAGGGGAAGGGGCTGCAACCCAAACTGGACTATCTACACAATAACTCAATGGATCACGCCAGTGTAATGAAAGCTCAATAAAAAACGCTAGACACTTAGGAACTTGTGAGCTTACCTGTTTGGTAAATACTCTGCGTACTATCAAAAATTGAGGTTCCAGAGGTAAATCAGAGTACTGAACACAATGTTATATACTTGTAAGAAGAGGTCATAGTTACCAATTTCATCCTTTCCATTTGTAATTTCCTGGAAAAAAAGCCAGATAACATATCTGTGTGTGTTTGTGTGTGTGCATAAAACTTAAGTAAATGTCAAAGATTCTATAAAAAGGCTTACACTAAAGGGTTTGACACCTCTTTCTGAAATTATAAAGTAAATGAGTAGATCACATTAAAATTTGAGACATACATCTTTTCAGTAATGTTGCTACTATCTGCTGCAATACACCTCTAGAGGAAAATGAAATTCTGGGACCCTGCATAATAATGAACAGAAACAAGGGAAGCAATGCAAAAGAAATGAAAAAAAAAAAAAAACTATGGCCACTGTGATGTAAGAAAAGGGCTCAATAAATGCACATTTAATAAACCCATAAATGACCATTTTATGAAAATATTGGTATTGGTAGATTCTTTCCCAAAAAAAAAAGGACCAAAATTTCAGAAAAAATATCTTCAAATGAATTAAAACTCTGGCTTGTGTGAATTTTACTGTTGGTCTCTCCAATATATCTAGAACAAATTAGTCACAACAAGTGATTCCTGAATTAATGAAATTTGGTGTCATATTGCTTTATGAACAGTATAAATAACATTTTTCGGTAAAATTTTGTTTGTTTTCAAGTATCCTTAAGCATTGAGCAGCACATCAGAGTGAAGCAGGGTACAAGATGATTCTAACTATTCTAATTCAAATCCCCTAAGAATTTCTAACCTGTAATATATTTCATGCCGTAGGCCTTTATTATCAATACAATAATTTTATAATGAAAACTTAAATTTAGATGTTTTACTAATTCGTGTGTGTGTGTGCGCGCGCGCGCTGCTGGGGATTGAACCCAGGGCCTTGTGCATGCGAGACAAACACTCTACCAACTGAGCAACAACCCCAGCCCCTCGCTAATTCATATTTGTCTCTTCAATACTGCCAAACACTTAAGTTCCACTCAGACATATATAAGCCAAGTTATCCCATTTTCTAAAAGCAATATCAATTATAAGTACAGTAATATATATGCTTCCACCAAAGAAGAAAAATACGTCCTACTTTAAAAGATTTTTGTTTAATAATATTGAACAAATAATGTTTGGAATTTGCTAGTTGGCAATGTCAATAATAAGTAAAACAAAATGAAAATAAGAGGAATAATCTATGAAATAATCTTTTCCAACAAATCATTCTATAATCAATCTCCATTGTGATTTCAAAAAAGAGTCTACCATTCTTCATTGTCACTACTTACATTACTTAATAGGGTCCTTTTGGGGCTTTAATAAAAATATTGATACAAATGTCAACACTGACATTCCATTTTGAATTCCATTTTAAATTCTTACGAATCTACAGTACTTGAAAAAATACTGTTCACACTAAAACATTTTAAGTAAAAGATGCAACTGTATCCAACTCTAAACACAAGATTCCACCTTGCTAGATTTATTCAGTTTGCATAGAAAACATATAGGAGCTGCTAGACTTTATGAAGTAATAAGTAGCTTCAAATTGTAGACTGCTTTCCAACAGAATTTATGGGGAGGATTTTGGCATGTTAGTGCAAGAACAATTCTCTAGCTACAAACAAGCAAGACCTAACAAGAACCTGCAGGTGCCAGGTCCTTTTTCCCAGGGTTTATAATGATTTGATCTAAAGATATGTACTTTTTCCTTTAGAAAAATGACCTCTAAAATACTTTACATAACTACATTAGAAACACACTCACGTAGGTTTATAGGTGTCAGATTCCTCTATCTAAGCCAAGCTATTATTTCAAATATATTAAGTATTCTCTAGGAAAAATGCAAACATGAATATATAAATGTTCTACCTGGTTAAACATAAAGCTACCCCTTCATCTTATTCTTTAATTCGAAGAATATAGAGACTGTTTCTATATTAACTAGTCAAAATATCTGATTTGCCTTCCTTCCTATCATATCTTTCCAACTACAAGTCTCACTGGAATGGAGAAGCTCTCTTAATGAATCTTCCTATAAAAAAGCTGAGTTAACCTTATTTCCTACTACCTCTGTCAAACACATATGTCCTACGTGCCCCCAGCCCACTGGCAACTGGGGGCATCCTCCATACACCAAAACATCTCCGTCCCAGAATTGAATCCTATGTTTTAAAGTCTACATTTGTCCCCATTCCTGCTTATATTCACTATACAGCTTATTATTTATTAAGTACAATATAAACTAATTAAGTGTGAGTTCAAAATGAGGGGAAAATGGGTCTTATAGGACTAAGGCAAGTCACTAGAACTAATCAAGTATAAGCAACCTGTAATCTCAGAGGCTGGGGAAGCTGAGGCGGGAGGATCATAAGTTCAAAGCCAGCCTCAGCAAAGGCAAGGTGCTAAGCAACTCTGAGAGACTCTGTCTCTAAATAAAATACAAAATAGGGCTGGGGATGTGGCTCAGAGATCTAGTGCCCCTGAATTCAATTCCCAGTACCCCCCCCAAAAAAAAAAGTATAAGCAAAGTAGCCCATAAAATAAAATGAGAAAATTTATAAAAACATAAGATGATTTTATACTCAGAACAAATCAAAGTGTCTTTCCATTCTGCCTCCACTAAAGATACCTTCAAGGTGTGATGAAGTCACAAGAAGGAACAGACTCCACTTTCCCTAATGCACCCATGTGCAAAGAAAGGGTTTTGACCTGGACCTACCTAAAAAGACTAGCAAATGGCCGCCTTTAAATATTTAAGAAATGTATCCTTTCTGGTACCCTACTTCACCCAAAGTAGTAACCAACCATCTGCCTATCTCAACTTGTCAACTAAAAGAATTCCTCTTCTCATACATGTGTACAAACACACATGTATATTATTAGGCTTTTTATAGAGTATCTAATTTAAAACATCTGTATTATTTAAAAAATAAATAAAGTCTTTAAATCTGTTCACTACAAAGGGCCAAGCTCACATAAAGGCTTGAACATCAAAAGACCTCAGATTTCCTAAAGATACAAGAGCACTAACCATAACAGAAAACTGATAAAATTGGACTGCATTAAAATTAAGAACTTCTGTTTCTCAAAAGACAAAAGAGAATGAAAAGGCAAGCAGCAAACTAGAAGAATACATCCATAATACATATATTTTTAAAAGGACTCATGCATAAAATATAAAGAACTGCTTCACATCAATAAGAAAAAGACAATCAATTTTATTAATGGGCACAAGATTGGAACAGGCACTTTGCAAGACAGAATATTCAAAAGGCCAATACGTTAGATGAAAAGGGGCTTTGCATGTCATTAGTTTTCTGGAAAATACAAACCCCCATGAGTTACACTTCCACAAGAATGGCTTACATGTAAAAACTGACATGACACACGAGGAAAGAGAGAGCTACTAGAACTGTCACACATTGCTGGTAGGAGCAGAAACTGTTTCAATACTCTAGAAGTTTGTTTGGCAGTATCTAGTAAGGCCAAGCAACACTGTTCTAAAAGCCAAATTTACTCAATGGATGACCATCCAATCCCTCTCCTAGGAACATACGCAAGAGAAATGATTACCTATATCCACCAAAAGATACATACACAAATGTCCCAAAATGGCTGTGTTAATGATAGCTAAAAATTTAAAATAACATAAAACCCATCTACATAAAAATGAATAACATCATTGTAATATACATATCACAAAAATAAAAAAGCACAAAATTCTGCGACATGCAACAATAAAACTCTATCTCCCAGAAAAAAAGTGTCGAGGAAAAGCAGTCACACACAAGAAAGTATATTGTATGATTCCATTTATAGAAAGTTCGGGCACAGGGCTGGGATTATGGCTCAGAGGTAGAGCTCCTGCCTAGGACAGGTGATGCCCTGGGTTCAATCCTCATCATCACATACAAACAAACAACAAAAAATAAATAAATAAAATAAAGGTTAAATTCTTTAAAAAAAAAAAAAAAGAAAGTTTGGGCACAGGCAAAACTTAAGCTATCGTGACAGAAACTAGGATTATGATTTCTAAGGAAGGAATGGGAATACACTGGGAGAGTACAGAAAGCAATTGGAGTGTTGACAATATTCTACATGTTAATAGGAAGAAGATCATTGTCTCACAAACTAATAACTAATTTATATTAATTAATACAGCCAGATCTTAGGGTTTCTCGACCTTTGTCCTATCCTATTTGGGGCCACATAATTCTTTGTGGGAGGCTGTCCTGGGCACTGTACAACAGTCCTCATTGCGCCTGGCTTCTCTACTCATTAGAGTCCTGTGGCACCCACAGTACCAAAACAGTATGACAGCCGAAAGTGTCATACTTTTGACAAATGTCCCTTGGGAAATAAAATCACCCCTATTTGAAAATGCCTGTGTTAAACCACAGACCTAAATAGGAGGATATGGTAAACATTCCTTATGGCCTCTCAAAGTAGGAACCAGAGTACAATCAGGCCACAACTTAGAAATTGAGTACTACAATCCTTGACCTACAGGAAGGACTTAAAAGTCTTTAATTGGACACAGGCAATATTTAACTCAAGTTGCCTTATCAGAAGTAACTGAGATGCTTATAAACATGAATTCCTGGGTGCTTACCCTCGACAGTTCATTTTAGTAGGTCTGAGGCAGGGCCTAGAAATCTCAATTGTCCAAAATGCACTCCAGGTTATTTTCATAAACAAGCAAATCTGAGAACAGTACTCTAAGACTGCTCTATTTAATGTGTACACCTTAGGCAGAAAACTTTCTGACTACATTGCATGACGAAAATCTCAATTCCACAAGCATAATTTTTAAAAAGCTCTCTAGTGTGTGTAGACTTTAAAAAATAAAAGTCTATTAAAGCTGGAGTGATGAACATAGGAGTTGCCTGATACTGAAGGAAAAGTCACAGGAGTGGCTGTGTGCCCTCCTAGGGACCTGGGAAACTATGGAGTCACTGGATCTCACAGCCTTCCCTTCCACACCAAAGACCTTGGAAAGAGAAAGTACCTTGTAAATTTACACTGGGATCTTGTTTCTGATGTCCTTTTTTTTTTTGCCTCAACAATCTACTGACCTCCAACACTGCTCCTGTCAGGATCTGCCCCTGCTGCAATTCTCCATTTTCCCCAAGTTAACCTAATTACCAGCTCACTCATTTGGCACACCTGCTTCCACCAGCAGGCCCTGGGCTGGTCATGCTCTGTGATGGCTCCAATCCCAGCAGGAAGCTGATCATTTTTTCAGCAGCCTAGGGCAGGCAATGCCTTAGCTTCAAGGTCGTGTTCTTTTCACTAGTTCTTTGTGTTTTTATTCTCAACTGCTCTAGAAACCCTCTGCCTTTCCCTTCCCCCAACACTGACCTGACATCAGTTCATTCCCAATTTCCTGTTAGCTAATTTGATTCCTCATCTATTGCCTAACCTTTATCTTCTCTCTGCTTCTGACTGCCTGTCTGGCTTTGCTTTCTGTAGTTCCCTTACAAAGGTGCACCTTTAACGCCTAGCCCTACAATTTAATGATAACAACCCTAATAACAATAAATTGCTATTATGAGCACTTCCTTCAGGCATTGTGCTAAATGCTTTGCATGAGCAACCTCATTTCTTTTTCATAATTCTGTGAGATAGGTACTAATGTCTTTACAGATGAGGGAAAGAGACTGAAGATTAAGTAACTGGTTACTTCTCCCAGTTCTGACTAGACGGTTCTCTAGCACTGCTATGGTCTTGCTTTTCCTCCTCAAAGGACATGCTATTCTCTATCCCACTTCTTATATCTCTCCTTTTCTATATAATATAACATCTTTCACCCGTTTCTCTATTGAGGACCTATCTGCTTCCTCTGTGCTCTTTCTTACAGTTAGCGGTACCATTCACTGTCTTTGATTATCTCACATTTTCCTTGTGTATCTCTTCTAACACAACATAAACCTCTAAGCCCAGGTCAAAAAATAAAAAACAAGATTAGACAGCTGCTATTATAAAGATATAAATAAGGGCACACAGTGGAAGAAGCACCTCTCAACAGGAAGATGGAGTGGTCCTAGTTCATTTCATGCTGCTATAGCAGAATAGCACATACTAGGTAATTTATAATGAACAGAAGTGTATTTGGTTCTCAGTTCCAAAGACTGTGAAGACAAAGATTGAGGGTCCAGCATCTGGTGAGGGCCTTCTTTCTACATTATAACATAGCAGACTGTACCATGGAGAGAGTAAGAGGAGGTTAAAGTGGTTCTTTTATGAGGAGACTACTCCTGAGAAAATAGCATTAATCCATTAAAGAAGGTGGCACCCTCAAGACCTAAATAGCTCAAAGGCCCACCTCCAAACACCTGCACTTTGGGAATCAAGGTTCCAACACATGAACTTTGAGGGACACATTAAACCACAGCAGGAATTGATATCAAAGAAGACTTTATATGGGGGAAAACTGATTTTTGACTGGGATCTGTAAAGATCAGAAGACCAGGATGGTGAATAAGAGGGCATTCCCAACAAAAAGACGTAATGGCTTAAAGAAAAAAGATCTAAAGACTGCATTTATTTGTTCCTCACCTCATTCTAGAAAGGACTGTAAGTGAAAGACTATCTGTACAGATAGAGATACAAGTGGCCAAGTGGGTATGAAGGACAGTGAGAAGTTCAGAGAGGCTGGAAAGAGGAGCTGAAGTTCAAGGTGAGGGAGAGAGAAGTAGAAAAACTCTCAAGCCATGATAAAGAGCTCAAGCATTCATTCCCTGAATAACTGCACTGGGCATAAGAAAAAAGAGAGACCAGGGCTGAAGCACATGGTTAAGCCAAATTCAGTCATGGATGACCTAAGAGTCTTCAGACTGCACACTAGCTTTCTACACCATTAAGCTGTACCCATTCATGAGTTTCCATGAATAACCACCATGATTTTCATCATCTTCTTCAATACTATCATGATCTCTGAAGCCACTAGCTCACAAAAGAGTGAATCGAATTATTCTACTGTATATTTGGAGGCCAATGCCATTGAGTGTCTGTCAGCAAAGCAATCAGCTTGAAATCAGTTATTTAACTATTCTTTTCCTTAAAGCTCTTAGAATCTACAACCCACAATGACATGAAAGAAATGCAAGTAACAGTTAAAAGATACTTAAAGCCACATGTTTTGTTCCTCACCTCAATCTATAAAGGACTGCAAATGAGGGACATCTGTGGATTTCAATTTCACATTTTCTGTAGCTCCCATTTCCATATAAAATGGAACTATAAATTTCTTTAATAATACAGCTTTAAAAAAATCACTAGGTGCTAAAACTTTTCTGCTTTACCAAAGAAGTTCTTTCCAAGTGGCATAATTACATTTCTAAGCAACCTAGAAATCACCATGAAGCCATTTAAAGAAATTTTACCTTAATTAAACCCATAAAGGCTATATTCTTTACAGAAATTAAAGAATGACAGAAAAAGCACTGCCATTAAGACGTCCTAATTTCATTTCCTACATAGACATAGCTACATTGACTTTTAAAAGTTTCAGATTAAGAAAGACATTTCATTAAATAATGAAAACCTAAAAAAAAAAAAGTTTAAATGTTATTTATCACTTGTCTCTAAACTCTTAAAATGGGCCCTGAAGCTGCCATATTCCTTGAGACCAGCAGTAGATCTCCCACGAGGGAATATGAAGCACCCCCACAAATGTGTATTCTCTCCAGTGTCCCCTCATAACAACATGAACTCATGCCATTACCAGTATTTAGCTGTTACTACAGAAATCACTTACACCTCTTATTCCCTAACCTGCTACGTCTTACACCTGATTAGCTTCAATCAATATTTGCTAATGGCCATGGTAGAGCTGATGACAATGGTGGTGATGAGGATAATTAAAACACTGTGAAGCTACAAGGTTCTCATGGCTTTGACTGATTTATACATAAGCAGAAATCACCCTCTAAAACTCCTAGACTGACACCACATTTTGAATTGAAATCGGGGATGCTAAAACATTAAGCCATAGCCCAAGTCCTCTTTTTTTTTTTTTTCCTGACAAGGTTCTCACTTAGTTGCCAACGCTGACCTTGAACTGGCAATCCTCATGCTTAACCCTCCCCCAAGCAGCTGGGATTACAGGCATTCACCAGGGAGCCTGGCTCAGATCAAATCATTTTTCGTTTAATTTTTTTAAATTAAACAAAAATTAAATAAATTAAACATTTATTTTTAAAAAATAAATGACAGCAGAATGCATTACAATTCTTATTACATACATACAGCACAATTTTTCATATCTCTGGTTGTGTATAAAGTATGTTCACACCAATTCGTGTCTTCATACATGTACTATGGATAATGATGTCCATCACATGTCCATTTGATTTTGGTTTTTTGTTTGTTTGTGGGGGGAGGTCCAACTCAGGGCCTTGCCCATGCTAGGCAAGCACACTACCACTGAACCCAACCCCTAGCTTTCAGTTTGATTTTGTATCACAAACCAAAGGAAAAGATGTAAACATATTCAATGCTCTAAAGCTTAATATGATAACCTAAGATAACTACAAAAAAATATATTACTTCAAAAAAAGGTAAGCAATGAGAATGTTATGTTTACATTTTGCTTTCTTTCCAGGGAAGTCAAATCATAAACCTATCATTTACTAGATAAAAGAGTTAATTCACTGTCTACTTGGAAGACTCACAAATCTCCTTCCATCACTCACCATATCCAACCTAGAAGGATGGAGGGGATATTAAAAAACAAAATGTGGCGAAGCAGAGCTATGTACTAACTGTCTCTCTAACACACACACACACACACACACACACACACACACACACACAGGCCCAATGCCTAGAGCATCATTTTCCAAAGCTGAGACAGTCATTTACCACCTTGGGCAAACTGGCTGACTGCCAATGCAGCCCCAAATGACCATGAATAAAATCTTAATTACATTAATTAGAGTAATTTCTTCCTGCATATCATCTCATTATTTGGGGCCCTGTCTCAGCCTTGGAGACAGCACCCTCTTTGACTCCTCCACAGCACTGATCATCTCAGCTCCCCACTGCCCAGAACACTGATCCTACTGCTCAGAATACTGCTCCTAGACATGCTTTATTGTGTCCTGCACTGGTTTCTTCCTCCTAGACCCCTTCTCTTCATCTGATGATCAATGTCATTTATTGATATTATCTAGATTTGGTAAAGCATGGGTAGTAAAGTCCATTCAACCAACAACCATAGAGGATAACCTTCTACAGAAGCTACTTATCTGGAATGCGATGGACATCATTATCCAAAGTACATGTATAAAGTCACAAACTGGTGTGAGTATACTATGTATACAACTAGAGTCATGAAAAATGGTGCTGTATATGTGTAATATGAATTGTAATGCATTCCGCTGTCATATATAAGTAAAAAAAATTAATAAATATCCATGTAAATACAAAAAAAAAAGCTACCTATCACCTGACTTCTCATGGAGTTATCCAGCTATTGATATGTAAAGTGACATCTTAACTATTGATTAAGTGCCAGATGGTTCCAACCATCAAGCAAACATCCAATCATTCAGTAACTGTTAATATACTCACACTATTGCCTAAAGGCCTGCAGTCAGAGATTGTGTTTGATTATTACTATAGAAAAAAATACAGAAGGGTTTGGCCACAGGTGTAATGATGTAATTCATAACATTTTAACAAAACTGTACTATGACAAATCCTATGGCTTTTACTATTTCCTAAGCTTAGGTTAACTGGAATTCGTTTCTAGAGTTGCCATCAAATACACTGTAAGGAAGGGGCACTGGATTAACAACTCCTCAGATCTAGGAAAAGTTTGAGTATAGGTTGAATCCATTCTAATTACCTATTTATTTTATTTTTTTTCTTTAATTTTTATTGTTGGTTGTTCAAAACATTACATAGTTCTTGACAAATCATATTTCACACTTTGATTCAAGTGGGTTATGAACTCCCATTTTTACCCCGTATACAGATTGCAGCATCACATCGGTTACACATCCACTGTTTTACATATTACCTATTTATTTTAGACATTCCCAGAGCCAATTCTGGAGATTCTGATTGTGCATATCTGCAGAGGGGCCCAAAAATGGATGGATGAATGGATGGATGGATAGTTTTTTTTAATCTCCATGAGATGCTTAAATATAATCCAGTTGAAAAATACCAGAATGTTATCCTTCACACTCCCTACCAAGATTCTGGTCTCTTTAGCCCTAGTGTTGGTATAAAGTTTGTCAATTCTCTAATACTCACAATTACTAATGAAAGATGGCATATCTTTTGGTTATATTAGGTCAATGGGTTTGTCAGTTTTTCATTGCTGTGACCAAAAGAACTGACAAAAATAACTTAAAAGGTAAAAAGTAATAATAATTTAAAAGGTAAAAAACCCTGGCTCAGGGTTTCATAGGTTCAGTTCATGGTTACCATGCTCTATTGCTATGGGCAGAGGAAAAATGTTCAATTCATGACAGCCAGGAAGCAAAGAAAGCTTGAGAACAAGGAGCCAGGGATAGTATAATACCCAAGGGCACACCTCAAGTGACCTACTTCCTACAGTTACATCCTCTCTGCCTGCAGTTACCACCTATTAATTCATTCAAACTGTTTACAAATGAGCTTTTGGGGGATACCTCAGATCCAAACCACAACAGTCAGAAAAGGTTTACACATCTCTAATAATTTCCAGTCCTCTCCTTTTAGAAAGGAGAATCCTTGATTTTACCCCTAAATCCTATTTTTCCCCACTCCCCCAACCAGCCTTTCTCATAACTATAAATAGTACCCAATCCACCCAAATAGCATCAGCAAATCTAGGACTCATCCTTAATTGTCATCTCCACAAGAAACTCCCTCTGAACCTTTTTTTGTTTTTGGCTATAAATACAGAAAACTAACTCAGCTCATATAAACTGAAAAAATATACAAGTCAGTGGTAATCAGGTTAGTTTTATCAGATAGTTTTTTTCCAGTTCTAGCATGGTAACCCTCAGCATGGTAACTTCATCATTACCCTAGTAATGAGACAACTTTAACAGTTCCAGTTTTTAAATTCATACACAACAATCAGGAAGGAAACTTTCTCAGAAGCCCCAGGCAAATTTCCTCATCTTCACTGGTACAAAGTGAGATGCATTTCCTGGAACCATTGGATCTCTGGTACATAACTTACCTACTGGCTTGGACCTGGCTTCCTGGTTAAACCAACCGTACAGCAGTCCCCCTGTATCCAGTTTTCCTTTCAGTTACTGGTTTCAGTTACTCACAGTCAATTGTGGTCTTAAATATGATATGGAAAATTCCAGAAATAAACAAAATTCATAAGTTTTAAGTTGTACACCATTTTAAGTAATGTGATGAAATCTCCAACTTTCCCAGTCTAACTACCTGGGACTTGAATTATCCCTTTATCCAGTGTATCCACACTCTATATGCTGCCTGCACATTAATTCTTTAGTAGCAATCTTAGTTACCAGGTCAACCATGACAGTATTGCAGTGCTTATGCTCAAGTAAACCTCATTTTACTTAATAATGGTCCCACAATGCAAGAGGAGTAATGCTAGTGATTGGGTTTTGTGAAGAAAAAAATAAATAAATAAAGTATTTCCTTTAGGTGAAAAGGTGAACATTACTGACTTAATAAGAAAAAAAATCATATATTGAAGTTCCTAAGATCTATGGTAAAAATGAATCTTCTATTCATGAAATTGTCAGGAAAGACAAAGACATTTGTGCTAGATTTCCTGTCACATCTCAAACTATAAAAGTTGTAGCCACAGCACATAAGAACTTAGTTAAGATGGAAAAGGCATTGAATTTTATATATATGCATAGAAAAAACCTTAGCATACATAGGGTTCAGGACTATCTTCAATTTTAGGCATCCACTAGGGGTCTTGGAACTGGGGATAAGAGCAACTTTCCTGTAGCATAAGGGATAAGTGACAGGAGCAGGAAACTCAATAAAAATTTAAGATTTTATTAGGATAAGAGAAATGAAGAATCTACACATTAAACAACCTAGAGTAAGTTTCCTTTATTTGTTTTCTCATACCACCACATTCTTTTCCTTCATAGCCCTTATCACAAGTGGAAATTGAATATTTGTGGATATACAGCTAACATTCACAGATGTTACTATATGGCACTGTTTACAGGAACGAATTTCCTTAATCCTCACTACAACCTCCTGAGGTAGGCACATTTCCCCATTCCTATATCACAGATGAGAATAATTAAGGCTACAGGGACTTGCCCAAAACCACAAGTGGTGGGGCTTAGAGTCAGACTAGGTCAAGCACTCAGCTACTACATTACTCAGCTTTTTACTTAGTTTTATCTCAATCATAAAAATATAAGATCCATAAAGCAGCAAACACATTTGTTTTACTTCCATTTCAGTGTTCAACAAAGTATCAGGCATATAGGAAACACTCTGAAAAAAAATGAAGAGGCTGTAGAGGGAATGAGAGAATGAATGAATGAGGTCTTGAACAAAGGAAAAACAAGAAAATCACAAACTACATCAATGGATTGTTCATGTTCATGTTACATACTGACTATGAGAGAGAGTGGCCCAGAGCTTCCACATCTTGAGTCCAGTCTGATTTCTATGGTTGGAGGTCTGTTATCTCTGTTTCACATGGTCACACCTGTACAGTCAATAACAAGTGATTTTTTTCTCCTTTGCAAGGCCACCAAACAGCAAATGAAAACTCAAGCTAGAGTCATTCACTCTGTTTAAGACAGATCTTTGTGAACATGATCAAAACACAGAATGATATGAACTAAGGATGGGAGTTTCCTGTACCCAATCTGCACGAAATAAGTGAATATTTTATTCACTGAAGATAAAAACCCACCAAAAAAAAAAAAAATGTGTGTGTGCATGTGCACACACACACACACACACACACATTCAAGACAAAACTTTAAGCAGTATGACCAGTATCAGGTACAAGCATTTTTAAAACAATATTTTTTAATAAAGTAATCAGTTCCAAATCTTCACTTGAATTATACAGCTCTAAGTATCTGAAAAGCATTTATTGTAACTTTCTTTCATGGTGGCAGCGTGGCTTTTAAAAATTGATTTCTGAAAAATGTAGGTAGCTTAGAAAAAATTACAGGGCACACTTATATCAGTTCCCACTATCAACATCCAGAATCGATTAATTCTACTCTTAGAAGAAAACTCAGAGCAAACAAGATTTCCAAATAAGCTATTAATTGGTACAATCACATGCACAAAAACTGGTTCCTAAGTAAACAAGGTAATGTTTTCATGATTCAAATCCAATACCAACAAATATCAACTCTCATATTCAGTATGTACATTGCAGTTTATCCTGCTACAGAAATGACTTGTGAGTTTAACCTCCACTCCAGGAGCAAAAGAAAACAACCTTAGTGAATAAGCCAATGTTATGAAACTGTCCATTTACATGTTTGCCCTCTACCTTAATAAGCAACTATATTTCCTGTTTTGCACAATGCACCAGCAGTGACACTTGTGTCTTCAGACCAAGCTTACTTATAAGAAACAGGGTTTTAGAGATCATTTTAATCATTATAAAGGACAACAACAAAACAGAGATGCACATTTATGAGACATGCACAGCTTCATCAATGGTGTAAAGGGCAAACCTGTACAGAACCCATTACCATAAGAGTTCCCAGGCCCTTTGCAAGTTTCCCATGCTGAGGACACATGGAGGTGGGTATTACTCAGAAATAAAAAGACTACCAAGGAGGAGAAAATGCCCTTTTAAAAGGGGGTGGAGTTGTCTTTATACAAAGGAGGCCTGTATTTATAAAGGCATGTGACTTTGCCACTTTTTAGTTTCACTTGAATAAAACCATCTTTCTTAGTGTGTATGGTTTTTTTTTTTGTTTTTGTTTTTTTTTTTTTTTTGAGTAGAAGCCCAACCTAAAAGAATAACACCACCTTACTTGTAGCTTGGTTCATGGCCCAGAGGCTACTGAAAAGCATTACTGACCTATCAAATGCTCTTATTACAAGAGTTAGATAAAACAAATACAAGGGCAGAGATAATTCTGCCGCAAGGGCATGCTGGTTTAGCAAATAAAGAGGTCCCAAATACAAACTCTACCTTTTATCATTGGTCAACAGTTCACTGTGGACATGAACCATACCTGTCCTCACTCAGATGCATCTCCCCCTCCCCCCTCCCTTTACAATTAAAAAGACCTGCCTTGCCTATTTGTTAGGATAGGACTTAAAAATCAGGGCCAAAGAAAAAGGTCGGTTTTAGATTTGGCAGTAAAATTTACGGTAGTCACTCTCAAGAACTATGTAACTATTGCCTTCCAAATGAGATCCTGTTTCCACTGAAAAGCCCAAACTGAAGTAAAATGAATTTGCAAAACCACCTTGGCTGAACATCTTCCAGTCTCCAAATGCTCCATTCACATAGGCCATGGAGACACCCATACTCATGCAACATTAGTAAACTTCCTGTGTTTTGATTAGGTAGAAAGGACAAAAAAAAAAAAAAAAGCCCTTTTCATAGTGGTTTATACAAAACCACTATGAAATATTTTCAGAAATTGCATAAATTACTTATTAAAAATGTCTGCTTTATATCCCATTTAATATTATAAGCAGTATGTCTCTAAAAGCATTCCCTAGAAAAAAAATAATATTGAACAAACAGAGTACAACCAATACTTGTAAAAGATAATGATAAAGGCAGCATATATAGGAACATGTATGTACTGCTTGCCAGTAGACTTTAACTTCTGCCTGTGGACTTAAATTCCTTAAAGACAAGGTCCAATTCTTTCTTACCTTAATGTCTACTGGTTAGAATAAACCCCTGCCTTAGAACTAGGTCCTGGGAGTACAACCAGGAACAGACAAGAGCTCTCCCAGTATGACGCTTACATTCCATTCCAGAGGTGGTAACAGTACCCCAAAAAATTAGTTACGAAAAATTTTAAGGAAGAAATGGGATACCTACTTCAAATAGTTACTGGAAGCCACTCTGAGGAAGTAACAATTGAAACTTAAAATGAAAGCTGAAATGGTGGTGGGGCTAAGAAAAAATAGAAAATACACATGCAAAAGCTTTCAAGTGATCTAAGAGTAGAGCTTGTTAGGACAGGAGAGAAGACTTATATGGCTGAAAGATGCAGCATGCTGGAGAGTGTTAGTCAATGAGACGGGATGAAAATAGGTGCTCCATCACCTGGGATCACACAATACATAATTTCATATTATCCTAAGTGCAAAAGGAGCCTGATTTGATTTGTGTTTTATAAGGACCACTCCTGCTGCTCTATGGAAGAAGGAATTGATGGGATGGTAGGAATACAGCAAGGACAACAGTTAAAAGGTGGTGTAACGGTGCTAGCAAGAGATAACAGTGTTTAGATCCAGGGATGGCAGCAGCCATGCTACTGTGGACATGTTAAAACAAGTGTTTGAGGCAGAAGCAGTATGACTTTCCTCAGGGACTGAAATTAAGAAGTGACATGTAGGACTCAACTATAATTCCTAGATGACCAGCATCAGCAACTACAGATGCAGGTGAACATTTAGAAAAAAGCTGGAGCTCAGAGGAGAGGGCTAAGCTATAGTGATAAATTTAGGAGTCATAAATAAAAATTTACAAAGTAGGCTTTAGAATACACATGGAGGGTGAACTATCACATCTGTTATGGTTTGGATGTGAGATGTCCCCTGAAAGCTCACATGTGAGACAAAGCAAAAAGGTTCAGAGGAGAAATCATTGGCTTATAATGAACTGATCCCTGCTGGGATTAACTGAGTGGTAACTAGAGGCAGGTGGGTGTGGCTGGAGGAAGTGGTTTCACTGGGGGCATATGGGCTTTGGTGTTCATATTTTGTATTTGGATAGTAAAATCTCTCTCTGCTTCCTGATCACCATGTGAGAGCTGTTTCCCTCTGCCGCACTCTTCCCCCATGATGTTCTGCCTCACTGCAGGATTACAGCCGGACTTCTATGGACTAAGCCCTCTGAAACTGTGATCCTTCAAATAAATTCTTCCTCCTCTACAATTGTTCTGATTAGGTCCTTTAGTCACAGAAGGAAAAAAGCTGACTAAAACAACAGCTGTCACTTACTGGCTCAGGTCTTTAGAAAGGTTATTTGAACCTTATTACTCTCATCTATAAAATGGGAATAAAATCCTTATTTTTTTCCACAAGACTAAGAGCAGGGCTTAGTAAACTTTTCCTGTAAAGGGCTAAAGATTTTAGACTTGGGGAATCTTTGTACAAATGCTCAACACTGCCATTATAGCTTGAAAACATAGACAGTATACAAGCAAATAAGCTGTGCTCAAATAAACTGTACTTAGAAATATTAAGGCCACAGTTTGCCAATCTGTGGTCTAGGGCAGTACTCACCAAAACAAGCAGCATCAATATCACTTGTTAGACATGCACATCCTGGACCCACTGAATCAAAGACTATGGGGGTGAGCACCCAGTAATCAGTGTTTTAATGAATCCTTCTAAGCTAATGTTATGAATTTCCAGTCCAGAAAATATACACACATAAAGAAATTGGTTATTATTTTATGCATCTATGATTGTTATAATTCACCTGGCTCCTAGAAGTTTAGGGTACGAAAGATAAAATCGAATGCTGAATAACTGTGGTGTATCAAGCAAAAGAGAGAAAACAATTTTTACTGAACTATAAATTGGGCTTAGGTGAGAATACTTGAGAAATCAAAGATTGTTTTTATATATTCTTTATTCCAAAGAACTACTTCACTTTCTCATATATTTAGATTTAATTTTGTCATGTTCAGACTCCACTTATTAAAATAGACAATACAATTTCAAATATATTTCTCCAACCCAGCTTCCAATAGGAAGCTTGCCAATTAACTTTCAGACCTCTGATGGCATAAAGCTATCCGTTGATAATTTATTGCTATAACTAATAATATACTTTATTACAAACAAATTTAACATCATTTCAACAGAGTGATTTGCCCATTAGAAAGGTTAGGATCTATGCTGTAGGTTAAAAAATAAAAGGCGGACCACAAACACCACCACCCTTTTCAGAATGTTTTAACACTGTGGTTAGAAACTATAGAGATATCTGCCTACTGGACCCGCTTCAAATTAGGAAAAAGAATTATTAATGAATACAGAGGAGTCATGCCCACCACCACTACTCTGTTCATGTCAGCAGGACTCTGCAAAATTCCATGGGAATGAAAATAAAATCTGTACACGGATGGAACAGTCTTGGAGGGAGATAACAGGAACGGGTAAGGACCAGACACCAGATACTCCATGACTAGAACAACATCCAATCAGGCAGGCAGTAGACAATATTTAAAGAGTTAAGCTGAAGGCACTGGGTAGTCTTCAAATGGAGCTGCAGCATCAGGAATGTTGAACACAGGGTAATGAGGTATCCCAACTGGTATCCTAAAGAACAAGCAACTGACAATCTAGGAACAAAAACTATCTGGAAAACCAAGCAGGAAAGCTATCAGTTTAATTTAGGTAAACTCAGAAACTCTCTCTGCCCAGCCAATGGGAATTCAATGAGTGAAACCAAGGCAAGGGGTGAATTGAAGAGGCTGGGAGCCAATTGGAAACAATTCACTTATTGATTTGTAAAAGGTCTAAACCATAATGTATTTGTCCAGATTAGACATTCCATTCTTGAAAATGTATATGAAGATCCAATTTGAAATATAAAAGATTATTAGATGCCCGGCACAGTGGTGAACGCCTGTAATCCCAGTGGCTCAGGAGACTGAGGCAGGAGGATTTAGAGTTCAAAGCCAGCCACAGCAACTTAGTGAGGCCCTAGGCAACTTAGTGAGAACCCATCTCTAAATAAAATATAAAAAAGGGGTGGGGATGTGGCTCAGTGGTTAAGTGCCCCTGGGTTCAATTCCCAGTACCAAAAATAAAAATAAATAAAATTACTAGATGTGCTCAATCAGAAAGTTTGACCTAGAGTCTGACATTGATAATTAGTAGTTTATTACAACTCGCAAGTCATATAAGATGGAGAGCAACAGGTTCCACGTTTTTAACATTGAGAATTTTAGAAATTCACGTGGTAATTCAAGAAGTGATGACTATTCAACTGGTTAAAATAAAAAGAATCAGAGCAGCAAATTTAGGTTTCTATTTTTAGCAAGGAAGATTCCATTACTTGGAGATCCTCTTTCAAACCCCAACATCTTGCAAGAAATGAAACTTGGAAGAGACCAGTAACTTCAAAAACAATAACTCCCATATCCTTTTACTGGGGCTACACAAACTTATTTCAAGATTTACTGAAACTAAACCAACAAAAAATTTTAACCCATATTTTGTCCCTCTGTCACACAATCACAGGTATAGAAACCATTTTAAACAACCTCTGAAAATGTAAACACAGAGTTTATGAGTTGTTTAGAATCTTTTTAAGGATAAATTAAAATGTTAACAATTATTTTGCTGATTTTTTATTTAAGTATTTTGCAAAAATATAGATATAAACTCTTTATGCTTATAGCTCTAGGTTTTAAACAACTCTTAACCTCAAAACCAATTTACAAAATAATAACATAAATGTGAAACCAGTACATTTATACATTTATAGCAGTGTTATAAAAGATGTTATTTTTCAAAACAAGAGAATTACAGCACAGAATGGATTCTATCATATGTTTTTTTTTATATTTATGTATGTATTCAATAATTTTGCTCTACTTGAACTCACAGACTCATACAGCAATTCACTAGGTCATTGGGCTTAACCTAACTCTACATTTTATAGCTTCACTGTTCTTTTCTCTTCAACCCCAAACAACTGAGATAGTAGACTCAGTGCCAATGTTCCCTGCTTTATTATGTGTTTGATATCAGTGTGAAATGCATGACTTTTGTACTTTATAACTTTTTATTTCATAGTATTCATATATTTTGCATATTATAATGTAGCTTAATAATATTGTTTGTAATTTGCGATAATTTATATATATATATCATTCTTTATAAATCAACCAAATATATTCAAATGCTGGGTTGTACCTGTTCCTAAATGGATATCATAATGATTTCCTATTCTAAAGTTTATCAAGGTTACATATAGACTCATGGTTTATTAACCTGCAATTCCCAAGGACACTAAATAAAAAGGACACCAGAATTCTGCATTACACACCTAACAACTCACACAGACTCTTTATTTCCCCTTAGAACAGAAGTACAGCCGGGCTTGGTGGCGAACACCCATAGTCTTAGATACTTGGGAGGCTGAAGTGGGAGGATTGCTTGAGCCCAAGCTTCAAACCAGTCTGAGCAACACAGCAAACCCTAATCTCTTAAATTTTTTTAATTTCTTTTTTTGAAACAGTATATACTGGCTTAACTATATCTGAGCACCAATTGACCACTATTTTACAAATTTAATAAGCTATTTGTACAGATTTTTTCCACATTTTTGCAGTTCATTATAGTTGTATGAAATGATGGGATTTGTTGTTACATATTGTGCAGATTTTTAATGAGTATGAAAAAGTGATAAAAGTTTCTAAAAACGAATTTTCAACAACTGCATTCTAGAGAATGCAATGTAAGAGAACAAGTAAGAGGACAAGCTCCAGAATCTGCCCTGATTGGAATTTGCTTCTATGATAACAAGTCTTTAGACCTGAGGAAAGTAACCTTTCTATACCTCAGTTTTCTCATTTGTAAAATGAAATATTGGTACATACTTTACACAGTTACTCGGAAGCTAAAATTCCATAATTAGGAAAAGCAGTGAGAGTAGTACTGTTACCTCGCAAGGGCTCACAAAAGATCACTTTTAAGTAAATGGATTCAAGAGCTAAACAGATAAACAACAGTATAAAGTAGACTTAAAGTAACATCCTTAGTTGACGCGCCTGAAACAGAATAGGGAGACCCTGTTTCCCAGCACCTCCTTCCACCAGGCTCTCATCCATGACGTAAGCTGTTTTCAAGAGACCTTTCTAGGTTCAAAAGATGTCCAGGATCAAGAGCTCCCACCAAAGCTTGCTACAGACTTTCCCACACCCCCAGTCCGCATGTGCAGAGTGCCTGACCCTGACCACTATAGGATCTACCCAGGGTAGTGGTAGTGGCAGATGGACTCTACGCAATTGGTAGATCATTGTTTCAAGTGCAAAACTTGGTGCTGGGAGCAAAAGATAATGGAACATGTGCAAGAATCCCAAGTCCGGTGCAACAGCCAAGTGCGCCTGCCCAAGTCAGTGACAAGGTTGTAAGAGCTCCCCCCCCCCTCCCCGCCCGGCTCCCTGTGGTGCCTGTCAGTGAGCCAGCTCAGGAACCCTACCCCAGGTGCTTTCTTCCTTGTTCTCAAGCATACGCCCCAATAAAACCTCCATGGGTTGGTACTGCTTATCTTTATTCTGGTAATTTCTATCTGGAATTGAACAAGAAAACCTTGGGTTGATTGGTAACAAATCCAATGAATTGTTAAGCTGGTATTAATATTTGATGCCAACTACATTTCAAGAAAATCTTTTTCTAGTCAAATAATTCTGAATATAACATTAAATAAAATCATAATTAATCTGTCCCTAATTTTATAATGGGGTACATGCAAATAACTGCTTGTTGGCTTGGTTCAGATATGCCAATGTAGCCCAAATGAAATGAAACTTTAAAAACAACCATCTAGATATTTTTAACAAAACAAAGACCTTGAAATTAAAAACAGGAGTAAATAGAATTGTTTGCAACAATTATTCAGTCTGACCATCATCTTACTCACGAAACTGTCAAATCTATTTATTTTTGCCAACTTTCTTGCTGATCATCAAGCATGCTGATATTTTCCTGACTTGTATCTTTTGTCTGACACAAATAACATACCAGATAATCTAGAAAATTCACCAAAATCATTAGTTTCTTACCAAATGATGAATTCACTCATTCCACACTGAGAAAAAGGCATTTGAATAGAATATGTCTTAGTACTGTTTATCAGGGTGCCAATAAAGCTTTCATTTTTACA
Source organism: Marmota flaviventris (assembly GCF_047511675.1). Taxonomy (NCBI): domain Eukaryota; kingdom Metazoa; phylum Chordata; class Mammalia; order Rodentia; family Sciuridae; genus Marmota; species Marmota flaviventris. The sequence continues at coordinate 100,146,720 of NC_092501.1, read as the reverse complement.
AAGACTATCATTATTTGACACTAGGATATATCCCTCCCCAAAAAATGGTTTATTCCATCTACAGAACTTAAAACATTTCACTGGAAAACAACTTTTTCATTCAATATATGCATGGTCTGATGGCAAATTGCTGAGAGCCATTACCAAATAGGAATGACGCATGGCAATTTCTTTGTCAGCCTACCCCATGTTGCTTAGAGGAAGGACTCTCCATTGTGGAAATGGGCTTGCCTTTGGACCCAGGGCATTTGCAGTGACTTTGCATGAAAGGTGACCTTGCTCAAGGACCAGGGCGGATCCGGGTTTAGGGCATTCCGGTTTAGGGCGGTTCCAGGTTTAAGGTGATTCCTGCTGGGAATAGGGCATATCCTGCTGCCTCAGGCGGCCCCGCCCGCTCCTTGGGTTCCTGTTGAGTTCTCCCGGGATTCAGAGAGATTTTTGGGATTCAGAGCCTGGTGGAGAGTGTGGATTTTGCCCCAGAACGTGCCTGTAGAGTGCCGGTGTGAGTTCGGGAATAAAGAATTGCTGTTTGAATCTACAAGGCTGTGAGTGGCTCGTGATTTTGTGCCCAGCCAGACTGCAGCAGCAAATAATATCTGTCTAGGGAAGATGCCGCTATACCAAAAGATTCAACATTTCTTTCAAATCTTCTGTAGTAAGATATTTATTCCTACCTACATTACCTTAAATTTTCTAGTCTCAGAATGACTGTAAAAATTACCAAGAAAACAGAAATGGTCATATGACCAACCAAAGGAACACAATAATTTAGGGCAATAGTTCTGGCCTGGTCCCCAGGTCAGTAATCTGAGCATCACCAGAAACATATTCAGAAATTGAAGGTTACACTGTTTTAACAACCCCTCCAGCTGATCTACATACCCATTCAAGACTGAGAACTTCTGGTTTATGGTAATCAAGCTGATACTGAACAGCCTTAATCTTCAGAATGTGGCTCCCATCATAAGGTGCCTGCTCCCTTGCAGCTGAGAGGCCCTCCACACAAGTTTTTAACCTCTGCCCCCATTCCAGACTGCAATCAAGATTCTACCAAGGAGTCAAGGCAGATTAAGACCTCAGACCGGGGAGAAAAAAAGAACAAAAAATGATAATAGTAAACAACAAAAAAAACAGATATACCAGTTGGAAGGCAGAAAGAGGGAAAGAGGTAAAAACTCTGTGATTCTATTTCTCTAGTTTTCTGATTAGTATATTCCCAAATTCACTGAAACCATTAACTATAAAGAATTAAGAGTTGGCCTCTTTGAAACATATTGACAAAATGATGTTGAAATCTGGTTACACAAATAAGGCCTAGACAATAAATATTTTAAGAGGAACAATAAAACTGCAGATTCAGAGAACTAAGAGCTGGAAGGAACTGAAATTACATTCATTATTTTAATTGTAGACATATAATTTGTAAAATCTCTTTAAAGTCATCCTTGCAAACTTCAAAAAATATATTCATAAACACAACCAATTAAAACTATGATTACCATGTTTTTGTCTTAAATATCCATTCATTCCATAATTATGAAATAAAATCACACTGTCAAAGTCTCATGCAAATGTTAATACCTTTAATCTCTAATCCTCATAAACAATAACTGCTTTTTTTGTAAAATATTCGTAACATAAACAACTCTTTTTTAACAGAGAAACTGAGGTAATATTATACAGTCTCTTTCAGAAAGTAGACAGAGATAAGTAGTTGCAAAACATTAGAGAACTATGCTAGATCTTAAGGAAAGAATCAGGTATTCTTGCTTCCCCAATGGGTTCTAAGTCTACACAACACAAATTATGCCAGTGATTTTAAAGAATATACATATTTAGTTCCTTTCCTAGTTCAAATATCCATGTTAAGTTGAAAAGTGCTAAGCCTGACATTTCTCCTCCATAAGACCACACAGGCTTAAGTAAGTGGGACCCATTCCTTTTGTCAGGTACTTGGCCCCCACCTCCGCCTCTCTTTGCACCTGAAAGCAGAGACTGTGCATTAGGCCCTTCTGGTTGAGTGCAGCTCTGGACTCATATCTCTAAGTTGACTCTGCCCAACAGAGAGATATGGAGCCAGAGGGTACATCACCATGACAACTCCCCAACCCAAGCTACAGACACAGCACTCCGAGGTCAGAAAAGAGATTTCAGTAGATATTCTGCACATTATCACTTTTTTAAAACTTTTTTTTAGTTGTAGATGGACACAATACCTTTATTTTATTTATTTATATGTGGTGCTGAGGATCAAACCCAGGGCCTCACACATACTAAGCAAATGCTCTACCAATGAGCCACAACCCCAGCCCAACATTATCATTTTCTATTAGAAACCACAATCCTCCAACTCAGTGGCTCAGCATGAACATAAACTTTGCAATTTTCCTATGGTGAATATAGGTCCCAGTTTGCCCTGAACAGTCAAGATTTATAATTTGTTCTGCTTGTATAATTATTAGTGGTGCCCCCTTTCACAATAAAAAATTGCCCCAAATAAAAAAATTTTATGGTCATCCTACAGATGAGTCCACTGTAGAAAAGGGACAGGCATGAGAGACAGTGGCAGGCTCATTGCTCTAGGCTACTCTTCATACTTTGTTCAGTGAATGCAGAAAACAGTGGACTCCCTTAACAATGATCCCAAGGCCAATAAATAATTCTGCCCTTTAAATGTAGAATTCAGGACAAAGCAAACAGCCGGTCTTCTTCCTTCTGATTGCAAGGGTACCCAGAACCATCCAGAAACTACTCCATATGCAGCACACTCCTGGATGATAAAAATATGTTGAATTCATCCCTTTAAAACATCTCCCTGCAGAATCACCACTTCTGGGAGTATTAAGACAAATTCTTGAAAAACAATGATCCCAACTCTCCCTCCTATGAGAACTATATGAAGTGAACTCAGATGCCCAAAAGGAAATGTAGGAAACAAGACAGTGTTGATGACTGCACTCAACAAATATACCAGAAGTCCAAAGTGGCAGCCCACCAATCTTTGAAGCCAACCCTCAAATGTATATTGTTTGGCCCAGAGAGGATTTTTAAAAGTTTAAAACATTTGCTATTACTTTAAAATGTGAAGTCAAACAGAAAATTTCAGATTTCCACTTTATCTTGGGAAACTGGAAGTCCGGGCAACACTGAGCTTTGCATTCATATCTGTAACTTCCAGTGGGAGTTGGGTAGCACTCTGAGAAAGGATGCCCACAACCCAGTCGTTCACAGTCCACCTCAGCCCTCTTCTCTAGTATTTGAGTTTTTTAACACTGATTAATGGCTGGAGATAATCCCTAAGGAGATGATGTCTGACCCTTCAAATTAATGATCCTCTGCCAGGGATTCTCTTATTTCAGAGCAAATAAGAGTCCATATCTTTAGATCAAGGACTCATCTGGGAAATGACAATGAACACGAAAGTTGGGGCTTGTTTTAGTTTTTTTCTTTTATCAGAAAGCCATATGGCTTTCAACTGCTGCCACTAGATTAAAAGAGTATAGGCCTAAACACAGTATTTATAAAGTAATAATACATTCTTCTTCTAACACTTAAATATATAATAAAGAAGAATAAAAGGATGTTTTTAACTGCCAACCACTGAGTCCACCAGGGGCTCAACAGTCACTGTTGAGAATCCAAGGTACCGTGACAACAATGAAATTAGCAATAATGTGTCATGTACCAGAATTGGGAAAAAAGCAAACAACAGCAACAACAAAAGCCTTAACACAAACTACCAAGAGTCATGAAACATTTCTTTAAGTCCTGGAAAAATGCAATTTATTCCTCCTTACTGCCATAACCAAACATGTTAAATAAATAAAGATGGTGATAACTTTCAGAAGCTTTCCAATTTTATCATACATAAGAGCTAAAAATAAATTTTGAACAAATGAACATAAACTAAAATTCACTAATCATGGTTAGGATTTTGAGAGAATCTATACCAAGGCAATCTGCCATATATGTAACAGTGATCACAAATTAAAATTGCTGTCTTCACACTAAGAATTCTGATTATTAATGTTTAAGTATTTTGCAAAGTAATGAAAGCAAATACAATAAACTTTTATTTTCTTCAATTCAGCTACTGGCCTTTTGTGAAAGATTTGGTCAAACAAAATGTCTTTCAGTTACAGACCCTAGAATTATGAAATAAGACAAAAATTAAAACCTTATTTATAGGATGTTTTTCTCATCTTTCTATTATTAATTTCCCAGCTAGCAAAAGAACACCACATGGTCCAACCTGAGACTTTATTTATTTATATTTAGACACCTCTATTGTTCCAAAGAACTTAAAGTACTTTATCAACATTAAATAATCATTTTTAAAACAGCACTTTGGGCTTTTCATATTGTTTTTAAAAAATAAACTCTTTACACGTTTTTTAAAGCCTGCTTTCAAAGGCATAATCACTGTGGTAAAGTTTTCCTGTCGCTGTTAGATAAGGACTGTACCTGTTTTGAAGGAAGTCAAAGTTAAGTTTAGTAATAGAACACTTAGATTTTGTAAACTATTGGGTGAAAATGGAAAAGAAAACCATTTTTGTAAATGGCATTTGAAACCTCTTCTATTACGCGGGTTTTTAAGTCACCCAAGTATGTATTAATTTTGTTTCCAAAGAGTGTGTCAACACGCAAATAAGGTCTTCTTCCCACACAACATCCAAATGCAGATTCGTATTTTGCTACCAATCTGACAAGGTCTAGTAACTTTTCCCTAAACCCGGCTTGGAAATCGCCTCCGGGACAGGATACCTGCAGGTGCTGCTGTGATCAGGATTCGACTGGTCAAACGGGTTAAGGTGCAGAGCTCCACGAGACTGAGAACAAGGGCCTCTAGGAACCCAACCCTCTCCTCCGTTCCCAATAACACACTCACACGTGCACACACAAAAACACCAGGGGAGGACAGGCAAGCTCTTTGCAGTCACACCCCTGACACCGCAGAACTCCCAAGACGCGCTTCTCCCCGCGTCTTCCCCTAAAGCCCCAGCTCTTCCTCTGTCCCGGGACTGCTCTCCGCCGCCTCCCTCTCCCTGAGTCTGTGAGCCGTCTGCTCCGGCCGCACGCCCAGCCACCAAACGCCTTCTCGCCCACTCTCAGGTCCCAGGAGACTAGCAAGCGGAGCACTCGAGCGCGCCACGTGGAGCGCGCGCGCCAGCAGCCCAACCACTGCCGGTCCTTAAAGTGGGGTCCCTGCCCTTGAGTCTTGCTCTAGCACCCTCAACAGCCAGGCCCACCCCCGCGCCCGGGACTTGCCTGGTTAGGGTCTGTGGCGCGGAAAACGTGACAGGCCATCTGTGACTCAGGGTCATCGGGTTGCGCCTTGATCAGGTAGGCAAAGTAGGTGAGGTCGTGGCTGTTGTGGATGAAACGCGAGATATGCTGCGCCTTGTGCTCGAAGATGAACACTGCAGGGTTGGGCTGCGTGGCCGCGGGGCCAGCACTCCCCGCGGCCCCGGCGCCGGGCGCGGGGATGCAACGCAGAAAGGGCGCGCTGAGCACCAGAAGTACCTCGCGGGCCGCCGGCGCCCCACAGCCTCCCGCTTCTGGCTTCTGGCTGCGCCGGCGGATCTCAGCCATGAGCCAGGGCAGCATGGGCAGCGTGGTTCTGTGGTCCAGGCACGACCCTCCCACGTACCACAGCCGAAACCGTTTGTCGCCGGGCTTCCCGGAACCGGGCTGCGCTGGTGAGCCCGGCTCTGGCTCCAAGGGGTGCGGGAACGGCTCATCCTGAATGCAGCTGGGCGGCTCCATAACTCGCGCCTCACGAGGGCAGCGGGGTGGCAGACCAGGCGCACCGCGCTCCCAGCTCTGGCTTTGAAGGCGGGGCCGAAACTGTGCCAACTACCACAACGGCCCCCCCCCCGCCCGTTTCGGCGCGACGAGACCCCGAACTCGGTGTTTCAGCGGCCCTGCCCCATGGGGCACTTCTCCGGGAGCGGCTCGGAGGCTCTAGCTGCTGGCACCCAGACGAGCGCCCAGCAATGGACGGGCAGGAGGGTGCGGGTTAAATAGACATCCTCCTTTCTCCAGCTCGCGCCTCCGGGCCGACTTCCCCCTTCCTCGGCCGCGGGTCTGCAAGGGTAAAAGCACCTCGCCAAGGGCCCCAGCCGCCGCCCGCTCCAGCGCTGCAGCCCGCTGCGGCCGCCGCGCTGGCCTCGGGCAGGCACAGGGAGGCTGGGCGGGGAATGGGACTGTGGGCGGGAGGGGGGTGACTTGGGGCGGAGCTGACTCCTACCAGGGTGACCGGCTGTCACCTGGAAGGTCGGGGCCGCCGGGCTGCGGCGCGCTCTGTGCTGGGGAAAAGCCTGCGAGAACTATTCGGATGGAAAATAACAAAAACAAAACGTAGCCTCGCGGGGGCCGCTCCTCCTCCCGCACCGCTGCAGCCCGGCTCGCTGCTCCTCCTCCTCCTGCTGCTGCTGTTCCCGTCCCTCCCTCGCTCCTTCCTTCCTTCCTTCCATGCTGCTGCTTTAATCGGGCAGCTACCCCCTCCTCCCGTCCCGCGGGCAGAGAGCTTCGCCTGCGGAGGCTTATCTATGAATCCCCCTCTCCGCCTCTTCCTCCCGCCCCCGCCCCGCCAATTCGCCCCAGGGAGCAGGAGCCCCAGAGCCTGGTGCGGGCACGGCCCGCGAGTCGGCCAATCTCGGTCCCCTCCTGGGTATCTCTGCTGCCCCCTGGAGAAGGGACCACTCGCAATGGGGCACTGGGAAAAAATTTAACAGTACTGCTTGGTTTCAATTTCTTCTCAAGCCTGAACATTATTTTCTGCATCCTCTTTCCTAACAATCTCAAAAACTACTCGTGTTTTGAGTCACAATATTATAAAGTATTTTAATTCCAACTTTTACTTTAAGATTTAAAATAGTTTGACAACATGAATCTTTGGGAGGGAGAGCGGTATGTTATTTGTTTTTTGGTGAGGAAATCCAACTCAGTTGACATCATGCTCGGCAATGCTCTACCAATGAGCTACATATGAGCCCGCTTCCTATTTCTTAATTCCTATTTTCTTAAAATATGGACAAATCACACTTTGTTATATATACCTCCAGTTAAAATCTAGTGTGTATTTGGATATATGTATTTCCCAAAAAAAACTCAGAAAATATTTCAGGGATAATTTGACCATTCTAATTTTAAAACAGAAAGGTAGAGGAGTATTCCTTTTCCTATTTTGACACATCATACTCATTCTGTTTACTCTTACTGAGTGGTAAGAATTGCATAAGAGAGAAACACAAAATAATTAGGAAAGACCCTGAACTTCCTGACTTTGTCCCAAATGCTTATAGGAAAAATAAAAACCTCAGTTTCTTATTACTTTTTACTTTAATGGTGTTCTTTCTTTTCCTAATACCCTGGAGCCAATTTTTTTCCCCTCCTATTTAGCAATAAGATCAACTGCCATTATTCCTGTGCTGAATTTCTGGGGGCACCCTGGTGGCCTCTTATTAATAAGTACCTTAGCTACAAGATAGAGATATCATTGATTGATTGGGTCAAAGTTGTTTGGGTTAACCACTCCAAAAACCTTTGTGTAAAATAGACGCATATCCTCAAGAAGCAATAATGAGTTCTGAAAACATAGACTAAGACCTTTTAGAACCTTACAGAAAATCTCTCACAAGGATGGCTGCACACATGAGAGTTGAGAAAGAAAAGAACAAAACATATGGAAAAATCACAGAAGTCTTGTAGGTGCCACTACATCAACCAGCTTGGGAGCTAGGATTGATTAGAAACCTCTGGAAGCCCGTTCCTATGGACATAATAAAGTGAAGTAACACCAAACAAATTTTCAATTATTGATGGAAAAATGAGAGGATGGTCTTTTATTTTATGACATGCTTAAGTTAAATTGATTTTTGCTCTGGAATGCCCATCACCCTTTCTTTTGTAAGATTTCTATAATATTTATCTTACTATATTTCTGAGCCTGACACATGGAAAGATAGTTTTTTCTGCCCTCCTAGAAGTTAACCATGATTATTTATATGATTTATTTTGACAGTGAAATGTGAACAGAAGTGACTTGGGTCACATCTGGAATAGAAGCATTTAATTGCCTGCACAGTAGTCCACAGTCAGCCCACTCTTGCTCTCCAGTGGTCATGGTGAAAACAACACCTCCATATGAAGGTGTCTCCTGATCAGAGCAACCCAGGGTGCTGAGCCGCCACACGGTGGGCATCTGTTCTGGAGAATCTCCCAGCCACACAGCAGACTCCTCAAGCATAGGAAATAAGCTCTCATTGAGTTAAGTCACTGAGATTGTTGGCTTGTTTGCTACCTTATTGTTAATCTGTGCTAGACTATCAAATAAAATTTTTATACTCCAGTACATGTTTTGTTTTGTTTTGCTTTGCTATACTGGGAATTGAACCTAGAGGTGCTTTATCACTAAGCTACATCCTCAAGCCTTTTTGTTTGTTTGTTTGTTTATTTCAAGGCAGGATCTCACTAAATTGCTGAGGCTGGCCTCAAACTTGCAATTCTCTTGCCTCAGTATCTGAAGTCACTGGGATTACAAATGTGAGCCACTATGCCCGGCTAAGTACATGTTTAATGTAAGTTATTTTCTAGTCATTCATACATTTGACTTAGTACATAGATGAACTAGATGGTAAACTATCACCATTGTTTCATTGGCACAACTTACAGAATTATACACACAAAAAGTACTCAACTTGAATTCAGAGAAAGATGAGAAGACAAAATGCAACTAAAACGTCTGGGTAGGTATTACACAGAATATGATGTTTACTAAATGGTGAGGCTATAACTATGCCTCAGGCCCCCAACCCTTTTACTTTCAACTTCCCCTACCCCAGCCCCCCAAAAGACCCAAAGAATATGCTCATAAAAAGAACTTTCAACAACCTGATGGAAGATCTTTCCTGAGTTGTCTTGTAGGACTCTCCACCCGTGGTATGCAAACATGAATTTCATATATTTACTTTTAGAGTGTTCCCCTTATATTCCAATGGAAATTGATCAATTCTAATTTGTTGTAAGATGCAGTCAAATCTTAGTTTTTAAAAAGTTTATACCTCATGAGAAATATAAGGGCCTGCGCTAATATGATAGTGGAAGATTGCAAAGTTGCGTTGTAATCTCTTAGCTTGTTTCCTTGCTCCCAAGCACATGGTGTGCTCTTTTTCTAACACCCACCCCCTTGTGTAGGAATGCCTCTCTCTGGCTCTCCTCTCTCCCTCTTCCTCCCTTCCTCCCCCACCCCACCCTTTTTGTGACACATACTTTCATTTTTCTTCCCTGCTTAAAAATCTCTAAGCATCTGAGCAACTTAGTGAAACCCTGTCTCAAACTAAAAAATAAAAAGGGCTGGGGATATGGGAGCTGGGGTTATGGCTCAGTGGCAGAGTGCTTGCCTCGTATATGTGAGGCACTGGGTTCGATTCTCAGCACCACATTAAAGTAAATTAAAAAAACAAAATAAAGATATTTAAAAATATATTTTTAAAACAGGGGAGGGCTGGGGATGTGGCTCAGTGGTTAAGCGCCCCTGGGTTCAATCCCCAGTACCCCCCCCAAAAAAAAAAAGAAAAAAATCATCTCTAAGCAAAGATACTTTCCCTAAAGCACAGTGATCAAATCTTCACAGTTATATTTGCCTCTTCCCTTCTCCTACTCATATAGCCAGACAACCTCACAGTTTTCAAATATATGACATGCTTTTATGTTATGGGACTACACTGGCTTCTTCTTTCTGATTGCCTTCTACCACCACACAAGGTGAATTCCTCCATCCTTAACTACTTGAACAACTATTCTTTCTTCAAGACCCAACTCAAGGGTCTTCTCTTTTGTGAAGATATTTCTTATCTCCCCAGCCAGAATGAGTGGCTTTCTCTTCTTTGCTCTCTTTTCTATACATTCTGCTAGAATGGGAATGTATTGATGATGGGACGACTGGATTCCACCACAAAGGGAACATCTTAAAGAGAATGGGTTGTTTGATTTGTCTTGGCGTTTCCTCCAGCAAAAAGCCCAGTAGCTGATAATTACTAGGTACTTGGTGAGTATTGAATGTTTGAACAAATGAGTTGAAGTGAGTAAATAGCTAATTGAAATTTAAGAAACTAAGAGTAAGAGTTTTACTGTCACAGAGGTGACATACCAAATTATTTAATTAGCTAATTTCTGGTTAACATACTAAATACACCTACCAGCTAATTATAAAACACTAGAAAAATAACAGAATTATTATCCCAGTGATGGGATTCTGGCTGGGGATTATAAACACCACAAACTTTTTTTTTCCCCCTTTGGTGCTGGGGATGGAACCCAGGGCCTTCTGCATGCTAGGCAAGTACTCTATTACTGAGCTATATTCCCCCAGCCCCAAGAATAGTATCTTCAGATGTTGTCAGGGGTTTTCCCCCAGTGTTCCCTGTTCCCTGCGACCTTGCCCCAGCCCTGGCAGCTGTGGCATTCCATCTTCCTGCTTCAGGGAAAGGATGACACAGCAGAACACAGAGAACAAAAGAGTCCATTCTTAGCTTTCAGGCTGCCAAAGCTAAAGACCTGGCAAACGCAAAGGATTTAGAATTTATGTTATAAGTGTCTGTTTATCTTGCTATAGATACTAAAGTTTTCCCAAACTTGAAAGATGGAGAATAAGAAAGAAGGAGTAAAAGAGGGTTAAGGTGCTGTGGATCTCCAGAGAGGGAATCTTGGCTATGTCCCCTTTGGCTGAGCCAGTGAAGGGGCCATGGAACCCCAACCAGAGGCTTGAGTGTCTCTTCCTAGGGGGAGCTCAGAAAACAGTAAGACCTGACAGAGCAATTTTTTCCCATGTCCATAATGGGGAGTGAGCTGAAGAAGGACAGATAGGCAGAAGACTGGAAACAACCTCAGAAACAACCTGCATGCCCTGCATGGTACAGGGGGCAGCAGCCTATTTTCTCATGAAGCCACAGGAAGAAAAGCATACAGACAAGCCAGAGTCAGGGAATAGAAGAGGTTTTACTTACTGTCAGGGCAGGATGACAACGCAGTGACTATGTTACACATACAGTAAAGGCCCAAGGTAACAACTCTCTAGGTCTAGAAATTATCCAATCCAGCCTGAAGCTGAAGGCAGAAAACTTGAAAAAGAAATTCTTTAAAAAAAAAATTTAAAAATGTGTTGTTCTTGGGCAGGGGACAGGGAAGATGACATAGAATGCAAAGCGTAATTGAATTTCTGCTTCTGTAACAGGTTGGCATGACATAAAGGGATTCTCATTCACCCATGGGAATATATATATAAAAAATGGTCCAAATATATAAAAATGCTAAGATGTGACAGAAAAAAAAAATCTTAGGTAACTATGAAAACAGGAAAGATGAATTTACAGATGCCAGAAATGAAGAATTAAAGCAAAACAAAGTAGTAAGTGATAGCTGAATCCAATGACTTATGAGGCTGTGGGATCTAGAATAGGTCTCATTGCTAATGAACCATGTTTTAATGTCCATGCGAGATTAAAGATGGTGCTAATAGAAGTCGGGAGCTGAAACTGAGCTCCCTGATCAGAGACAGAAGTTCCTGACAAGCTGTCTCATCTACAAATCAGAATAGAAAACTGTCATTAGCCATCTTGGGGAAGCAGTGAAGAGTCTGGCTTAGTCTAAATTAGTATTATGTGGATTGTGGAAGAGATGGAAGCTAAGGAAATAACAAAACTAGCCTTGATAGAGCTGGGGCTGTAGCTCAGTGGTAGAGCACTTGCCTTGTCCATGTGAGGCACTGGGTTCGATCCTCAGCGCCACATAAAAATAAATAAATAAAGATATTGTGTCCATCTACAACAACAACAAAAACCAGCCTTGACAAGTGAAAATGGAAGCTCTTTCTGGGCACTTCCACAAACCACCCTCCAGAAGATGCAGTCTTTCTTCGTATCCCAGCTCTGTTCTCTCTGTGTTGGTCCCATTTTTGGCTAATAAGGTTGTTTTATGGTTTGGATAGGAGGCGTCCCCCAAAAGCTCCAGTGTTGACATAGGAATATTCAGAAATGCAATGATTGGATTGCAAGAAATATAACCTAATCAATTCATCCTATTTTGATTAGACCTACTGAGTGGTAACTGTAGGGCAGGTGAGACTTGACTGGAGAAAGTGGGTCACTGGGATGTGCCCTGAAAGGATTCATGTTCTGTCTCACCTTGGTCCCAAAGCAATGGAGTCTACCATCTATGGACTGAGACCTCTGAAACCATGAGTCCCCAGATAAACTTTACCACCTCTACATTATTTTCATCAGGTATTTTACAGCAATGAAAAGTTGACTGAAACAGTTGGCTAGACCACAAAGGCAGATCTGAGTTCAAATATTGGCAGGGATTTATGTTATAAGTGTCTATTTATCTATCTATCTATTTACTACAACTGCTTCACATTACTTTTCCTTTGACAACTGACTCAGCAAAGAAATCTTATAAGGCCAAGGTTATAGGCCCCCAGAAGTAGGTCATAAATTGGATGTTCTTAGTATCTGTAGAGAGCAATCAGGCAGGTTAGAGATTCCCAGAATCTCAAAGGACTACCCTATTACCTTAGAGGAAATCCTTTCTTCTCCACAGTTAGGAATGAGCACAGATTAATAGTTTCCTTCTTTTTTTTTCACACCTGTATGTATATAGGAAACAGCAGTCCCTCAGTGAAGATTATAAGATGAAACATATCATTTTGGGGGGCTTTTTGCAGCAATGGGGATTGACTCTATAACCCCACATGTTAGGCCATTCTTCTACCACTGAGCTACATATACCCCCAGCCCAATAAAATACACTTCTTACATTAAGTTCAATTCATCTGAAATAATTAAATTATGCAAGTTCAATAACTCAAGTTCAATTCATCTTAAAAAATTCATTATTCAATTTACCTATGTAGTCGCTTATTTCAGTCTGTTCCATCTACTTGATTTTTAAAGAATTGTATTAAAATCTTTTGATATAAGTTCATGTAACTTCTACTCACTTTTTTCTTCTTCCAGTACTAGGAAATGAACTCAGGGCCTTGCACAAGTACTCTACCACTGAGCTATATTTCCAGCCCTTTTTATTTTTATTTTGACACAGGGTCTCCCTAAATTACTGAAGCTAGCATCAAACTTGCAATTCTCCTGCCTCAGCAATAGAAAGTTGACTAAAAGCTCCTGAGTAGTTGAGATTACAGTTGTGCACCACTGCACAAGTCTTCTCTTACATTTTTAGTAGTTCTTTTCCTTCTTAGAGTGCTTCCTCCAAGAGTATTTTCAGGGATATTTCTTGTTTGATGAAGATGTTTGAGACCTGGTATACCTAAGCATATCTTCATTTCTATTTAACACTTGAATTTAATTTAGATGAATATAAAAATTATTTTTGAAGTTATAGGAGATAAGGAAGTTTAACAACTTAGTATAGTCTATTATTACCAAAATAATAAAACATGTGACTACCTCCTCTCACAAAAAAATAAATAAGAGCTGGAGGTGGTGGTACACACCTATAATTCCAGCAACTAGCAACTCAGGAGGCTGTGGCAGAAGGATCACAAATATGAGTCCAGGATTTCATGCATCTACCTTTGTTATGGGCCAGGCTATATGATCAATGACCAAACAGACTCCATTTTACCCTGAGACTCCACATCATGTAAGAAATGCTTCTCCCATGGGAAAGGCCCACCTCTGTACCCTTTAATAGTGACTAAGCATAACATACTTGGCAGTCTAGAAAACATACGGATACCTTGTCTCTTTATAAATAAATAAATAAGCCACGCATGATGTTGCATACCTGTATTCCCAGCAGCTCAGGAGGCTGAGGCAGGAGGATAGCAAGTGCAAAGCCAGCCTCAGCAACTTAGTGAGGCCCTTAACAACTTAGACTCTGTCTCAAAATAATTAAAAAAAGAAGAAGAAGAAGGAGGAGGAGGAGGAGGAGGAGGAGGAGGAGGGGATGTGTCTCAGTGGTTAAGGGTCCCTGGGTTCAATTCCTGGTATAAATAAATAAAAAATAAGTAAGCCTGGGCATGTAGCTCAGTGGTAGAGCATCCCTGGGTTCAAATCAATCCCAAGTATGGCATGGAGAGGGGACAATTTAAAAAAAGAAAAATGCTGAGAGTAGATTTTAAATATTATTACCACAAAAATGACAACCATGTGATGTAATGCATATGTTAATTAGCTTTATTTAACCATTCTGATGTATATATATTTCAGAACATACCATACACAACAAATATAATTTTAAAATATAATTTTAGCTGTCAATTTTGTTAAAAAACGATAAAGACTATGCTTGCTACATAAAAAAGGAAGGAAGTAGGGAGAGAGGGAAGGAGAGAAAAGAAAGAAAGTAATATAAATAGAGTACAGACATTAGGAGAATAGAGAATGGGAAAATAAGAGAAAAACAGCAAATAATCTTTTTATATCTGCTGATCATACAAATTTGCTCTTGAAGGATTTCATGCTTCTACCTTTGTTATGGGCCAGGCTGTAGGAGGCAATGACCAAACAGACTCCATTTGACCCTGAGACTCCATATCATGTAAGAAATGCTTCTCCCATGGGAAAACCCTGCCGCTGTACCCTTCAATAGTGACCTAGAATAACATACTTGGCAACACAAATAGCAATTCTTATACAATGTTAAATTGTTCTCTTTGGTTTCCATTTTTGTTGGGCAATGTACCTTGTCAGAGATGGTCTAGACATTAGTAACCATTCTCTAACTTGGGCTGCACTAGGGTCATTTTGACCCACTTCCTTTCTGCTTGCTTACTGCTATGCCAACCTGGAAAGTCCCGTGGGAAGTACCAATGTACTCATTGCATTGTCTCGCTAACTGCCCAATTCAGCTTCTGTACCTACTTGCTTGCAGTCAACCCAGATGTGGTTTTTGCAGTTTTTTCCTTTAAATATCCTAAAATGCTCAGGCTCTGGGATGTTCCTTGCAGAAACAGTTATGGGCCCTGCGGGAGAGCAGTCGCCAGCAGCTAAATAAAGACTCTTCAATTTGGACAAATCAGAGACTTGGTGTGTTTTCTGAGCGACCTGCCCCACAATACCTTTTGCCTTTTGTGGTACTGGGAATTGAACCCAGGGTATTCTATCACTGAGCTATGTCCCTGGTCCCCTTTTTTATTTTTTATTTTATTTTATTGTATATATGTGTTGGGTCTTGCTAACACTAAGCTGCTGGCGCTGACCTTGAACTTGTAGTCATCCTGCCTTCTCAGTAGCTGGGATTACAGGCAAGCATGCACCACCACACCTACCTGTCAGTTTTTTAAACTGGGGTCAAATTATAGACTCCCTATAATAATGTTGTCCAATACATGTTTTATAATATTTTTGCTGGTTCGTTGCTATTGTTTTTGTATGGAATAAACAATACAGATTTTTTTTCAGAATACAGATTTTTTTAACATATGTGAAATATTCAGAGAAATTAATTACACTTTCTTTTCTTTCAATATTGTTTTGACAAAAATTTAGGTAATTACTCATTTTTTTCTGCCTACACCCGAAATATAGATACTACTTCTTAATATTCCTGACAGGTAAATGGATGGTAAGAATTATAAAAGTGCCATTGTTTTTTTTTGTTTTGTTTTGTTTTGTTTTTAGATGAAGAAATTAAAGTTCAAAATAAGTAGGTAAAGAGAGTAATATTCAGAGTATGAATATTAATTGATTGCCAATCAAACATACAGTCTCTGGCATCCAGAGGATGCTTAATAAATGTCTAGACAATGAATTAATCTATAGCTCTCTTGAATTCCAAAGAACAGAAAGTAGAGTGACTAAAATCCCCACAATCCCCATTGTTTCAGAAGTTCAAAATTTCTCTAAAGGAAACAGAATTTCCTCCCACCATAAGGCTGGGATAACTTTATTAATCCCCATTTTTGCCTTTCTGCATAATCCAGAAGTATGTGTGGTTGAAGTTTAAGTACCTACAGTGGTCTGAAAACTGTTGACATAAAACCTATTTGATAGATAAAAGAACATATAAAGTTAAAATGAGAACTTAATACATGCTTTTAGGATAAACAGCTCCATATCAGTCAAGCATATAAGACAAACCACTGTATACTTGAATGAGAGTATTAATGTGGAGAGATTAAACACTTCCCACACTACACATTCCTTTATCATTGAGTGAAACTTCTAATTTATGCTATTTTAAATTATGTGGATTTACATTCATGTTATTGATTATTTTCTCCCTAGGCTAATGAAAACCTTTACAGCTAAAAGCAATATTAATGCCTCAATAAAATTGTCTTCCTGTGAAAATGCTTCTTGTTTAATTGCTGCTTCTACTTGGCTCTAACATGTTTAAAAATGAATCTATTTTAAGTTTATTATGGATGAATTATTCCAAGTTTTTATTGCTGTTTTTAAAATACATCATTCAGACTATTAATAATGGAGATTAAAACAGGCAAATATACATGAAGTATTTTTAATTCATTGTTTTCAGTAGGTCAAGTATTTTTAATTCATTGTTTTCAGTAGGTTTGGATGTTGGGTGTACCCTAAAGGTCCATATATTAAAGCTTGGTTCCCTGGTTCCTTGGTTCTCCCATGGGAAAACCCTGCCTCTCTACCCATTACTGGAGGTAGTAGTACCCACTACTGGGAGGTGGTGGAATCTTTGGAAGGTAGAGCCTGGTGGGAGGCCTTAAGCCATTGAAAGCAGACCCTGAAAGGGATTTGTGGGGCCCCAAATCACTTTCCTTCTCTCTGTTCCTGTTTGAAATGGAGCTATTTGCTCCAACACACACTCCCACCATAATGTGCCACCATCCACAAACCTCACTAGAAACCAAACAAATAGGGCCTGCCTGATCTTGGACTTTGACCCTCCAAAACTGAGCTAACTGAACCTTTTATCTTTATAAATAAGCTGCCTCGGGTATTTCATTATAAAAACACAAATCTGACTAAAACAATATAATAATAACATATGCATCTGGTACAATATTCAAAAATATGTATAGCAAAATGGAACCCTCCTTTCCATTTTTTTCCCAGCTACTCTTTTCTTTCTGGAAATAGTAAGTATGATGAGTTTATTATGCATGGATCTAAAAATGAAATAATACTAGCCTGCATTTGTTGAGTTCTTGCTCTGCACCAAGCATTCTCACCTTAATCATATAAATTCTGCTATTATTTAACAGATGAGAAAAAACTAGGTCATACAGACACTAAAAAAAAATTGCTTTAAGGAATTTCATTTTGTAGGTGGAAAAATGTGGATTCAAATAAGGATCACTGCTCATGCCCCTACAGTTTGTATTGTAGCAGTTACCATGTTATATTTAGCGTTAAGAAGAGACTAAATGAATGGCAGTAAGTTACTAGGGCAATAGATACTAGATAAAATGTAGCAAGCATATCTTTAAAATGTTTTTCACAATTAAGAATCACTTAATTAAGTAATATTTATTGAATACCTACTATGGCCCATACACTAGAAACATTCTTACCATCCTCATGGAGCTCTTCCATCAAGGTATGCAGATGAGGATACAGCAACTGCAGTACTACATGGTATGTACAATTGGGATGGTGCCATAACCAAACTCTAAAATATGTGACATGGATACATATACATACATACATATACAACTTGTGGTTTATCTCATATGACTACATGGCAGATGGGAAGGACACTGGTAGGGGAGACTGAAGAAATATCAAGAAAACTATTGCAAGAAAACTACTGGGGAAATGTTAAGGAACTGCTAAAAAAAAAAAAGCTGAAAAAATTAAGTTGTGACTCATGTTCTGTAGTGCTAAAAGCACCACCTGATGGACTTTTTAATTTGAGCAAAGCGATTTCAAGCAAAAAAAATTCAGAGTGTCAGATGGTTTATACTAGCTGCAAGTAATAAAGTATTTCATGAAAGAGATGGATTCAGAAAAGAACAGCCAATTTGCAAACAAATCTTAGAAAATTATAGATGGGCTAGAATTTGCCTGTCTGGAAAATAAACAATCACTTGTTTCTAGGTTCTAATATGAATTTTAAAAATTCTAGAATTAAGAAATGGCCTTAGAATGAAGATCAGATCAAAGACACTTTGTAAAGTTTTCTAGAGAATCAAATGAGTGCTTCCTCTTCTGAACAAAACGGCTTTTTTAAAACTTAAAGATATGGTAGGTACCATGGAAACCTGACCCAAGGTATCAGTGAGTCAAAATATAAAAGCCTGTCTTGAAACTACTTTTGGATTTGGCTTCTGAAACATTTAGTGAATGTAATCTGTTATACAGAAAATCCCCAGAGTTCTTAAGGGAATTGTATCAGCAAAAGTATCACCAACCTAGACTAACAGGGACTACAGTTTTCCAACTAAAAAGGTTTCTGAGCCCCAACTTTGCACAGAAGACTGAAAAAGTTGTTCAGAAAGCATACAGGACGATAAATTTAAATTGGGAATTTGAAATTTTTAGTATCTATGGGATACCAGAGCAGAAAAATCAATGGAGTTGAACATATAATTCTGAAAGTTAATAGATAGATTGGAGGTATAATTAGAAATTGTGGAGCCATTAGCACATACTGAAAATACAAAAACAACAACAACATAAACTTTCAACCTTGGTTGAAATATTGATGAAATCTTAGGACCCCCACATCATAATGTTGCTAAATAGGAACCTGTAATAGAAGCAGAAAGTTATTAACAAAGGTGCTTTTGAGAAGACAAAGGAGAAGACTAGTTTTATAAAACCGTCAATATCAGATTCCTAGAAAGAAAAAGTTTCATTCTAAGTGGGTTCAAATTAAGACTTCAGTGAAAGAACTATTAACAACAGTGTGGGCAGAACTGATGAGACAAGTGGAAGATGGAGGCACTAAGACCTGTAAGAGTGGAAAGCCAGGACTGACTGCTCTTTGGACTAAAGAGTCTAGAGAAGGACACAGTGCTGCTGGAACCCCGGGGTAGGCACCACCTAACAGAACTGCAGCTGGGAAGGACACAGCTAATGCCAAAGACAGTGCACTGAGCAGGGATGGGCAGAAGAGTAATCACCTGACCCTCTGCTCCTGTTTTCCATCTCCTGCTAGTACACCTTCCATTGAACCAAACTTCCACTGGGGGTGGGGGAGCTAGAGTGATAAAGTCCTCAGAAGACAATATCCCAAAGCTTAAATAAAAGGGAAGAAGGGGAGAGGATGTGTCTGTAAGTAAATGGAGAATAGCCAGCATAGGTTGTAAGATAAGGGGAAGATGTAATAATATTTGTAAACCTGAGGCTAGGGTTGCAGCTCAGTAAGAAAGCACTTGCTTAGCATGTGTGAGGCAGAGTTCAATTCTCAGCACTGCATATAAATAAATAAATAAAGATCTATTGACAACTAAAAATAAAGAATGAGACTTGGCCTCCTTTCTCTTTGAAAAAAATAATATTTGTAAATCAGATACCATAAATGCACAAAGAATATTCAACATAAGTTAGGTGGAAAGAAAGTTATGCTTAATTTACATATACAGTTTTCTATCTTATTAAATTAAATATGAAATAATGGAACATATGAGTCCACTGAATGAATTCCTTAATTAAAAGCAAAAAGCAAAATACACTGTCTTGTCACATTCTACTTTCATTTTTTTGTACTGGGTATTGAACTCAGGGGTGATTAACCACTGAGCCATATCTGCAGCCCTTTTTTTGTTGTTGTTGTTGTTTATTTTAGAGACAGGGTCTCACTGAGTTGCTTAGGTCCTCACTAAGTTACTGAGGCTGGCCTTGAACTCACAATCCTCCTGCCTCAGCTTCTCAAGGCTCTAGGATTACAGGTGTGTGCCACCACACATGGCATAATAGTCTACTTTTAACTACAAAAGGATCATCATCATTATCTCTTTTGCAATCTTAACTGAACACAGTAAATACCTTAAAGTTTATTTCTCCTGTTTGTTATATTTATGCACTTCATCAAGGGTGTGTGACAATGTATCTGTTAGAATCTTTCTTGTGAAAGTGTTGTCAACTGTATACAATTTGTATTCAGAATCAACTGTATACAATTTGTAATACACAGCCAGCACTGTGATGATTTAGACATCACCTATAAACATAATAACTTTGTTCTGTCATTCCACCATTTAATTGGCATGAAATCCACTGCTAATCAGAACTCATCAACATATTTTGCTTTGGCTTTCTCCCTATAGACCTATTTAAACAAGACAATATTTGTGATGCTAACAACTTCATTTCTGAACACAATGCCAAGCATGTTTCTTACATGATACCAGTGAAAATTACATTCTTGGGAGCTGATGACATCAACCATGGAGAATGTTAACAATGAGAAAGAAAGATTCCCTAGGATCTTGTGAGGACAACAACATTTAAGGGAAAGACAACAAACTAAAAAGAATGAACCAAAGACATAGGATTAAGATGGTATCAAGAAAACAAGTGGAAAATGAGAAGTGGCCCACATTTTTAAATGTTGCATTCAATAAAATAAGGTGAGGACTGAAATGATTCCATTCAACTTAGCCACAGGCAGGTTGTATTAGTCAGCTTTTTGTTACTATAATGAAATACCTGACACAAACACTTATGAAGAAGAGATTGATTTAGCTCACAGTTTTGGAGGCTGAAAGTCAAAAAAGCCTGGCACAGGCTCTGATCCCATAACAGATGGCAGATAGTGGAGCATGGGGGTGGAAGGATCACATCTCAAGCCAGAAATAGAGAACTGGATGCAGCCAGGCTTGCTACTTTCATAAAACCCTTCCTAAAGATCAGTAGAGTAGAAGGGAACAGGGAGATGAAAGAGGAAAAGGAAAGGGGAAGTACTGGGGACTGAATTAGAGCAAATTATATTCCATGCTTTTATAATTACATCAACATCCTAATATTGTGTATAACTAACTAAAGACTAATTAAAAGCCCTTCTAAGAGAACTGAAGGGGTGACAGAACTAGATAGATAAATAAATAGGTAGAGAGAGAGAGAGTTCTAGAGCAAAGAGCTATAAAATCTATCTTGTTGGACCCTTGTCCTCATGACGAAAATATAGGAAAACTCAATTTGTTTTCAAAATAGACAATGGGAAAAAATTGTGGGCAAATCTCATGAAAAACTCTTATTGGAAACAAATATAGCAGAATAAAATCCCCACAGACCATAAAGGAAGAGCTTCAAAAAGGCATGCCAACAAAATGGGAAACTATAAAATACAATATTTCAAAATAAGCAAAAAATAAAGTTTAAAATATACTATTCAAAGAAATTAAGAAAAACTTAGAATCCATGAAAGAATAAGTATTAAAGAAATTTTAAAAATAAATGATAGCAGAATCAAAATCTAGGGTTATAAAGCAAGGAACCTGAAATTTTGCTAAATTTCTCTCTACTATTCCTTTCATTGATCCCTTCAAACTTTAGCTCCAGCCAACCCTTATTCTGTGGGCTAACTTCACTTTTGCCATTGGCCTTCAGTAATGCTGACATGATAATGCAAGTATGAAGACCATAGGCACGGCTAGGGTTGTGGCTCAGCGGTAGAGCATTTGCCTCCAACGTGCAAGACCCTGGGTTTGACCCTCAGCACCACATAAAAATAAATGAATAAAATAAAGGTATTGTGTCCAACTATAACTAAAAAATAAATATTAAAAATAAATAAAAATAAACACCATAGGCAAACTGATGAACACTGTAATGGTTTTTTTGAATTGTCGATGTGATTGGATTAAGAGATGCTGAAGTTTGAGGCTTCTGAGTATGTATAGGAATGATTAGCATGTGGAATAGCAAACTGAAGTGGAGACACTCCCTAAGTGTAGGCAGCACAGGCCAATAGGACAGTGGCTTGGATGGAATAAAAGATGGAAGAACATTGACTCTGTAGCAGATGCAAGACCAATTCTTCTTTAAGGGGATTTTGATTGCTGCTGGAATCGCCTGAGGATATCAAACTCTTGTTCCTTCATTGTTCCAAAATAGACTCTGACAGTGATTCTCCAGGGAGTTTCCAGAAGTATTTGGTCTCAGACTGAGATAGCATCGTTGATCCCTCTTGTTCTGAGGCTTTAACCTGTTGGACTGCGCATCTACTGCTCCAGCTCTCTAGCCTACAGACGGCCATTGTGGGCTTTTCAGCTTCTGGTCGTATAAGCCAATCTAATAAATTCCCTTTTTATAATCATGCCTCCTGTTGATTCTGTTCCTCTAGAGAACTCTGACTAATACAAACACTTAAGAAATCAGTGCCAGGCACGGTGGTCCACACCTGTAATCCCAGGAGTCTGAGCCTGGAGGATCGCTAGTTCAAAGCCAGCCTTACCAAAAGCGAGGCGCTAAGCAACTAAGAGACACTCTGTCTCTAAATAAAATACAAAATAGGGCTGGGGATGTGGCTCAGTGACTGAGTGCCCTGGAGTTCAATACCTGGTACCAAAAAAAAAAAAAAAAAAAGAAATCAGTAAGTACTGTGTCCATAGCCCTTTCTGTATTTCCTGGAGATGAAGCTTCCAATAACAGAAATGACTGGAGAGACATCAACATAGGGACTGGTAGTGAGCATGTGAGCACCAGTGGAACTAAGACTCAACAATGGCGAAGAAGGATAGAGTAAGATATGTAATTGGCCATACACTCCATTAACAAACAAGAGTACAACTTTCAAACTTAAGAATGGTGGAAAACGAAGAAGATATGAAAAGTAGATCAAGACTGCTGATTGCCTTAGAGTTATTACCTGGAAATTAAAAGATAATACTTCAAATCATATGCTAGGGGAGTAGAAGAAGAGGAAGGAAGAATTTATTCGTAAATTTCAATATTTCTCATCATCAGGAACAAACAGAAAAATCACTTGTATACATTGCAGTACATAAACAGCCATGGTATCAAAATTACTAAGAGAGAGAAAACACGCAAATAAAATGAAGAAAGATTATTTCTATAAAACACATGCAAATTAACATAACATAAAACAATAAGGCAGAACTGAAGGGAAGTATACAGAGCATGAACATGATTTTATTTTATATTATTAAAGCATACTTAACACTAATCAAGTTTGAAACAATTGAAATTCCCTAAAGTTAGGACTTAAAAAGACATTGTTTTAGTCAGCTTTTTCATTATTGCGACTAAAAAACTCACAGAGCAAATTTAGAGGAGGAAAAGTTTATTGGGGGGCTCACAGTTTCAGAGGTCTCCATCCATAGACAGCGGGTTCCATTCCTCAGAGCTCCAGGTGAGGCTTAACATCATGGCAGAAAGTGTGGTGAATGGAAGTGGCTCACATGATGATCAGAAAGCAGAGACATTCCACTAACTAGATGCAAAATATATATCCTAAATCCATGCCTCCAATGACCCATCTCTTCCAGCCACATTTAACCCACCTTCAGTTACCACTCAGTCAATACCATCAGGGGATTAATTCATGGATTGAGATAAGGGTCTCAATCCATTCATTTCTCCTCTATACCTTCTTACATTGTCCCATGAGCTTTTGAGGGACACCTCACATTCAAACCATAACAGATGTGAATAAATTGTAGTTCCTTATTACAGAGACTAGGCACTATAAGAAGCTAACTAGCACAGTTGTGAAGGCATTTAGTGAGTGTCTGCGCGTGCGTGTGAGTGCGCGCGCACACACACACATTTGTATTTACATGTAGGTATACCTCAAAATCCATCTTAAAGGGGACAATTATTACTCAGCTCTTGTTCATTGTTGGCTTTGAAGAATGTAGGCCCAGTGTTTCTGAGAATCTTAAATTGAGAGAATCTTACATTAATGATTAAAATATTGTGGAGACCTAATAATATTCCTGCTTAACCACTACATATGTAACCTGTTGAGATTAAAGAAAAGTACATTTATGTATCAATGATATTTGAAGTTTTAAAAATGAGCATATTATTTGTAACAGAACATTTTCCAAAGATAACACTTGATTGTATTGTTTTGTAGCTTTCTCCATGTTTCATATATAGTCAAACCATAATTCCTGCCCTCAAGTGTACACCATATCTTGAGAGAATTTTTTCATGTTAGATTATTACTATGTTCATCTTAACTCATCCCTCTGTCCTGTCTTTTTCTCAGTTAAAAAAAAAATGTTTTTAAAAATTTTAGTTAAATTAGTATTTCCAAATGATCTGAATACAAAACTACTTTTGGAAATTTGTTAGAGTCAAACAAGCACTTTTACTGACGGTATAATTATGCAGCAAGCTGTTTACCAATTCATGGATCACCAATCAAAATATAAAAAGCAAATCATCTGGCTCAAAGTCTACTTCAATTATGGCACTGTGTATACTTTAGCCCAGCTGCATGATAAAAATTGCTCTATTATGTATCTTTGCCTCCCATCTTGGAATATGAACAAATGTATTTGCAAACTAAAATACTAACATCTGATTTTTCATAAGATGACATAAATTCCCAAAATTAAAATAATTATTGTGGAAATTATCACATAAATAAAAGAAAGTAGTACAATGAACCCAATGTACCCATTATTCAACTCTAACAATTATTAATAAATAGCTAATCTTTCACCTTCTCTACCTACCACTTTCACCTCACCCTAATTACTTAAAATTAAATCCCATATATCATATAATTTCAGCTGAAACTACTCTAGTATTTATTAAAATCTCATAATACAACTCTCACACCCAAAATTAACAGTTTAAGGGGTGGGACATGGGCATTGGGGTGGGGTACTAATGCAATTCACTAACAGAAACTAATTGAAGCTGGAGCAAATTATAAGACTTCAAATCCCATGTGATTTGACATCAGACAACTCTTATGGTAAAATGGTGACCGGGGCAAAGAAGATGGCTGCTAAAGGGAGGCAGAGATGCCAAGTCATCCATCCTGCTTTCGGCCACCCATGGGCCCCAGGCAGGCAGAAATGAAGCATCCAGTCCTGTGACAGAGAGGCCACCCTATGCATACTTGGATGACTTGTGCCCTGAGATGGTCCAGGGCCAAGGTCTTGACCAATACCTCCCAGCATCAATATGCTACTAAAAAGACAGTGTCTTGCTAAGTTGCTCAGCATCTTGCTAAATTGCTGAGGCTGGCCTCCAGTTTGCAGTCCTCCTGCTTCAGCCTCCTGAATTGCTGGGATCACAAGTGTGGGTCACCATACCTGGTTGGTATGCTTCTTCTTCCCACTCTCCACCCTGTGGCTTGGAACAACACGTTGGAGGCAGTCTGGGTGATTTTGGCCTCTGTATGGCCAAGGAGTGGACATCCATCGAGACTTAGCAGACGGAGTTTCCCTGCGATGGAAGGTGTAAGATAGAAAACCATCAGATCTGACTCATCCCGATGGTGCTACTTAAAAGCTGTCCTTGTCTCCCGGTGCCTGGATCCAGATGCCCACCCCTGGACTCGTTACCTCTTCCTGCCATTCTTCACAGTAAATGTCTTATTTGCTGAAGGTAACCAGAGTAGAGTTCTGTTGCTCCAAGCCAAAAATCTGAACAGAAACAGAGAGCGTGAACGTGCAGGTGTTATTCATGGTACATGACAAAGTGGCGTTTGGTTCCAGTGCAGTGTTCTGGTACCAGAAGAGGCTGTATAGAAACTTGAGATGGGACTTGGGAATATAAGTGCTTTGGGAGATAATGTGTTCCTGTTATCAGAGATAGTCTTGTCTTGGCTGTCCTAGTAGATTCAAGCATTACATGAAATGATCTTGAAGTTCTTCTTCAACCTAAAATCCTAAAACTCTTTCTAGTCATTTGTTGCCAGTGACTGAGGCCCATCAAGCACATCCTGACAGCTGAGGACAATCGTCCCTAGACTAACTTGGTGCATTTCACACGCACCTCAGCTCTTACAGAATTTCAGTGCAAACCACCCATAGGGTCCAAGGCAAGTGTGCATCTCCTCAGAAGAAGATATCTTTGCTTTCTCTGCATGATGCAGTCATTTGTAAGCCATATGAGTTATGACTGGCTTTTAAAGTAGCAGTTGCTATAATAAAAAATTAAACTTATGGAAAATCTCTAAAAAAAATTAACAATTTAATACCAGAACTATACAGCTACTTTTCACATTTTTTTATTCCTGCCACATAATTTAACCATGTGCTTGAATCAGATTTTAAATAAGGTCTATACAATATAATAGGTGGCTATGTCTTTTATTATTTTTTTTTTAATCTATGGATTTTCTCTTCATTCAATTTTTTTATTATAATTTTTATTGGGAAAAAAAATATACAACTTGGAATGGATTTGAGGCAAATTGTGCCATAAACAGATTTTCTTTAAGTGGCTAAACAAAGTTTAAAAAGGAAGTAATGATAAAAGAAAATGTTTCTGGTACAAAACCAGCAGTACAAAAAAATAGTGTATGAATACCTGGATAATATACCCGTTTTGCAATAGTGCAACTTTTAAGTACATATTGTTGACTGTCCATAGTCCACGCAAAGTTATAACTCCACACTTCAACAACAACATGTGACAATTCCTAAAGAAAATTACTTTTTAAAAAAGGCATAACCCAAGGCTGAGGTTGTGGCTCAAGTGGTAGAGCACTTGCCTGGCATGTGTGAGGCACTGGGTTCGATCCTCATCACCACATAAAAATAAAATAAAGATATTGTGTCTGCTGAGAGCCATAGCCAAGTAGGAATGACAGATGGCTTTTTTGGTTGAAAGGTGACACCAGCAAGCCATTGAGATGATAATGATTATGTTAAGATGTGCATTCAATTGGAGATTAGACCCCTGCTGTCCGCCTCGGCCTGCTACTTTGGAGCTCTCATGGGACTCCCGGAGAGTTCCAATTGGTTGGGGAAGTGCGGTAGGAGGGAATTCCGGAGGAGGGATTTCCTGTTGGTAGTGTGTCCCTGGAGAAGGCCACGTTTGTGGCATTCGTGGAAGTTTTGGAAATAAAGTTTGTTCCTGCTTGAGTGGCTCGTGATTTTGTGCCCAGCCAGACTGCGGCATGTGTCTACCTAAAAAAGTGAAAAATAAGTATTAAAACAAATTTAAAAAGGCGTAACCCAATTTGACCAACTCCATCTTAAGTTTGGATGTGCACAAGGGCTTAGATATATCCAGAGTAAGCCACATGCAACATGTTACTTGATCAATTTTCTAAAATAAGGTTTCAGGACAACAACAGTAAGATAAGGGAAGAAAACATGGAGAAATGAAGTCCTAATTATTATACATGCATATTTTTTGACAGTAGAGGGAAACTCTTACAGATAAGTTACAAAGAAAAGGCAAATAAATGATTTAATACAAGAAATTTAATACATTCTGTACAATGTCTTCACTCTGCTGTCATCATTTGTACAAACTCTTCATAGTTTACTTGACAATCACCATCAATGTCTGCTTCCCCAATCATTTCATCAACCTCTTCATCTGTTAACTTCTCTCCAAGGTTTGTCATCACATAGCGAAGCTCTGCTGCATTAATACAGCCATTGCCATCCTTATCAAATACACGGAGTGCTTCTCTAATTTCTTCTTCACTGTCTGCATCTTTCATTTTCCTTGCCATCATTGTCAAAATAAATTCAGGGAAGTCAATTGTGCCAATACCATCAGCATCTACTTCATTAATCATGTCCTGTAACTCGGCTTCTGTGGGATTCTGCCCAAGAGACCACATTACAGTTGCCAATTCCTTTGTTGTTATAGTCCCATTCCCATCCTTGTCAAAAAGTGGAAAAGCTTCTTTGAATTCTGCAATCTTCACTTTTAGTCAGTTGGTCAGCCACGCTGCAAACACTTCCGGTTTCTGAGACATAACCACACAATCACTGGGCTCCCTAGCTCTACTCGGACTTCACTCAATTTTTTACTGGCATTTTCTTTTTAAATTTGGAAACTCAATTGTTTATCATACAGTGTTGCGCATCCCTGTAGTGTCATTTGATACAATTACTCTGCACTTATATTTCCTGGAAATTGGCACAGTGAGGATCAATACAACTTTCTGCTGTGATGGAAACATTTTATACACCATCCAATACTTTATCCACTACCTATCTACATATGGCCATTGGACATTTGGAACTGTTACTCATATGACCAAGGTACTAATTTTTTTTTTACTTTATTTTATTGTAATTCACTATTTTCCATTTAATAAACGATAGATGGCAGGCAGCTACAATATTAAAAAGCATAGTTCTCAAATCTTGATCAGATTCTGAGCAGAGGTTTTTGACTTTCATTTTGTTTTTGGTTTTCTTTTTTATTTTCTTTTTTTAAATGTTTATTTTTTAGTTGTAAATGAACACAATACTTTTTTTAAAAAGAAATTATTTTTATGTGGTGCTGAGGATCAAACACATGTGCTAGGTGAGCGTTCTACTGCTGAGCCACAACCCTAGCCCTCATTTTTGGTTTTCTAACATGATTACTTAATATGCAATGTTGTATACTTTTCAGGAAGAACATACTCTCTCTGCATCTCAACATTGATGATCACTTCTTAATCCATTAATTCATTAGAACTTCCAAAATTTGGTCATTTTGGAAAATATGAACATATATAACAATAGATGGAATTATATAATGAACTCCATGTACATTGATCCTCTTCTACCTGTTGCTTCAGTTATAGCCCCACTCACTTTCCTTCCCTCCTGTATCATTAAGACAAATTCCAGATGTATAATTTTATCTATAAATATCAGGATTTCTAAAACCTAAGGGGTATTTTAAAGTGATCATAATCTTCACGATCAAGAAAAAAGTTAACTTTAATTTACTAGTTCTCAAATTGTCCCTTCTTTAAGCACTTGGTTTTCTCTCCAGTTGCTGGTTTGACAATATGATCTTCTTTACATTTCCCAAACTAGACTAGGTGCCCATCATTTCTCCACAGTTTGGTATCTTTTCTTTACATCACCTTAGAGGATATATAAGATCAATGTGATTTCTCAATGGTGATATTAACCTTGTTCATTTGGTTAGAGGAGTATTTGCCAGGTGTTTGCCATTCTAAAATTACATTTTTTCCCTTCTCATAATTTATTCTGCAATGGAGTCCCTGAGTCCAGCTCACTCCCAGAAGTGGGGTATGGGATTAAGTTGCATCCCCAGAAGGGAGACGGAATCTACATATACTATATACGGAATCTACATCTACAAATACATATACTATCTGATTTGTCCTTTCTCCACGTATGGTTTATGTATTCACTTATTTGTATCACTATGGGTTCACAAATATTTATTTTATACATTGGATTGCAAACCAATACATGTTATTTATTTTGTTGATCAAATTTTTCCAGCTTTGGCCTCTGGGAGCTCTTAAAGGTTAACTTCCATGTCCTTTCACATGTCCCACTCTTTTCCTCCTTCTTTTTAGCGCTTCCTTGCTTTCTAGCATTATAAGATGTTCTAGGCTCATCTTGTATTTTGCCTGCCTAAGCCCTAAAATCAGTCATTTCTCAAAATAATAGGATTTTGGCATGTAAAGTTATGTGAGAGAGGCTATTATTTAACTTATGGCATTTTCAAATCCATGTGATAAATCCTAATAGCATGTGTATGTGTGTAATATTCCAAAAATCCTGTAGAGATTTGAGTTTTGATCTATCTGATATAACTGCTTCTAAAGAAATTAATAGGTGTTGCACTTCCATTTCGAGATATACCATGCCATCTCTCATCCACAATAAAAAAATATGAATCATACAGAATGACTTCTGGTCTTGCCTGTCTGTCCAGGGATGTATTAACTGAGACTTACTATGGAAAACTCTAAAATAATTTCTAGTAGAGAGTCAGTGTTCTCAGTAATCACTAAAGATTGAAACATACCTACACATCTATAAATATTCCCTGGATTACACAATAACACTATAAAATCACCTCTGAAGTAGGCTTGTCTCCAGATAAGATGACATTGCACCTTGAAAGTTCTATTGGGTTAATAAGATTTTCATATTTAAAAGGTTACATTTGGAACAATTCAATAAAAAAGCAGTTTTCAAAACAACTCTATCCCAGAAAAGCAACCTGAGGCATCAACCATTGCCCTATCTCATTCACTCTTATGACTGTTGCCAAATCCATTGACTTTATAGATGCTGATTTCACTCTGCTGATCCTTTCAAGTTTTTAATTCCTGGAATTTCCTTGTAAGAAACTGGTTCACTTTGTTAAAAATAAATAGCATTAGAATTTTCTGTAGGATGCATAATTAGCCAGTTTCCTCATCAAGTCTGCAATTGCCAGCCTCAGTAGGGCCCATAATGTGCCTTCTCTGTCCTTCACACATCCATTGACTATGTTTCCCATTCTCCAAAGCAGCAATTCAAAACCTTCATCACTATAAGCTCCCAATGCAACACTGCTTATGTTCTTATTCTCAGAACATCATTCATGTTCCAATAAATTATGGACAAGAGACCACCAGGTATTACTTTCTGTATCAGCTAAGTAGCAAGCAACAGAAACACGTTGTCCAAATTAAGTAGAAAAAGGAATTTGTGAAGAGTTATTGGATAGCTCATAAGTTCTAAAAGAGAAAGACAGAATCAGAGTTGAAAGTTATAGCACCAGCACCAAGACCCAAAATAGTGCTGCCAGATGGTCCCAGGAAGACACCACTGCTGCCGCTGCTGCTGCTAGTTTCAGACACTACAGCTTGTTGCAGAAACACAATTAACTATAATAGAGGTCACAGGATGTAGCTTCTGAGCTGTTGTCACTTCTTCCTGGGAAAACTGGATGCTGTTTCTGCAGTACCCCTATAGGATGGGCTCTACAGGGCCCTGGGTCCTTGATCTAAAAATTGAAATGCTCTTGGAGTGGAAGGATTCCTGTTTTCTGTAATATTTTAAACTTCTAATGTGCAGATATTCTATGTCTAGTGATACTATTATTTTAGATATTTGCTTATCTGTTTTATGCATACATCTTGGCTGTCCTTACAATCCCTCTTCTTTTATCTTCCACTCTTTTCCTCCCATTCCTGGCATCCCTTTCATAAGTTTCCTAGCCCCTCTTCATGAGTTACATTCAACAATTCTACCCAATTTAAAAAAGGCTAACTATGGATGGATAGGTGGATGGATGGTTGGATGGAGAAAGGCAGGAGCTAGACCATGCAAAGCAGAGCACCTGCCCAAAATTCACAATCCTGAAGTCTCAAATAGGATGTGTAAAGAACACAAAAATCTGAAGACCAGCAGAACCAGATGGTAGCTCTGAAGTTATGCATAGAGTGGATTTGGAGTAAATTATAATATTGTTCAAAAATATTTTCTCCTTCTGCAGAAGTAGGATACCTTACTGCCCCGTTGGCATTTAGTGTGCCAATATGACTCCCAGTCTGAGGAGATGTGAAAGTGATGTGTATCACTTCCCAACAGAAGTTTTAAGACCCAGTGAATAAATCTATCACTTCTGTTTCTCATATACCATGAACCTTACCACTTCTATAATAGCAGCTGCTCCTGGAATGATGCTAACACTGAGTAAAGGCAGAACTGGTTTAAGAGAGGTACAGCATGAACTAGGAACTCTATTGGAAGCCACTGAAAGGTGAGGCTTGATAAAAACCATAACATAACTTGTAGGAAGTGGCTAATAGAGGACCTCTAGGACTGATGTGACAAAGCTCTCAGTAGACAGAGATACCAGCCCAAAGGATACCTTTTACATGGGTGATATTTTTAGATCTTTTTAAAAATCAAAAATATGAATGATCAGTGTCTTGATATCTACACCAATGTATTTATTCATTCATAAGAAAGCAGTTTTTGAACAATGTAAAAATACTTTTCCAAACCACAATAATTGTCAAGAGGAAGAGGAAACAACAATAATGTTTACAAAAACAAACCTCACTCAAGTGTGAGAGAGTTTTGAAGCAAATGGGGTGCTAGCGTGGCCACTCTAAAAGTGGTTCAAATATCAAAATATTCGATTACATATAATAAAAAGAGAAAGACCAAGAGGTACCTGAAAGTATTTTCTTTAAATAAAAAACAAATATTTTTATCAATACATACTTACCTGCAGCAACAAAAATATTCATGTCCCTGGTCCTCCCTGTAAATACAAAAATACATACATACATACAAGAAGGCATTTCAAAATAATGTCTCTTTGCCCAGCACAGTGGCACATGCCTATAATACCAGTGTCTTGGCAGGCTGAGGCAAGAGGATTACAAGTTCAAAGCCAGCTTCAGAAATTTAGTAAGGCTCTAAGCAACTTAGCAAAATCCTATTTCTAAATAAAATATTTTAAAAGGGCTGGGGATATGGATCGATGGTTAAGTGCCATTGGGTTCAATTCATAGTACCAAAAAAAAAAAAAGTCTCTTTATGAGCTCTCTGATATGAGGGCCTAAGGAAGACACAATTTCAACTTTGTATATTCCTGACAGAGAGGTAAAATTGAATAGAACCATGAGGAAATATCAGAAAACCTAAATCCAGAAACATTCTATATATAACTGACCTAAACTTTTTTTTTTCAGTACTGGAGATTGAACCCAGGGGTCCTAAATCACTAAGCCATATCCCTGTCCTTTTTAGTTTACTTTATTATTTATTTACTTATTTTAAGACAGGGTCTCATTAAGTTGCTTAGGGCCTTGCTAAATTGCTGAGACTAGCTTTGAATTTGAGATCCTCCTGCCTCAGCCTCTTGAGTTGCTGGGATTACAGATATACACCCCTGTGCCTGGATATACAGATATACACCTCTTAAAATACACCTGTCACATAAAACAAAGTTTGAGGAACTATTTCAGATTAAACTAAGTTAAAGACACATGGCAATTGAATTCATCTTGGATTTTTTTTTTTTTTTTTAGTTGTAGATGGACACAATACCTTTATTTTATGTGTGTATTTTTATGTGGTGCCGGGGATCGAACTCAGTGACTCATGCATGCTAGGCAAGTGCTCTGCCCACTGAGCCACAGTCCCAACCCCTATCTTGGCTTTTCTTTAGTGGGTGTTGAGACATTGGCAAAAATTGAATAAGAAAAATTAGATGAGGGGCTGGGGATGTGGCTCAAGCGGTAGCGCGCTCGCCTGTCATGCGTGCGGCCCGGGTTTGAACCTCAGCACCACATACAAACAAAGATGTTGTGTCCGCCGAAAACTAAAAAATAAATATTAAAAATTCTCTCTCTCTCTCTCTCTCTCTCTCTCTCTCTCTAAAAAAAATAGATGATAATATTGTATCACTGTTAATTTTTTAAATGTTTTCATCAATTTTTTTATAATTTTATTTTACTTATTTATTTTTTTTTTTATGCAGTATTGAGGATTGAACCCAGTGCTTCACACATGCTAGGCAAACACTATACCACTGAGCCATAACCCCAGCCACTCGGTGTTAATTTTGATTTTGATATTATACTGTAGTTTAACAGACTTTCCTTGTTTTTAGAAAAAACAAATTGCAGTAATTACAGGCAGTAGTGAAGTGGTAAAAAATGTATGAGAATCCTTTGTACTATTCTTGCAGTTTTCTATGGAACCAAAATTATGTTAAAATAAACTATTAAGTAAAAAAATACAATGAAAGTATTGGAATAAGAATAAAAGATTTTATTAAAGGTATTGATCAAAAGAAAATCATTTGAAGCTAACAGAATCACATGTATCTTCTTATCATTTGGTCAACTAGTAGGAAGTATGTAAAACTGAAATATAGCTAAAAATTTTTGCATAAAAATATGATGATAATACAATAATGAACCCACTGGCATACTTTACTTCTTTTTTCTAGTTTAGGTATGGTTTTTTCATGATTTTCTCTTTTTTATTAATGTTTTATAGCTATACATAATATTAGAATTCATTTGAGATAATCATACAAGCATGGAATATAATTTGCTCCATTTTAGTCCCCAGTACTTCCTCTTTCTTTCCCCACCTCCCTCCCACTGTTCCCCTTCTTCTACTCTATTGGTCTTCCTTCTAGTTACTCATAGTTTTTTAAAATTAGTGCTTTATTGATATAAATAAAGGTGAGGGGCTGGGGTTGTGGCTCAGTGGTAGAGTGCTTGCCTAGATCGTGCGAGATGCTGAGTTCTACCCTCAGCACCAAAAATAAATAAAATAAAGGTATTGTGTCCAACTACAACTTAAAAATTTTTAAAACAAGGTGAAATGCACTGTGGTATATTCATACATGTACATTATTTGGTCAGTTCCATGCCACTGTTCTTGACATATTTTATTTTTTTAAGTTTCTTTTTAAGAAAGATGTATAACATTTTATTTCAAATTTATCATTAAATAATTAATCTTTCTACATTTCATATAGTATATGGTTTATTTTACATAATATTTTTATATTCATTATATCTACAAATGATTTGTCATAGCATTTTTAAAAAATATTTTTAGGTATAGATGAACACGATATCTTTATTTATTTTTTTATGTGGTGCTGAGAATTGAACCCAGTGCCTCACACATGCTAGGCAAACACTATACCACTGAGCCACAACCCCAGCCCTCTTGTAGTATATTTTTCATATTTATGTATTTATAAATGTCACATTTGATGTTTGAATATGACTATACACTTTGTATTTGAAATGTAAGATATTTAGTTCCACTGGTGTTCATTTGTTTTTGTTTTAATTTTGGGGAATGAACCCAGAGCCTCATGTGTGCTAGGCAAGTGCTCTACTGCTGATCCACATTCTCAACCCTCCACACTGAAATTTTTATTGCTCACATTTTTGAACAGTTTTAATTTAGAAAGTCTTAGTATGATTTGGGCATTTAGCAAAATAATATAAAAATTGTGAAACTGCCATTTTTCTCCGGTACAGTAATCACTGTTCATGTCACTAGCTTATGACTTTAAGTCTGGGCTGATACATCTGCTGGGCCAAGGTCAGACATATGCTGTTGACCTAGAAGCAACAGAGGCTGGGTAACAAAGTATCTGAGGTAGCTCTGGTACCATCTTTTAAAAAATTGTGGTAAGAAAACCTTACATGCGATTAACCCTCTTAAATTTTTAAGTGTGCAATACAGATTACTTCTATAATAATACAGTATTATTAACTATAATGTATCTATAATACAGTATTACTATTAACTATAGGTCAATGTTATATTGCAGATCTCTAGAACTTATTTTTCATTATTGAAATATTATACCCATTGAATAGCAGCTTCCCATTTCCCCTGCTGATAGGCCCTGACAACCACCATTCCATTGTTTGTATTTTAGATACCTGATATGTGGAATCACGTAGTTTTTGTCTTTGATTGGCTTATTTCACATGTCATAATGTCCTCAAGGTCCATTCATGTTGTTGCATATGGTGGATTTCCTTCCTTTTTAAGGCTAATATTTAATTGTATATCTGCATTAAATTTTCTTTATTTATTGTTCATCGATGGACATTTTTGTTGTCTCTGCATCTTGGCTACTGTGAATAATGCTGCAGTGAACAGGGAAACGCAATTATATTTTTAACATTTTGACTATTTTAGATAAATACTCAGAAGTGGGATTGTTGAATCATTTTATTTCTACTTTGAATGTTTAAAAGAACCTTCCTACTGTTATCCATAGTAAGTACATGATTTTACATCCCCACCAACATTAGATAAGGATTCCAATTTTCCCACATCTTCACCAGTACTTTTTATCTATTTTTTTAATATTTATTTTTTAGGTGTAGTTGGACACAATACTTTTATTTTATTTATTTATTTTTATGTGGTGCTGAGGATCAAACCTAGGGCCTCGCTGAGCCACAACCCCAGCTCTTGTTATCTATTTTTTAAAAATATTTCCATGATTTGGATCTGGAATGTCCTCCAAGGATTCATGTGTTGACAGTCTGATCTCCAATTCATCCAGGTTCAAAGGAAGGGTTTGAGTAAATGAATTGTGAAGGCTCTGACCTCGTCAGTGATTAATCCACTGATGTAGTAATAATTTGATGGCATTATTGGAAGGTGGTGACACTATAGGCAGTGGGACCTAGTTTGGGGAAGTAGGTCTCTGGAGGTATGCCCTGAAAGTATGTCCTGGAGGTGTGTCCTCTGTCTCTTTTATTGCATGTTCTCTCTCTCTCTACTTTCTGGTTGCCATGAGCTGAGAGTTTTCCTTTTCCAAACCCCTCCACCATGATAGATTGTCTCACTGCATGCCCAGAAATAATGGATCTGGCCGATCATTGTCTGAAGCCTCTGAAATCAATCTTGTCTGCCCAGCCCAGCGGCATACACCTGTAATCCCAGCAGCTCTCGAGGCTGAGACAGGAGGATCACGAGTTCAAAGCCAGTCTCAGCAACTGTAAGGCACTAAGCAACTCAGTGAGACCCTGTCTCTAAATAAAATACAAAATTCAGCTGGGGATGTGCTCAGGCTGTATGCTCCTGAGTTCAGTTCCTGGTACCTGCCTCCCCCTCAAAAAATAATAAATTAGTTAATTTGTAAATAAACAAATCTTTCCTCCTGTAAGTTGATTTTTTCAGGTATTTCATCCCAGTGACAAAATCTAACACATCATACTAAGAAGGGAGAAGTGTTATCTCATTGTGGTTCTTATTTGAATTTCCTGATGATTAATTACATTAAGTATCTTTCATATACTTGTTGACTACTAGTATGTTTTCTTTGGAGAAATGTTATACTGATACCGAGACCCTCAAATAACTGTCAGACCACACATTGCCATTCCAATTAAGCCTTTATTGCTGGTCAGCAGCAGACACTCTACTCTCTAAAAGCGAGATGGTAAGAGTGGCACACCACCTTCAGTTTGCCCTCATACTTAAGCCAAAAAACACACAAAAGGGACGTTAGGGGGCTAAGCCAATGCAAGCAAGCCAAGTCACAGAAGTGGGAGATTGCTGTCAGGCAGCAGTAGGCTCAGCCAATCAGAATAAGCCCAGTTACCCCAGTTACAGAAACAGGAGCCCAGTTACCCCAGTTACAGAAACAGGAGCCCAGTTACCTCAGTTACAGAAACAGAGCCCAGTTAGATAGTTCCGTGTTCTTGAGGGTTTCCACAACAAAAGGAAAAACCACTTGCCCCAGTCATGACTTTTCTAGATGGCATGGCTGTTTCACAAAATGGAGTCACTAAACAAAATGGAGTCATTATAGTCAAGACTTCTATCTCATCACAGAAATGTCTATTCAAGTTCTCTGCCCATTTTTAAAAAGTTATTTGTTCTTTTGCCATTGAGTTGAGGGAGTTCCTTATATATTTTGGATATTAACCCCTTATCAGAGGTTTAGTTTGAAAAATTTGTTTTCTATCCCAATGTTGTCATTTTGTTTTCTAATTGTCTTCCTCTGCAGTTCAGTTGGATTTTGGCATGAACTTTTATGTACTCTTAAAGATTATTTTGGGGAGCTAGAGTTATGGCTCAATGGTAGAGTGCTTGCCTAGCACATGCAAGGCACTGGGTTCAATCCTCAGCAGCACATAAAAATAAATAAAATAAAAGGGTTGTGTCCATCTATAACTTGAAAAATTTTTTTTTAAAGATTATTTTTGTCCAGGTATAGTAGCACATGTCTAGCAACTAGGGAGACTGAGGCAGTAGGATGGTAAGTTCAAGGACAGTCTGGACAACATAGCAAGACCCTGTCTCAGAATAAAATATAGAAAGGGTTGGGGAAGTACTTCAGTGGTAGAGCACTTAGGTTCAATTCCCTAGTACCAAAACAAGAAAAAGGAAAATATATATGTATATGGACTTTTACTTAGATTATATTATTTTTAAAGTTTGTTTTTTAAAATTTATATTTAATATATGCAAATTATAAATTCAAAATCTTCTATCTTTAACTTTCAAAATCAGTTTAAAAATTAAATTACATTTATGTCAGTCACTTCTAAGGAGACTTCATAATTTTTGGTTCTTTTTCAAACTTCAGTACCTTCAAAGACTTAAAAATTTTATAAAATTAATTTTTCTAGTTTCATTTATCAATACTTCATTTGTTTAATCGGAATCAATAAACAAAGACTTTCCTGGACCTAAATAACTCCTATGCATTTAACAGATTAAATAGGGTACCTAAAATATTCTTAATTATTCTAGTACCACACATAAATTGAGCAAGCTATCACCTTAAACTCTCAAGTCTGAAGCAGTTACTGAATTTTGTATCCTGGATTGGAGTTAGAAGTCTGAACAAATTACCTTATAAAATTACATTGAATATTAAATATACACATATTCCTTTTGACACAAAATTATCAGTATGATGGTTCTAATTCTCTTAAATATTTCTATGCTCACTTCAAAATCTTCTGGAATGGAAAAAATGTGTTTCCATTTGGAAAAGATGGTTACTATCTCAGCTTACTGTGGTTGCCAACTTAATGTGGAAAATAATTACTGTTCCAATTAATTAGAGATTTTTGGCCTGGACACTGTTTGAGTTGTCAGCAGCCATACTGGATTAAATGAACCCTATTTTATTAGGTGCTATTTTAAAGCTGTTGAGTCATGAAGTTTAAGACTTAGAAGTGAGCTGGTCTAGTAAGTCATAGATCTCAAATTTATGCACTCAAGTACAAGACACAGTAATTTCTCCATATGCTCAAAGAAGTCTCTAGCTCCTTCTGAGGTTTATCATGTGAATATATTTTATGTTTCTTTGGATGTTGAGAAATATAAATATCTTTTATAAACATAGCTTAATAGATAACAGCTCTGTTCCTAAAATCAGACTGTCTGGGTAGGCATCCAACTATGACCACGGGCATACTGTATAGTATTTTTTCATCTAGGTTTTCACATGTGTAAAAAATAAAGATGATAGCAGTACCTACCTTATAGGACTATTATATGGATAAAATCAGTGAATATTTGTAAAGCACTTAGGACAGCGCCTGTGTGTGTTAGTCAGCTGAACAATTTAGAGAAGGAAAGTTTGTTACACAATGAATACTAAATAAATACCGCAGGTAGGCAGAAGAGCCTCTGGTGATTTATACTCACTGTTCAAAAGTCATGACACAGCATCTTAGATACTAGAGTGCATGGTCAGTTTTGTTCAGTATTCGTTTCTTTTGGGGTATATGGTAGCACAGAGGAATCACCAAGCAAATAATTGAATAATGATTAAATATTTATACTAGAAGTCAAGTTTTCCCCCCATAGTGGTGATGTTTTCAGCTAGAGATGAAAAACATCCCTTCTCAATTCTCCAAACTAAGCAAATTCTATAGTGTGTGAAGAGAGTCCATATACTGGAAGAAGAAAGTAAACAGGGTCTGCTTTTTTTGGCTTCCCCATTTACCCTAGCATTCCTTTGGAAATCCCTACAAGCCAGCATGTTAATTTCTGTCTGAATTGCTCAGACCTGCTGTCTGCATCATCATGGCTTAGAATCTGAAAGCTCCTTACCTCTGCGGTTATTATTGTCTGGGTAGTAACAGTTCTTTAATGGTACAATAAATAATAGCCCTTGTTTAAGGAAGTGTGAAAAAATAAGACCTGAAATGCTTTTCTTTTTAACAAATGTTCTTCATATGCTGAAATAATAACCAGTGAAAGATTTAATAGCTTCTTTCTCCTAGGGCTCTTGTAATTCAAAAGAAAATAAATCTAGTTCAAGTTAATTGAGATGTGCAATCTATTATACTCAGTATTTCTGTGTGCTGTGAAATGGTGGTTAAATCAGAAGCTACAATATCTCCCTTAACAAACACACGCCTTAGGAGCTGGGGGTATTGTTCAGTGGTAGAATACTTGCCTAGCACATGTGAGGCCATGGATTCAATCCCCAGTACCATAAAAAAAACAACAGAAATATAGGCCCCAGTAAAATCACAACACTCATTTGAGAAGTTCACATGAAATGCTAAATTTTAATTATATAATGGCACACATAAACTGGCATCCTTTTTTAAATTTGAAAACTTCTAATCCTTAAATTCTGCAACTTTTTGTAAGAAAAAATACATAGGTTAAGTTTATGTTAGCATCATTAATTTATTATAATTAATGAAATAATCAGGACAATTAGGCAATTATAAGAAGCTATGTAGCAAGGTACAATAATAACAGCAGAGGTAGAGAGGGACTTTGTTGAGAGCCACAGCGGAAGGGGCCCCAGCAAACTTTCAGACTGCCAGCTGATGATTGGCTCACAGCGGCCCCAGCAACATCTAGCTGATTGGCTCCTCTGTGGTGATGCTCATTGGAGATGCTCATTGGGCTGTTTCCCTGCCCTTTCAGACTACAGAGCTGCTCATTGGGGGACTTTTTTTTGGCTCCGCCTACGTGACCCAGCCAATCGGCCTCAAGAGCAGGAGGAGTGGGGGAGGTTGAGAAGCTTGTGGGAAGCCGGTGGTGGCAGTTGGGCTCTGAGGGTTTTTCCTGAGGAGCTGTTTTGTTTGGCGTGTGTGATTGTAAAAATAAAGTTCGTTTCTTTTGACAAGTGGCTCCTGAATTGTGCCCAGCCAGACTGCGGCAGGACTTCCAAATTTTTTAGGTAAGTTTCATTGTCCCCATGCAGAAGAGAGTTGACACAGTGGTCCTGACTGCTTATCCTTAAAAATGCCTGCTTACAAGATTGGCCCTTGGCTCATTTCTGGAAATTTTTATTTCTAAAGGGTTCCAAACATTGACAGATATGAGTGGCTCACTGTGCCTAAACTGTTTGTAGAAATGATATAATTTAAGTACACATCTGCTTTCCTTCACAGAGCCTGAAATTTGGGTACATGCCAGGTAGAATGTGCTTATGTGACAGGTCCCCATTAAAAACCCTGGGTGTTGAGTTTCTAACAAACACGGTCAGCATTTTCACACATTTTGGCACCACTTATTATTTGAAGAATTAAGCACTATGTGTCCTTTGTGACTCCACTAGGAGACAACTAATTAGATCTCCTCTGAATTTCCCCAAGAGCCTTTCCCCTTTGATGACTAAAATTTGTATCCTCTCACTGTGATAAATCGTACTCAAGGCCGTGAACAGAGTAAACACTGAGTTCTGTGAGTTCTCCTAATGAGTTAGAAAAACAGGATGGTAATGAAGACCACCAACACAATCACTTGATTACTTTGCAATCCAACATAAGAAATGGTATATAAAGGCATTACTAATAAAATTTAAGTATTTTCCTAAGCACTAAAATTCGAGAATCTATAACAATTGATTATAACTACAATTGAGGATTTTGATTAAAACTTTTTTTAAGTTCCTGCTAAATTGTTAAAGGCCTATCTAAATTGTGAAGGTGGTCCTCAAACTTGCATCCTCTTGCCTCAGCCTCCCAAGTTGCTGGAATTACAGAAATGTGCCACTACACCCAGCTTGGTTACAATATTGTCACTAATGTTAGGATCCATTGATAAGAAACTCTCTTTTACCTTGTGTCAGGATAGTGTCCTTAATCAGAGTATTCTCTGTATTAGCTAAGGCCATAGCCAAAATTCATTACTCTTTCTTTTAATAAAATGGACTTATCTTGAACTATATCTTTGCTTTGACATTATAGTGACTCCATTGAGTGGTTGGGAGATATATATCTGTATCTTACTTTTTAACTTTAGAAAACCCAAGTTTGCCACCTAATAGGATTCATTCTATAGGACGTACTCTATACATACATCTCTGCATTGAACTCACCTTGGATTTACTATTTTCCTACTAATGTGTCCTGATGTCTTCACTGTTTTTCTAACTCTTCTTAATGTATGTATTATTTCCAGACACTTCAAAATTTTTCAGATGATCCATATAGGAAGACAAGGAGGAAGAAAAACTGAGTACTGAATCTATAACACGTCTAAAAAGAGAGAGCAAGCAGAAAATGGGAACAAAAAAACCCCTGAGAATTAGTCAATGTATTACTAAGCACCAAAAGGAAAGGTTAGATTGACTGCCTGATAGATGTACTTTGGGCCTGCTGGGTAAAGACATTGTTTTTGGTGCTGATGTCTGCATCAATCTTGCACAATTTCCAACTCTCTGATTTCATGTTTATTGAGCATCCTTCAGATGTGTTCTCCTCAAGGAGAGTTAACATGTTTTCACTGTTTACTATGTTTTACATGGAATAATTAATTTTCACAGCAACCCTAGGAGTTGTTATCCCTACTTTCCAACTGAAGAACATAGCTAGCCATTTCTGCCAAGGATTGCTCCTCTGGTATCCAAATATGGCAGTACTCCTACCACATGTGGAAAATACAACATGACCAAAGTGCAGGATCTCCATTTGATGCACAATTGTCTTTATCATAGTCGAATGTAGATCCAAGTAGTACAGCAACTAAGGAACTAAAAGTCAATGAATCTTCCCACACTTCTGTCCTTGTGTACACTGGAGGAATGGGGACCCAAGTAAGGATAACATAATTAAGACTCCCATTTGGAAAGAGATAACTGAGAAACTCAGCAGTCATTGGTCCATAGAAATGACAGAAAGCTGTAAGCAGATATGGTAAAGACCCACTGCCCAGGACACATTCATAGTTAACTCAATATGTTCAGTCTTCAAAACTTTTCTACTAAACCCCATTGTATAAAAGAAGTTAACAAGCTAATATGCTGGTTTTTCATAATTATGAATTATTATATATCTGTCTTTCCCAATAGATGATAAGCTCAGTGCAAATTGTCACTACCATATCCCAAGTGATTAGCAAACTATCTGGTATATAGGAGATGTTCAGTAAGTATTTGGTAAGTGAACAAATAACATAACCATTATAGTCTATTTGGCCATTGTATTTTTCAGTATAAATTAACACAAATAGGGATTTTTAGTTATATACCAAATTCACTAAGTTTGATCAGAATCAGTTAATTATCAGTTATTCATCCTGAGGCAAGATCACTAGCTGGAGTGAGTTTCTTTCTTTCTTTTTCTTTTCTTTTCTTTCTTTCTTTTTTTTTTTTTTTTTTTGTACAAGGGTATTGAACCCAGGGGCACTGAGGTGCTTAACCACTAAACCACATCCCAGCCCTTTCTATTTTTTATAGAAAACTAAATTGCTTCAAGCCTCACTAAGTTGCTGAGGTTAGTCTTGAACTTGCAATCCTCCTGCCTCAGTGTCCCAAACCGCTGGGATTAGAGGCATGCACCATCGCACCCGGCTTAGATTGAGTTTCTAAACTTAAAAAGTTATGCTACAGATATTGGACTAGTAGACTCACTTGAGTCTTCCTAAATCCAGTAATAACTATATATACTGCAGGTTTTGTTGCTTGTTTTAACTTCAGAAGCACAAAATTGGATGTGGTAATATTTTTGAGATCATTAGTTTGTGGCATATTTTGAGCGTTGGTCTTTGTTTTATTTTGTGTATTCATATTTATTTAATGATAAATCACCCACACAGAAGATTTGAACATTACCAGCAAGTACTAGCAATTACAATCTACTTATGGCTCTTTTCCCATCTTGTGTTTTCTCCCCAGCTTATAAACTGATAGTGACCACCATCTTCAATATTTGTTTTCGTTCTCCATTTTTACACAGGTTTTTACATACACACTTATCTATTAGATATTACATTATTAAGATTCATTCATAAATATTATATGTTTTCAGTTCACTGACTCTCTATGATATAATATTCTATTATAAAAACATAAAACTATTTATGATTTTTCCGGTCAATGTTCATTTGGGCTTTCATGGATTTTTGCTACTATAAGTAGGAAACTATGAACATTCTGAAAGATAAATAGTAAGAGTTCTACCAGTGGAACTACTGCGTCATAGAACATACATAATTAAACTTTATAAGATAATCTAAATCATTTTTGAAAGTGGTTGAACCAATTTCTACTCCCCTCAGCAATATGTAAGTTTCCATTGGTATTAAGTAACTTTTTGTTTTTCTTGAAACTGTGTTTTGATTTGCCTGAAAATGCCAATACTCTATGGAAATGTCAAAATTGCTGTATTCAAGTATATGTATCACATAACTTTAAAGCAATCAATAAAAAAATGAAAGAAGGTAACAACAAACAATTAAGTTTGGATTTATAATAATGAATTTTAAATTTATACTTGAATGTGTAAAATATTTTTTGGTAGATTCAAGATATGGATTAGAGAAAGGCTGCAATTTCAGTTGCAATGTGGCTTAGGATTCAAGCAGCAGGAGTACTTCCTTACAGCAAGGTGGGTAAAAAAGGGAATTCATTGAAATTTAATACTGGACAGCCAGAGACTCTTTTAGATCCAGATTACACAGGTGCATTAAACAAAGGACAAGAGAGAGTACCTTGGAGCCAAGCTGGTGGTAGAAGTGGCATCAATGCCTGTTAACCACAGAGGGAAAGGATAACTAACAGAGAAACATAATAGCATGAAAAAACCTGTGGAACAGAAAAGTAGTCTGAGCATAGCTGAATCAGAGGGTGCACAGCAAGCTGGTGTTTAAAAAATGCTTCATGTTTCTCAACTGGTAAGTGGAGAACTGAGGAGAGAAACCATCTTGAGGAGGCTATATTATAGATAGATTGCTGCTGTGGAAGCCTGAGAGATCACAATAAATACTGCCATGCTATCCTAACAAGGCCTACAATGTGGCCTAGGGTATATCTTGGTAGCATAAGGTGATTAAAACAGGCACAAAGAAGAATGTACCCAAGGGATTCCAAGTCAGAGACACGGAGGGGAGTGCAACTCACTTTCCCTTTGAGCCTGGCACTTGTGTGATCAATTATAGAAGGTCAGGGAATTGAACAAGCAGGCAT
The DNA here is from genome assembly GCF_047511675.1 of Marmota flaviventris. Taxonomy (NCBI): domain Eukaryota; kingdom Metazoa; phylum Chordata; class Mammalia; order Rodentia; family Sciuridae; genus Marmota; species Marmota flaviventris. The sequence continues at coordinate 100,102,000 of NC_092501.1, read as the reverse complement.
GATTACATTCGGGGACTAAGCCTAGTAAGACTACACTTATGGATGGTAGGGTTACAAGACCTCTGGTGGGTTGGCTCTTCCACCTTATGAGAAATCTTGGGAGGCCCTTGAGGTGCAGACACCCAGCAGAGATCAGCATTTGCCTGACCCTAGAGGTGTGTTGATTTAATCTTTCCAGAGCAGATACCACCTGAAAAAGTCCAAAAGACCTGAACTAAACTCCAGCTGCCAGAACTTCTCATTTATAGCTCTGCAGCAGCCTCAACCTGAGAGTTCAATATGGTCTGTCCAGACAAAACTCCAGTTGACAATGCTTCCTATTCCATCCTATCTAATCCTGGTGAGAAAGGATGCTGAGAGCTATTTAGACCAGCTTCAGCTCCAGCCCACTCTAGCTGTCAGCTCAGAGAGCAGCACAAAAAGAGGAAGGATTTACCAAGCCCAATCCTTGTTCTATCTAAGGGATACTTGGCCAAGAATAAACAAAAAGAAGGATGGTCTGTCACAAGCAGTGACCATCCATCCTTACCAATAGGTTTGACAACCTCAGTGGAGAAAATCCTTTCATTTTTCTTTAAGAATTAGTAGCCGGGTGCAGTGGTGCATTCCTGTAATTCCAGTGGCTTTGGGGGCTGAGATAGGAGAATCATAAAGTCAAAGCCAGTCTCAGCAATGGCGAGGCTCTAAGCAACTCAGTGAGACCTGTCTCTAAATAAAATACAAAATAGGTGGGAATGTGGTTCAGTGGTTGAGTGCCCCTGAGTTCAATTCGTGGTACAAAAAAAAAAAAAAAAAAAAAAAAAGAATTCTTTTCTTTTCCCCCCATAAGTTCTTTCTGTACTGTGTTGATTGGTTCTTGGGATATATATGTGTGTATAATGTGTTCATATGTACATGTGCACATGTGGAGAGCAGTGATAGTGAATGGGAGAGCAGTGTCAGAAATTGGGGTGCCTGATGACTTCACAGCTGTGGAATGCTTGATGCCTGGGAAAGTTTCTGTGCAAAGGTACAGGATGCCTAGTTGCTATGGTAATGTCCTCCATGAGGACGCTCTGTGCTAGAGTCTTATCAGTCCAGACCTTGATCTCAGGCACACCGCTCCTGGGAATAAAGGAACTCTTTTGCTAGACAACCACAATGTTTTACCAGTTCTGCTGCTCCTGAACCTGCCTGCATAAGAGTAACTTCAAACAATGAACTTTTTTGAGAGCTACACAAATCTCCTAACATTGCATATTGTATCTGTAGTATGTAACTGAGGAATAAGCTGCATAATGTTGCTAATTCTGTAACTTTCATGAATACAAAGAATAATGCTTGCATAATCTTTAATCTGATTAATGAGACATATATATTAAAGATTGCTGGTGTAATTCTTTAGGCCTGCTTCTCCAGCAGAGAGCAGCACTCCACCCAATCCCAGCTGTTCATCTTCAAGATCTGCATATGTGAGTCTTTATTCTTCCAATCTCCCATCACTCCTCTCCATAATCTGCTAGTTTGGCTGTGCAGGTTGCGGCATACACACAAACACATATTCATATACACACACATAATTCTTTCTTTTTTTAATCATTCTTGATGTTCATTATTTTTGTTTGTTTGTTTTGTCTTTTGAAGGTTAGGATTTTTCTTTATTTTTGTTTTTATTTGTTTCTCTTTCTCTCCTTTCGTCTCCCTCTAATAATAAAATTCTCTTGTTCTCTATTTATTTTGCTTCATTTATTTATGTTGTTCTCTGCCTAATTTATAGCCATCACTGGCTAATCTCTTCTGTTTTCTCTCTGTTAACATTTTGAACATTCTAAACTTCCTTTTACCTTCCTACCACATTCTCTTTTCTCCTAATGAACTGTACTTTTACCATCTTTTAGAAATATTTAGTACATATAATTACTGCCCCCACTATTCATGTTGCAGTTATCAATACTGTATATGGTGTAGATGACAGCTGCTATATACCTTAATGCCAGGTATTACCTTAATACTCAGTACAAAAAAAAATGGCCATGTATTATTGTTGCTATTATCAATTGCTGCTCCGGCCATTCCTATTTCCAGGGTAATGTTGTAGTTGTCATTGTAGGCACTGGATATTTACTTTAATGTTGTATATTTTTCACTGTTGTTGTTGCTGCTATGGTTTGCTTCTTCTTTTTCTGAGAGATTCTGGGATCTACTGGGGCACTGTGAGTTCACAGGGTAGAGACTACTGCTGAGCTGTACCCAAAACCCAGCCAAGAGTGTGCCTTGTTCCACATACAAACTACCCATGCTCAAACTTCAATAACATTTTTTTTTTTAAATATTTATTTATTTATTTATTTATTTTTTTTAGTTTTCGGCAGGCACAACATCTTTGTTTGTATGTGGTGCTGAGGATCGAACCCGGGCCGCACGCATGCCAGGTGAGCGCGCTACCGCTTGAGCCACATCCCCAGCCCAATTCAATAACATTTTAATACAAAGAATAGGGGAGGCAAAAACCTCAAACCAATGACCAGAACCCAAGTAGGCAGGCACCACTGCTCCCAGCCTAATTAGTGTATTTTGATACAGTGTTTTGTGTCAGAGTTTGAGAATCATTCTTACCCTGTAGGTTTCACAGGTGTGGATCTTTTGTAGATTAGGTAGTTGTATCCAATAGAGTATGTAGGGTACAGCCTCTGTGATTACTCTTCTACATTTAACAACTCTTCATATTCTAAAGGTTTAGGGAGCATTCTGGATTGAGACCCCCCCCAAAACCATTGTAAGTCCATAGTGTTTTTTAATCTCTATTATGCTGTAGGAGTGAATGTCCATGAGTATGACCTGAGGGCCAACCTAGCCATTCCTACTTGGGTTCTGGTCATTGTTAGACCCGGTCTCTAAATAAAATACAAAGTAGGGCTGGAATGTGGCTCATTGGTTGAGGGACCCTGAGTTCAATCCTCAGTACCAAAAAAAAAAAAAGTACACTAATCATCACCAATAAACTAGGATGGAAATTGTTGTAGTCAGTCATTTTGCTGCTCTGACCAAAAGACCAGACAAGAACAATTTTAAAGGAGGGAAGCTTATTTTGTGCTCATGGTTTCAGAGATCTCAATCTATACATGACCAACTTCATTCCTCAGGGCCTGAGGTAAGGCAGAACATTATGACAGAAAGTGAGGCAGAGGAAAGCAGCTCAGGACATGGCCACCAAGAAGCAGAGAGAAAGAGAGAGAGAGATGCTCATCAAGAACAAAATACATACCCCAAAGGCATGCCCCCAATAACCCACCTCCTCCAACCACACCTTACCTGCTTATAGTTAGCACCCAGTTAATCCCTCTTAGGGAATTAATGCACTGATTATGTTAAAACTCTCATAGCTCAATTATTTGACCTCTCAATTTTCTTGCATTGTGCCACAAATGAGCTTTTGGGGGACACCTCATACCTAAACCATAACAGAAATTATAATATAAACCACTTGGATATAGATTGAAAATATCACAACAACCTGATATCCCAGAACACTTTGCCTAGAGAAGACTGTGACCTAAAATGGCCCACATGAAAGAGTTGAAGAAAAATACAGATGCACAATATTCAACACAGGAATACAAGAAATATTAAAAAAAAAAACAAGATAACATGACACTTCCTTAAGCTCATAATTCACCAGCAACTGACTCCAAAGATATTGAAATGAGTGAAATGTCAGATAAACTATTCAAAGAATGATTACCAAAATGATCAAAAAATTCCAAGAGAATACAGAAAAATGAAGCAATTAAAGAATTCAGTACAGGACATGAATGAGAAATTCAAGGAGATAAAGATATTAAAGAATCATTGGAATTGAAGAAGGTTGTGAGATGCAGGATAAAGGCAGAGATAACCTCTTCAAGGAAATAATAAGACAAATTTTCAAACCTTGGAAATTATAAGAGCATCTAGTTACAGGATGCCTTTAGAACTTCAAATACACAATATTTAAAAAGAATCTCTCCACAATTACAATTAAAATGCTGACCATATGGAACAAGGACAGAATTTTTAAAAGACTCAAGAGAAAAATGTCAGGTCATATTTAGAGGTAGACCAATCAGAATTACTTCTGATTTCTCAATACAAATTCTAAAATCCAGGAATGATGTTTTCTAAGCCTTGAAAGAAAATAACTATCAACCCAGATTTTAGTACCAAGAAAGCTATCATTCATAATCAAAGAAGAAATAAAAACCTTCTAAGACAAATAAAAATAAAAGAATTAATAACTACTAAGCTGCCACTTGAGAATATACTTAGATATTACACCAGAAAAAAATAAAAGAAAAACAAATGCAAGAGCTCATAAATGGACAAATTTTGTTTGAAGAGTAGCTAAGCAAATGAGAAACAGGACCAAATTAAACATTAGAAATAAATCAAAATTGCAGTAATTAATAAACATCTTAGACCTAACTATATGTTGTTTGCAAGAGACTCACATTACAGGCAAAGACAGTCACAGACTGAAAGTAAAAAGCATAGACATTGATATGCCATGCAAATGGAGCCCTAAAACAAGCAAGAGTAGCTATTATCATGTCTGAAAAAGCACACTTGCACCAAAATTAATCAAAGAGACAAAGAAAATTTCCTCATAGGAATAAAGGGAATAATCCATCCAGAAATCATGATAGTAAATATTTATATTCCAAATATTGGTACACCTAATTACATGAAACAGACACTAGTTGACTTAAAGAATCAGATAGATACCAGGTATGGTGGCCCATGCCTGTAATCCCAGCAATTTAGAAGGCTGAGACAGGAGGATCACAAGTTCAAGACTAGCATCAGTATCTTATCAAGGCCCTAAGCAACTTAGCAAGACCCTAAATAAATATAAAAAATAAAAAGGGTTAGGGATGTGGCTCAGTGGTGAAGAAGTACCTTGATTCAATCCCCAGTAACAACAACAACAAATCAGATAGACCCCATTACAAAAACATTGGGATACTTCAACACACTTCTATCACCAACAGACAGGTCATCCAGGTATAAACTCAACCAAGATCCAACAGACCTAAAAAAAAAAATTTGAAATCAAGCTGGGTACAGTCATGCATGCCTTTAATCCTAGCAAAATGAAAGGCTAAAGCAGGAGGATTACAAGTTTAAGATCAGCCTTGGCAACTTAGCAAGACCCTGTCTCAAAATAAAAATTTAAAAACAACAGGGGGAATGTAGCTCAGTGGTAGAGTGCCCTTAGTCCAATCCTGAGTCAACCCCCAACACACAAACACATTTGCATACACATACATACATACATACACACACACACACACACACATCAAGTGGATTTGGCGAACATCTATATAATATTGCTCCAAAACAGCCAAATTCACTTTCTTTTCAGCTGCTCATGGCACCTTCTCTGAAACAGATCATATTTTAGGACACAAAACAACTCTTACCAAATATAGAAAAATCAAAATATTTCCTTGTGTCTTTCTGACCATAATGGAATGAGATTAGAAACATGAAAAATTAAAAACTATAGAAACTATATAAACATATGAAGACTAAACAATATACTTTTGAATGATGAACAAATTATAGAATAAATCAGGAAAGAAATTTTTAAAATTCTTAAACAAGGGCTGGGGATGTGGCTCAAGCGGTAACACGCTCGCCTGGCATGCGCGGGGCGCTGGGTTCAATCCTCAGCACCACATAAAATAAAAATAAAGATGTTGTTTCCACTGAAAACTGAAAAATAAATATTAAAATATTCTCTCTCTCTCTCTCTCTCTCTCTAAAAAAATTTCTTAAACAAGAATAGTGATACAACATAACAGAACTTCTAGGACATTACAAAGGCAGTTC